>NC_138295.1:13392500-13400000 GCF_965601325.2 Salmo salar | reverse complement strand
GAGGCATGGGTCATGCTGAGAGTTCGTATAAAGGAGTCTGAGCCAGAACCTGGTGGAATGGGTTAACAGGGGCACACACACACACACACACACACACACACACACACACACACACACACACACACACACACACACACACACACACACACACACACACACACACACACACACACACACACACACACACACACAGACTTAGAATGCGAGCACACCATCCACCGCTTCTGAGCATACTACTCGCCAATGTCCAGTCTCTAGACAACAAGGTGGATGAAATTAGGGCACGAATTGCCTTCCAGAGAGACATCAGAGATTGTAGCATTCTCTGTTTCATGGAAACATGGCTCACTCGGGATATGTTGTCAGAGTCGGTACAGCCACCGGGTTTCTTCATGCGTCACGTCTACAGAAACAAACATCTCTCTGGTAAGAAGAAGGGCGGGGGTGTATGCCTCATGATTAACGACTCATGGTGTAATCATAACAACATACAGGAACTCAAGTCCTTTTGTTAACCTGACCTAGAATTCCTTACAATCAAATGCCAACCGCATTATCTTCCAAGAGAATTATCTTTGATTATTAGTCACAGCCGTGTATATCCCCCCCCAAGCAGATACCTCGATGGCCCTGAAAGAACTTCATTGGACTCTATGTAAACTGGAAACCATATACCCTGAGGCTGCATTTATTGTGGCTGGGGATTTTAACAAAGCTAATTTGAGAACAAGGTTACCCAAATTCTACCAGCACATTGATTGTTGCACCCGCTCGAGCAAAACATTGGATCACTACTACTCTAACTTCTGCGATGCATACAAGACCCTCCCCCACCCTCCCCTCTGACCATGACTCCATCTTGTTGCTCCCCTCCTATAGGCAGAAACTAAAACAGGTCACGCCCGTGCTTAGGTCTATCCAACGCTGGGATATGTTCCGGGTAGCCTCAGACAATAACATCAACCTATACACTGACTCTGTGAGTGAGTTTATTAGGAAGTGCATTGTGACTATTAAAACCTTCCCTAACCAGAAACCGTGGATCGATGTCAGCATTCGCGCAAAAATGAAAGCGCGAACCACCGCATTTAATTATGGCAAGGCGACTGGAAACATGACCGAATTCAAACAGCGTAGTTATTCCCTCCGCAAGGCAATCAAACAAGCAAAGCGTCAGTATAGAGACAAAGTAGAGTCGCAATTCAACGGCTCAGACACGAGACGTATGTGGCAGGGTCTTTAGACAACCACGGATTACAAAAAGAAAACCAGCCATCTCGTTCCCAGACAAATTAAACAACTTCTTTGCGCGCTTTGAGGACAATACAGTGCCACCGACACGGCCCGCTACCAAAGACTGTGGGCTCTCCTTCAACATGGCCGATGTGAGTAAAACATTTAAACGTGTTAACCCTCGCAAGGCTACCGGTCCAGACGGCATCCTTAGCCGCGTCCTTAGAGCATGCACAGACCAGCTGGCTGGTGTGTTTACAGACATATTCAATCAATCCCAGTCTGCTGTCCCCACATGCTTCAAGATGGCCACCATTGTTCCTGTTCCCAAGAAAGTTAAGATAACTGAGCTAAATTACTATCACCCCGTAACACTCACTTCTGTCATCATGAGGTGCTTTGAGAGACTAGTCAAGGATCATATCACCTCCACCCTACCTGATAGCCTAGACCCACTCCAATTTGCTTACCGCCCTAATAGGTCCACAGATGATGCAATCGCCATCACACTGCACACTGCCCTATCCCATTTGGACAAGAGGATTACATATGTGAGAATGCTGTTCATTGACTACAGCTCAGCATTCAATGCCATAGTACCCTCCAAATTCATCATTAAGCTTGAGACCCTGGGTCTCGACCCTGTCCTGTGCAACTGGTTCCTAGACTTTCTGATGGGCCACCCTCAGGTGGTGAAGGTAGGAAACAACATCTCCACCCCGCTGATCTTCAACACTGGGGCCCCACAAGTGTGCATGCTCAGCCCTCTCCTGTACTCCCTGTTCACCCATGACTGCGTGGCCATGCACACCTCCAACTCAATCATCAAGTTTGAAGGCGACACTACAGTGGTAGGCCTGAGTACCAACAATGCAACATGGCCTCTTCAACCTCAGGAGGCTGAAGAAATGTGGCTTGTTACCTAAAACCCTCACAAACTTCTACAGATGCACAATCGAGAGCATCCTGTTGGGGTGTATCACAGCCTGGTACGGCAACTGCACCGCCCTCAACCGCAAGGCTCTCCAGAGGGTAGTGGGTTTGCACAACACATCACCGGGGGCAAACTACCTGCACTCCAGGACACCTACAGCCCCCGATGTCACAGGAAGGCAAAAAGATCATCAAAGACAACAACCACCCGAGCCACTGCCTGTTCACCCCGCTATCATCCAGAAGGCGAGGTCAGTACAGTTGCATCAAAGCTGGGACCGAGAGACTGAAAAACAGCTTCTATCTCAAGGCCATCAGACTGTTAAACAGCCATCACTAACATAGAGAGGCTGCTGCCAACATACAGACTCAAATCACTGCCCACTTTAATAAATTGATTTAATAATGGTAACACTAGTGACTTTTATAATGCCACTTTAATAATGTTTACATATCCTACATTACTCATCTCATATGTATATACTGTATTTTATACCATCTATTGCATCTTGCCTATTCCGCACGGCCATCGTTCATCCATATATTTATATGTAAATATTCTTATACACACAATGTAAGGAGATGGAATAAGGTAGTCGTTGTGAATTTGTTAAATTACTTTTTAGATATTACTGCACTGTCGGACTAGAAGCACAAGCATTTCGCTACACTCACATTAACATCTGCTAACCATGTGTATGTGACCAATAAAATTTGATTTGATTTGATTTGACAGACAGACAGACAGACAGACAGACAGACAGACAGACAGACAGACAGACAGACAGGCAGACAGCTAGCTACAGGCTGTGAGGGAGGAATTCCTGAAAAAATATTAATGGAAAAATGTGTTTTTTCCTGTCTGCCTGGGACCCTAAAAGTAGTAAAATCCCCTGGATTACATCCTGCTATTTCCATGCACCACTAATGGTCTTCCTGTGTGTGTGTGTGTGTGTGTGTGTGTGTGTGTGTGTGTGTGTGTGTGTGTGTGTGTGTGTGTGTGTGTGTGTGTGTGTGTGTGTGTGTGTGAGAGAGAGAGAGAGAGCCCCCTGTTGTTGCCAGTCAGGGGCCTTCAGTTTCCACTCTGCTTTAGTAACTAATCTTGCCGTATTGAATCGACTGAGGCAGAATATATATACAGTGTGTGTGTAGAGTACCTCGTTCTCGTCATGTGAGCCAGTCTGTTTCATCTGTGACATGTGTTTTGCATCCTACCCATGTTGCTGTTGCCCCCTGCTGTGTTTGTATGGGGAACACTTTACTCTGTCAGACTCTGAGAAAACGATCGTAGGTGTACTAAACCAAACTCACCGTACCTTCAAACCACCTTGGGACAGGTCGAAAACCAAACTCACCGTACCTTCAAACCACCTTGGGACAGGTCTAAACCAAACTCACCGTACCTTCAAACCACCTTGGGACAGGTCTATACCAAACACACCATACCTTCAAACCACCTTGGGACAGGTCTAAACCAAACTCAACGTACCTTCAAACCACCTTGGGACAGGTCTATACCAAACACACCATACCTTCAAACCACCTTGGGACAGGTCTAAACCAAACTCACCGTACCTTCAAACCACCTTGGGACAGGTCTAAACCAAACTCACCGTACCTTCAAACCACCTTGGGACAGGTCTAAACCAAACTCACCGTACCTTCAAACCACCTTGGGACAGGTCTAAACCAAACTCACCGTACCTTCAAACCACCTTGGGACAGGTCTAAACCAAACTCAACGTACCTTCAAACCACCTTGGGACAGGTCTAAAACCAAACTCACCGTACCTTCAAACCACCTTGGGACAGGTCTAAACCAAACACACTGTACCTTCAAACCACCTTAGGACAGGTCTAAACCAAACTCACCGTACCTTCAAACCACCTTGGGACAGGTCTAAACCAAACTCACCTTACCTTCAAACCACCTTGGGACAGGTCTAAACCAAACTCACCGTACCTTCAAACCACCTTGGGACAGGTCTAAACCAAACTCACCGTACCTTCAAACCACCTTGGGACAGGTCTAAACCAAACTCACCGTACCTTCAAACCACCTTGGGACAGGTCTAAACCAAACTCACTGTACCTTCAAACCACCTTGGGACAGGTCTAAACCAAACACACCGTACCTTCAAACCACCTTGGGACAGGTCTAAACCAAACTCACCGTACCTTCAAACCACCTTGGGACAGGTCTATACCAAACACGCACCACCTTCAAACCACCTTGGGACAGGTCTAAACCAAACACACTGTACCTTCAAACCACCTTGGGACAGGTCTAAACCAAACTCACTGTACCTTCAAACCACCTTGGGACAGGTCTAAACCAAACTCACCGTACCTTCAAACCACCTTGGGACAGGTCTATACCAAACACGCACCACCTTCAAACCACCTTGGGACAGGTATAAACCAAACTCACCGTACCTTCAAACCACCTTGGGACAGGTCTAAACCAAACACACCGTACCTTCAAACCACCTTGGGACAGGTCTAAAACCAAACTCACCGTACCTTCAAACCACCTTGGGACAGGTCTAAACCAAACACACCATACCTTCAAACCACCTTGGGACAGGTCTAAACCAAACTCACCGTACCTTCAAACCACCTTGGGACAGGTCTATACCAAACTCACCGTACCTTCAAACCACCTTGGGACAGGTCTAAACCAAACACACCATACCTTCAAACCACCTTGGGACAGGTCTAAACCAAACTCACCGTACCTTCAAACCACCTTGGGACAGGTCTAAACCAAACACACCATACCTTCAAACCACCTTGGGACAGGTCTAAACCAAACTCACTGTACCTTCAAACCACCTTGGGACAGGTCTAAACCAAACACGCACCACCTTCAAACCACCTTGGGACAGGTCTAAACCAAACACAAGGTACCTTCAAACCACCTTGGGACAGGTCTGTGTTGTAACAGAGATTTTTGATCTCAATGAGATCACTGATGATTGACAATTGCTGTTTATTTTTCATTAAAACTGTCTCTCCTCCCTGCTCCTCTACTCCCCTCTCCTCCCCCACCCTCTCATCTCCCATCCTCTCCTCACCTTCTTCCAATGGCATTGAGGAGTACACCACATCAGTAACTGGCTTCATCAATAAGTGCATCGATGACGTCGTCCCCACAGTGACCGTACGTACATACCCCAATCAGAAGCCATGGATTACAGGCAACATCCGCACTGAGCTAAAGGGTAGAGCTGCCGCTTTCAAGGAGGGGGACTCTAACCTGGAAGCTTATAAGAAATCCTGCCATGCCCTCCAACGAACCATCAAACAGACAAAGCATCAATACAGGACTAAGATTGAATCGTACTACACCGGCTCCGACGCTCGTCAGATGTGGCAGGGCTTGCAAACTATTATAGACTACAAAGGGAAGCACAGCTGAGAGCTGCCCAGTGACGCGAGCCTACCAGATGAGCTAAATTACTTCTATGCTCGCTTCGAGGCAAGTAACACTGAAACATGCATGAGAGCATTGGCTGTTCCGGACGATTGTGTGATCACGCTCTCTGCAACCGATGTGAGTAAGACCTTTAAACAGGTCAACATTCACAAGGCCACAGGGCCAGACGGATTACCAGGATGTGTACTCCGAGCATGCACGGACCAACTGGCAAGTGTCTTCACTGGCATTTTCAACCTCTCCCTGTCTGAGTCTGTAACACCAATGTGTTTCAAGCAGACCACCATAGTGCCTGTGCCCAAGAACACTAAGATAACCTGCCTAAATGACTACTGACCCGTAGCACTCTCGTCTGTAGCCATGAAGTGCTTTGAAAGGCTGGTCATAGCTCATATCAACACCATTATCCCAGAAACACTAGACACACTCCAATTTGCATACTGCCCCAACAGATCCACAGATGATGCAATCTCTATTGCATTCTAAACTGCCCTTTCCCACCTGGACAAAAGGAACACCTATGTGAGAATGCTATTCAGTGACTACAGCTCAGCGTTCAACGCCATAGTGCCCTCAAAGCTCATCACTAAGCTAAGGACCCTGGGACTAAACACCTCCCTCTGCAACTGGATCCTTGACTTCCTGATTGGCTGCCCCCAGGGGGTAAGGGTAGGTAACAACACATCCAACATGCTGATCCTCAACACCAGGGCCCCTCAGGGGTGCGTGCTCAGTCCCCTCCTGCACTCTCTGTTCACTCATGACTGCATGGCCAGGCACGACTCCAACACCATCATTAAATTTGCCGATGACACAACAGTGGTAGGCCTGATCACCGACAACGACGAGACAGCCTATAGGGAGGGGGTCAGAGACCTGACCGTGTGGTGCAAGGACAACAACCTCTCCCATAACGTGATCAAGACAAGGAGATGATTGTGGACTAAAGGAAAAGGAGGACCGAGCACGCCCCCATTCTCATCAACAGGGCTGTAGTGGAGCAGGTAGAGAGCTTCAAGTTCCTTGGCGTCCACGTCACCAACAAACTAACATGGTCCAAGCACACCAAGACAGTTGTAAAGAGGGCACGACAAAACCTATTCCTGCCTCAGGAGCCTGAAAAGATTTGACACGGGTCCTCAGATCCTTAAAAGGTTCTACAGCTGCACCATTGAGAGCACCCTGACGGGTTGCATCACCGCCTGGTATGGCAACTGCTCGGCCTCCGACCGCAAGACACTACAGAGGGTAATACGTATGGCCCAGTACATCACTGGGGCCAAGCTTCCTGCCATCCAGGACCTCTATACCAGGCTGTGTCAGAGGAAGGCCCTAACAACTGTCAAAGACTCCAGCCACCCTAGTCATAGACTGTTCTTTCTGCTACCACACGGCAAGCAGTATCGGAGCGCCAAGTCTAGGTCCAAGAGGCTTCTAAACAGCTTCTACCCCCAAGCCATAAGACTCCTGAACATCTACTACGCTGCTGCTACTCTCTGTTATCTATGCATAGTCACTTTAATAACTTGACTAACCGGTGCCCCCGCACATTGACTCTGTACCAGTTCACCCTGTATATAGCCTCGCTATTGTTATTTTACTGCTGCTCTTTAATTATTATTTGTTACTTTTATTTCTTATTTTTTGGGGGTATTTTTCTTAAACTGCATTGTTGGTTAAGGGCTTGTAAGTAAGAATTTCACTGTAAGGTTGTATTCGGTGCATGTGACAAATAACGTTTGATTTGATTTGACTGCTTTTCTTTTTGTGTTGTTATTTATTTTCTGTTTATTGATGTGTTCCAGATTGTAGCATCTCATGCATTTCAAGAACGGGGATGTCAGATCTTAGTATGTGCAATATGCTCAAGTCAAATCCCCATTTTAAATATAGAT
>NC_138295.1:13355000-13387500 GCF_965601325.2 Salmo salar | reverse complement strand
CATCAGAAGGATTTGAAATTCAAATGTACAGTTTCATAACAGGCACATATTATTTTCTCTGTAAACCAAACAAATTAGTTTTCTAATCTTTCAGAAGAGTGATTAAGCAAATAGACCAGGGATCCCTGAGAGAGATAGCAGATTGGACCACAACGGTTTCAAATAGATCAGAGATCCCTGAGAGAGATAGCAGATTGGACCACAATGGTTTCAAATAGACCAGGGATCCCTGAGAGAGATAGCAGATTGGACCACAACGGTTTCAAATAGATCAGAGATCCCTGAGAGAGATAGCAGATTGGACCACAATGGTTTCAAATAGATCAGGGATCCCTGAGAGAGATAGCAGATTGGACCACAACGGTTTCAAATAGACCAGGGATCCCTGAGAGAGATAGCAGATTGGACCACAATGGTTTCAAATAGACCAGAGATCCCTGAGAGAGATAGCAGATTGGACCACAACGGTTTCAAATAGACCAGGGATCCCTGGGAGAGATAGCAGATTGGACCACAACGGTTTTAAATAGACCAGGGATCCCTGAGAGAGATAGCAGATTGGACCACAATGGTTTGGCCCCATTTATGGCAGAAGTGTTTATGTAGTCGTGATCACATCCTCCATAAATGCATAAGATGACAACTTCAGTAGAATCAGACAGATGGACCAGCCTTTCTTCCCCCGCTATACATTACATTAACATCACATCTACATTACATTTCAGCTCCTATAGATTTTACAGTTTAGAAATGCTGTAATGGTTTGTGTCATTAGTGACCCTTGACCTCGAGAAGATAGTCCATTTCACACAGCAACAATGTACATCACAATCACATGATCAGACAGAGTCATTCACTGATGGGGAATCTAAAACACATGGTCAGAGAGAGAGTCATTCACTGATGGGGAATCTAAACCACATGGTCAGAGAGAGAGAGTCATTCACTGATGGGGAATCTAAACCACATGGTCAGAGAGAGAGTCATTCACTGATGGGGAATCTAAACCACATGGTCAGAGAGAGAGTCATTCACTGATGGGGAATCTAAACCACATGGTCAGAGAGAGAGTCATTCACTGATGGGGAATCTAAACCACATGGTCAGAGAGAGAGAGTCATTCACTGATGGGGAATCTAAACCACATGGTCAGAGAGAGAGTCATTCACTGATGGGGAATCTAAACCACATGGTCAGAGAGAGAGTCATTCACTGATGGGGAATCTAAACCACATGGTCAGAGAGAGAGTCATTCACTGATGGGGAATCTAAACCACATGGTCAGAGAGAGAGTCATTCACTGATGGGGAATCTAAACCACATGGTCAGAGAGAGAGAGAGTCATTCACTGATGGGGAATCTAAACCACATGGTCAGAGAGAGTCATTCACTGATGGGGAATCTAAACCACATGGTCAGAGAGAGTCATTCACTGATGGGGAATCTAAACCACATGGTCAGAGAGAGAGTCATTCACTGATGGGGAATCTAAACCACATGGTCAGAGAGAGAGTCATTCACTGATGGGGAATCTAAACCACATGGTCAGAGAGAGAGTCATTCACTGATGGGGAATCTAAACCACATGGTCAGAGAGAGAGAGTCATTCACTGATGGGGAATCTAAACCACATGGTCAGAGAGAGAGAGTCATTCACTGATGGGGAATCTAAACCACATGGTCAGAGAGAGAGTCATTCACTGATGGGGAATCTAAACCACATGGTCAGAGAGAGAGTCATTCACTGATGGGGAATCTAAACCACATGGTCAGAGAGAGAGTCATTCACTGATGGGGAATCTAAACCACATGGTCAGAGAGAGAGAGAGTCATTCACTGATGGGGAATCTAAAACACATGGTCAGAGAGAGAGTCATTCACTGATGGGGAATCTAAACCACATGGTCAGAGAGAGAGTCATTCACTGATGGGGAATCTAAACCACATGGTCAGAGAGAGAGTCATTCACTGATGGGGAATCTAAACCACATGGTCAGAGAGAGAGAGAGTCATTCACTGATGGGGAATCTAAACCACATGGTCAGAGAGAGAGTCATTCACTGATGGGGAATCTAAACCACATGGTCAGAGAGAGAGAGTCATTAACTGATGGGGAATCTAAACCACATGGTCAGAGAGAGAGTCATTCACTGATGGGGAATCTAAACCACATGGTCAGAGAGAGTCATTCACTGATGGGGAATCTAAACCACATAGTCAGAGAGAGTCATTCACTGATGGGGAATCTAAACCACATGGTCAGAGAAAGAGAGAGTCATTCACAGATGGGGAATCTAAACCACATGGTCAGAGAGAGAGTCATTCACTGATGGGGAATCTAAACCACATGGTCAGACAGAGTCATTCACTGATGGGGAATCTAAACCACATGGTCAGAGAGAGAGAGTCATTCACTGATGGGGAATCTAAACCACATGGTCAGAGAGAGAGAGTCATTCACTGATGGGGAATCTAAACCACATGGTCAGAGAGAGAGAGAGTCATTCACTGATGGGGAATCTAAACCACATGGTCAGAGAGAGTCATTCACTGATGGGGAATCTAAACCACATGGTCAGAGAGAGAGAGTCATTCACTGATGGGGAATCTAAACCACATGGTCAGAGAGAGAGAGAGTCATTCACTGATGGGGAATCTAAACCACATGGTCAGAGAGAGTCATTCACTGATGGGGAATCTAAACCACATGGTCAGAGAGAGAGTCATTCACTGATGGGGAATCTAAACCACATGGTCAGAGAGAGAGTCATTCACTGATGGGGAATCTAAACCACATGGTCAGAGAGAGTCATTCACTGATGGGGAATCTAAACCACATGGTCAGAGAGAGTCATTCACTGATGGGGAATCTAAACCACATGGTCAGAGAGAGTCATTCACTGATGGGGAATCTAAACCACATGGTCAGAGAGAGTCATTCACTGATGGGGAATCTAAACCACATGGTCAGAGAGAGAGTCATTCACTGATGGGGAATCTAAACCACATGGTCAGAGAGAGAGTCATTCACTGATGGGGAATCTAAACCACATGGTCAGAGAGAGAGTCATTCACTGATGGGGAATCTAAACCACATGGTCAGAGAGAGAGTCATTCACTGATGGGGAATCTAAACCACATGGTCAGAGAGAGAGTCATTCACTGATGGGGAATCTAAACCACATGGTCAGAGAGAGAGAGTCATTCACTGATGGGGAATCTAAACCACATGGTCAGAGAGAGAGAGTCATTCACTGATGGGGAATCTAAACCACATGGTCAGAGAGAGAGTCATTCACTGATGGGGAATCTAAACCACATGGTCAGAGAGAGAGTCATTCACTGATGGGGAATCTAAACCACATAGTCAGAGAGAGTCATTCACTGATGGGGAATCTAAACCACATGGTCAGAGAGAGAGTCATTCACTGATGGGGAATCTAAACCACATGGTCAGAGAGAGAGTCATTCACTGATGGGGAATCTAAACCACATGGTCAGAGAGAGAGAGTCATTCACTGATGGGGAATCTAAACCACATGGTCAGAGAGAGAGTCATTCACTGATGGGGAATCTAAACCACATGGTCAGAGAGAGAGTCATTCACTGATGGGGAATCTAAACCACATGGTCAGACAGAGTCATTCACTGATGGGGAATCTAAACCACATGGTCAGAGAGAGAGTCATTCACTGATGGGGAATCTAAACCACATGGTCAGAGAGAGAGAGTCATTCACTGATGGGGAATCTAAACCACATGGTCAGAGAGAGAGTCATTCACTGATGGGGAATCTAAACCACATGGTCAGAGAGAGAGTCATTCACTGATGGGGAATCTAAACCACATGGTCAGAGAGAGAGAGAGTCATTCACTGATGGGGAATCTAAACCACATGGTCAGAGAGAGAGTCATTCACTGATGGGGAATCTAAACCACATGGTCAGAGAGAGAGTCATTCACTGATGGGGAATCTAAACCACATGGTCAGAGAGAGAGTCATTCACTGATGGGGAATCTAAACCACATGGTCAGAGAGAGAGAGTCATTCACTGATGGGGAATCTAAACCACATGGTCAGAGAGAGAGTCATTCACTGATGGGGAATCTAAACCACATGGTCAGAGAGAGAGAGTCATTCACTGATGGGGAATCTAAACCACATGGTCAGAGAGAGAGTCATTCACTGATGGGGAATCTAAACCACATGGTCAGAGAGAGTCATTCACTGATGGGGAATCTAAACCACATGGTCAGAGAGAGAGTCATTCACTGATGGGGAATCTAAACCACATGGTCAGAGAGAGAGTCATTCACTGATGGGGAATCTAAACCACATGGTCAGAGAGAGAGTCATTCACTGATGGGGAATCTAAACCACATGGTCAGAGAGAGAGTCATTCACTGATGGGGAATCTAAACCACATGGTCAGAGAGAGAGTCATTCACTGATGGGGAATCTAAACCACATGGTCAGAGAGAGAGTCATTCACTGATGGGGAATCTAAACCACATGGTCAGAGAGAGAGTCATTCACTGATGGGGAATCTAAACCACATGGTCAGAGAGAGAGTCATTCACTGATGGGGAATCTAAACCACATGGTCAGAGAGAGAGTCATTCACTGATGGGGAATCTAAACCACATGGTCAGAGAGAGAGTCATTCACTGATGGGGAATCTAAACCACATGGTCAGAGAGAGAGAGTCATTCACTGATGGGGAATCTAAACCACATGGTCAGAGAGAGAGTCATTCACTGATGGGGAATCTAAACCACATGGTCAGAGAGAGTCATTCACTGATGGGGAATCTAAACCACATGGTCAGAGAGAGAGTCATTCACTGATGGGGAATCTAAACCACATGGTCAGAGAGAGAGTCATTCACTGATGGGGAATCTAAACCACATGGTCAGAGAGAGTCATTCACTGATGGGGAATCTAAACCACATGGTCAGAGAGAGTCATTCACTGATGGGGAATCTAAACCACATGGTCAGAGAGAGAGAGTCATTCACTGATGGGGAATCTAAACCACATGGTCAGAGAGAGAGTCATTCACTGATGGGGAATCTAAACCACATGGTCAGAGAGAGAGTCATTCACTGATGGGGAATCTAAACCACATGGTCAGAGAGAGAGTCATTCACTGATGGGGAATCTAAACCACATGGTCAGAGAGAGAGAGTCATTCACTGATGGGGAATCTAAACCACATGGTCAGAGAGAGAGTCATTCACTGATGGGGAATCTAAACCACATGGTCAGAGAGAGAGTCATTCACTGATGGGGAATCTAAACCACATGGTCAGAGAGAGTCATTCACTGATGGGGAATCTAAACCACATGGTCAGAGAGAGTCATTCACTGATGGGGAATCTAAACCACATGGTCAGAGAGAGAGAGTCATTCACTGATGGGGAATCTAAACCACATGGTCAGAGAGAGAGAGTCATTCACTGATGGGGAATCTAAACCACATGGTCAGAGAGAGTCATTCACTGATGGGGAATCTAAACCACATGGTCAGAGAGAGAGAGTCATTCACTGATGGGGAATCTAAACCACATGGTCAGAGAGAGAGAGTCATTCACTGATGGGGAATCTAAACCACATGGTCAGAGAGAGAGTCATTCACTGATGGGGAATCTAAACCACATGGTCAGAGAGAGTCATTCACTGATGGGGAATCTAAACCACATGGTCAGAGAGAGAGAGTCATTCACTGATGGGGAATCTAAACCACATGGTCAGAGAGAGTCATTCACTGATGGGGAATCTAAACCACATGGTCAGAGAGAGAGTCATTCACTGATGGGGAATCTAAACCACATGGTCAGAGAGAGAGTCATTCACTGATGGGGAATCTAAACCACATGGTCAGAGAGAGAGTCATTCACTGATGGGGAATCTAAACCACATGGTCAGAGAGAGTCATTCACTGATGGGGAATCTAAACCACATGGTCAGAGAGAGTCATTCACTGATGGGGAATCTAAACCACATGGTCAGAGAGAGTCATTCACTGATGGGGAATCTAAACCACATGGTCAGAGAGAGAGTCATTCACTGATGGGGAATCTAAACCACATGGTCAGAGAGAGAGTCATTCACTGATGGGGAATCTAAACCACATGGTCAGAGAGAGAGTCATTCACTGATGGGGAATCTAAACCACATGGTCAGAGAGAGAGTCATTCACTGATGGGGAATCTAAACCACATGGTCAGAGAGAGAGTCATTCACTGATGGGGAATCTAAACCACATGGTCAGAGAGAGAGAGTCATTCACTGATGGGGAATCTAAACCACATGGTCAGAGAGAGAGAGTCATTCACTGATGGGGAATCTAAACCACATGGTCAGAGAGAGAGTCATTCACTGATGGGGAATCTAAACCACATGGTCAGAGAGAGAGTCATTCACTGATGGGGAATCTAAACCACATAGTCAGAGAGAGTCATTCACTGATGGGGAATCTAAACCACATGGTCAGAGAGAGAGTCATTCACTGATGGGGAATCTAAACCACATGGTCAGAGAGAGAGTCATTCACTGATGGGGAATCTAAACCACATGGTCAGAGAGAGAGAGTCATTCACTGATGGGGAATCTAAACCACATGGTCAGAGAGAGAGTCATTCACTGATGGGGAATCTAAACCACATGGTCAGAGAGAGAGTCATTCACTGATGGGGAATCTAAACCACATGGTCAGACAGAGTCATTCACTGATGGGGAATCTAAACCACATGGTCAGAGAGAGAGTCATTCACTGATGGGGAATCTAAACCACATGGTCAGAGAGAGAGAGTCATTCACTGATGGGGAATCTAAACCACATGGTCAGAGAGAGAGTCATTCACTGATGGGGAATCTAAACCACATGGTCAGAGAGAGAGTCATTCACTGATGGGGAATCTAAACCACATGGTCAGAGAGAGAGAGAGTCATTCACTGATGGGGAATCTAAACCACATGGTCAGAGAGAGAGTCATTCACTGATGGGGAATCTAAACCACATGGTCAGAGAGAGAGTCATTCACTGATGGGGAATCTAAACCACATGGTCAGAGAGAGAGAGAGTCATTCACTGATGGGGAATCTAAACCACATGGTCAGAGAGAGTCATTCACTGATGGGGAATCTAAACCACATGGTCAGAGAGAGAGAGTCATTCACTGATGGGGAATCTAAACCACATGGTCAGAGAGAGAGTCATTCACTGATGGGGAATCTAAACCACATGGTCAGAGAGAGTCATTCACTGATGGGGAATCTAAACCACATGGTCAGAGAGAGAGTCATTCACTGATGGGGAATCTAAACCACATGGTCAGAGAGAGAGTCATTCACTGATGGGGAATCTAAACCACATGGTCAGAGAGAGTCATTCACTGATGGGGAATCTAAACCACATGGTCAGAGAGAGTCATTCACTGATGGGGAATCTAAACCACATGGTCAGAGAGAGTCATTCACTGATGGGGAATCTAAACCACATGGTCAGAGAGAGTCATTCACTGATGGGGAATCTAAACCACATGGTCAGAGAGAGAGTCATTCACTGATGGGGAATCTAAACCACATGGTCAGAGAGAGAGTCATTCACTGATGGGGAATCTAAACCACATGGTCAGAGAGAGAGTCATTCACTGATGGGGAATCTAAACCACATGGTCAGAGAGAGAGTCATTCACTGATGGGGAATCTAAACCACATGGTCAGAGAGAGAGTCATTCACTGATGGGGAATCTAAACCACATGGTCAGAGAGAGAGAGTCATTCACTGATGGGGAATCTAAACCACATGGTCAGAGAGAGTGAGTCATTCACTGATGGGGAATCTAAACCACATGGTCAGAGAGAGAGTCATTCACTGATGGGGAATCTAAACCACATGGTCAGAGAGAGAGTCATTCACTGATGCGGAATCTAAACCACATGGTCAGAGAGAGACTCATTCACTGATGGGGAATCTAAACCACATAGTCAGAGAGAGTCATTCACTGATGGGGAATCTAAACCACATGGTCAGAGAGAGAGTCATTCACTGATGGGGAATCTAAACCACATGGTCAGAGAGAGAGTCATTCACTGATGGGGAATCTAAACCACATGGTCAGAGAGAGAGAGTCATTCACTGATGGGGAATCTAAACCACATGGTCAGAGAGAGAGTCATTCACTGATGGGGAATCTAAACCACATGGTCAGAGAGAGAGTCATTCACTGATGGGGAATCTAAACCACATGGTCAGACAGAGTCATTCACTGATGGGGAATCTAAACCACATGGTCAGAGAGAGAGTCATTCACTGATGGGGAATCTAAACCACATGGTCAGAGAGAGAGAGTCATTCACTGATGGGGAATCTAAACCACATGGTCAGAGAGAGAGTCATTCACTGATGGGGAATCTAAACCACATGGTCAGAGAGAGAGAGAGTCATTCACTGATGGGGAATCTAAACCACATGGTCAGAGAGAGAGTCATTCACTGATGGGGAATCTAAACCACATGGTCAGAGAGAGAGAGAGTCATTCACTGATGGGGAATCTAAACCACATGGTCAGAGAGAGAGAGAGTCATTCACTGATGGGGAATCTAAACCACATGGTCAGAGAGAGAGTCATTCACTGATGGGGAATCTAAACCACATGCTCAGAGAGAGTCATTCACTGATGGGGAATCTAAACCACATGGTCAGAGAGAGAGTCATTCACTGATGGGGAATCTAAACCACATGGTCAGAGAGAGAGTCATTCACTGATGGGGAATCTAAACCACATGGTCAGAGAGAGAGAGTCATTCACTGATGGGGAATCTAAACCACATGGTCAGAGAGAGAGTCATTCACTGATGGGGAATCTAAACCACATGGTCAGAGAGAGAGTCATTCACTGATGGGGAATCTAAACCACATGGTCAGAGAGAGAGTCATTCACTGATGGGGAATCTAAACCACATGGTCAGAGAGAGAGAGTCATTCACTGATGGGGAATCTAAACCACATGGTCAGAGAGAGAGAGTCATTCACTGATGGGGAATCTAAACCACATGGTCAGAGAGAGAGTCATTCACTGATGGGGAATCTAAACCACATGGTCAGAGAGAGAGAGTCATTCACTGATGGGGAATCTAAACCACATGGTCAGAGAGAGAGTCATTCACTGATGGGGAATCTAAACCACATGGTCAGAGAGAGAGAGAGTCATTCACTGATGGGGAATCTAAAACACATGGTCAGAGAGAGAGTCATTCACTGATGGGGAATCTAAACCACATGGTCAGAGAGAGTCATTCACTGATGGGGAATCTAAACCACATGGTCAGAGAGAGAGTCATTCACTGATGGGGAATCTAAACCACATGGTCAGAGAGAGAGTCATTCACTGATGGGGAATCTAAACCACATGGTCAGAGAGAGAGAGAGTCATTCACTGATGGGGAATCTAAACCACATGGTCAGAGAGAGAGTCATTCACTGATGGGGAATCTAAACCACATGGTCAGAGAGAGAGAGTCATTCACTGATGGGGAATCTAAACCACATGGTCAGAGAGAGTCATTCACTGATGGGGAATCTAAACCACATGGTCAGAGAGAGAGTCATTCACTGATGGGGAATCTAAACCACATGGTCAGAGAGAGTCATTCACTGATGGGGAATCTAAAACACATGGTCAGAGAGAGAGTCATTCACTGATGGGGAATCTAAACCACATGGTCAGAGAGAGTCATTCACTGATGGGGAATCTAAACCACATGGTCAGAGAGAGAGTCATTCACTGATTGGGAATCTAAACCACATGGTCAGAGAGAGAGTCATTCACTGATGGGGAATCTAAACCACATGGTCAGAGAGAGTCATTCACTGATGGGGAATCTAAACCACATGGTCAGAGAGAGAGAGTCATTCACTGATGGGGAATCTAAACCACATGGTCAGAGAGAGAGTCATTCACTGATGGGGAATCTAAACCACATGGCCAGAGAGAGAGTCATTCACTGATGGGGAATCTAAACCACATGGTCAGAGAGAGAGTCATTCACTGATGGGGAATCTAAACCACATGGTCAGAGAGAGAGTCATTCACTGATGGGGAATCTAAACCACATGGTCAGAGAGAGAGTCATTCACTGATGGGGAATCTAAAACACATGGTCAGAGAGAGTCATTCACTGATGGGGAATCTAAACCACATGGTCAGAGAGAGAGAGTCATTCACTGATGGGGAATCTAAACCACATGGTCAGAGAGAGAGTCATTCACTGATGGGGAATCTAAACCACATGGTCAGAGAGAGAGTCATTCACTGATGGGGAATCTAAACCACATGGTCAGAGAGAGAGTCATTCACTGATGGGGAATCTAAACCACATGGTCAGAGAGAGAGAGTCATTCACTGATGGGGAATCTAAACCACATGGTCAGAGAGAGAGTCATTCACTGATGGGGAATCTAAACCACATGGTCAGAGAGAGAGTCATTCACTGATTGGGAATCTAAACCACATGGTCAGAGAGAGTCATTCACTGATGGGGAATCTAAACCACATGGTCAGAGAGAGTCATTCACTGATGGGGAATCTAAACCACATGGTCAGAGAGAGAGTCATTCACTGATGGGGAATCTAAACCACATGGTCAGAGAGAGAGTCATTCACTGATGGGGAATCTAAACCACATGGTCAGAGAGAGTCATTCACTGATGGGGAATCTAAACCACATGGTCAGAGAGAGTCATTCACTGATGGGGAATCTAAACCACATGGTCAGAGAGAGTCATTCACTGATGGGGAATCTAAACCACATGGTCAGAGAGAGTCATTCACTGATGGGGAATCTAAACCACATGGTCAGAGAGAGTCATTCACTGATGGGGAATCTAAACCACATGGTCAGAGAGAGAGTCATTCACTGATGGGGAATCTAAACCACATGGTCAGAGAGAGAGTCATTCACTGATGGGGAATCTAAACCACATGGTCAGAGAGAGAGTCATTCACTGATGGGGAATCTAAAACACATGGTCAGAGAGAGAGTCATTCACTGATGGGGAATCTAAACCACATGGTCAGAGAGAGAGAGTCATTCACTGATGGGGAATCTAAACCACATGGTCAGAGAGAGAGTCATTCACTGATGGGGAATCTAAACCACATGGTCAGAGAGAGAGAGTCATTCACTGATGGGGAATCTAAACCACATGGTCAGAGAGAGAGTCATTCACTGATGGGGAATCTAAACCACATGGTCAGAGAGAGAGTCATTCACTGATGGGGAATCTAAACCACATGGTCAGAGAGAGAGAGTCATTCACTGATGGGGAATCTAAACCACATGGTCAGAGAGAGTCATTCACTGATGGGGAATCTAAACCACATGGTCAGAGAGAGAGTCATTCACTGATGGGGAATCTAAACCACATGGTCAGAGAGAGAGTCATTCACTGATGGGGAATCTAAACCACATGGTCAGAGAGAGAGAGAGTCATTCACTGATGGGGAATCTAAACCGCATGGTCAGAGAGAGAGTCATTCACTGATGGGGAATCTAAACCACATGGTCAGAGAGAGAGAGAGTCATTCACTGATGGGGAATCTAAACCACATGGTCAGAGAGAGAGTCATTCACTGATGGGGAATCTAAACCACATGGTCAGAGAGAGAGAGTCATTCACTGATGGGGAATCTAAACCACATGGTCAGAGAGAGAGTCATTCACTGATGGGGAATCTAAACCACATGGTCAGAGAGAGAGTCATTCACTGATGGGGAATCTAAACCACATGGTCAGAGAGAGTCATTCACTGATGGGGAATCTAAACCACATCGTCAGAGAGAGTCATTCACTGATGGGGAATCTAAACCACATGGTCAGAGAGAGAGTCATTCACTGATGGGGAATCTAAACCACATGGTCAGAGAGAGAGTCATTCACTGATGGGGAATCTAAACCACATGGTCAGAGAGAGAGAGAGTCATTCACTGATGGGGAATCTAAACCACATGGTCAGAGAGAGTCATTCACTGATGGGGAATCTAAACCACATGGTCAGAGAGAGAGTCATTCACTGATGGGGAATCTAAACCACATGGTCAGAGAGAGAGAGTCATTCACTGATGGGGAATCTAAACCACATGGTCAGAGAGAGTCATTCACTGATGGGGAATCTAAACCACATGGTCAGAGAGAGAGTCATTCACTGATGGGGAATCTAAACCACATGGTCAGAGAGAGAGAGAGTCATTCACTGATGGGGAATCTAAACCACATGGTCAGAGAGAGAGAGTCATTCACTGATGGGGAATCTAAACCACATGGTCAGAGAGAGAGTCATTCACTGATGGGGAATCTAAACCACATGGTCAGAGAGAGAGAGTCATTTACTGATGGGGAATCTAAACCACATGGTCAGAGAGAGAGTCATTCACTGATGGGGAATCTAAACCACATGGTCAGAGAGAGAGTCATTCACTGATGGGGAATCTAAACCACATGGTCAGAGAGAGAGAGAGTCATTCACTGATGGGGAATCTAAACCACATGGTCAGAGAGAGAGTCATTCACTGATGGGGAATCTAAACCACATGGTCAGAGAGAGTCATTCACTGATGGGGAATCTAAACCACATGGTCACAGAGAGAGTCATTCACTGATAGGGAATCTAAACCACATGGTCAGAGAGAGAGAGTCATTCACTGATGGGGAATCTAAACCACATGGTCAGAGAGAGAGTCATTCACTGATGGGGAATCTAAACCACATGGTCAGAGAGAGTCATTCACTGATGGGGAATCTAAACCACATGGTCAGAGAGAGAGAGTCATTCACTGATGGGGAATCTAAACCACATGGTCAGAGAGAGAGTCATTCACTGATGGGGAATCTAAACCACATGGTCAGAGAGAGAGTCATTCACTGATGGGGAATCTAAACCACATGGTCAGAGAGAGAGAGAGTCATTCACTGATGGGGAATCTAAACCACATGGTCAGAGAGAGAGAGTCATTCACTGATGGGGAATCTAAACCACATGGTCAGAGAGAGAGTCATTCACTGATGGGGAATCTAAACCACATGGTCAGAGAGAGAGTCATTCACTGATGGGGAATCTAAACCACATGGTCAGAGAGAGAGTCATTCACTGATGGGGGATGTCAACCATTATTGGTCTATCCATGTAAACAATGTTTATTTTTTTTATTTTGTGAGCAAATGTTTTTTATTATACAAATAGTAAAACACAAGATGAAATTATACAACACAAAATACTCTGGCTGATTTGATTTGATTTGCAGCAAAGTCACATGATCTGGTTTTAGAGACGCACCCGGAGAAGCTGAAAGTCTCATATAACCTACCGCTATCTAATCTTCTGCCTAATTAATTTAGCCCTTCTCTCAATGCCGTGTGTGTGTGTGTGTGTTTGTGTTTGTGTGTGTGTGTTTGTGTGTGTGTGTGTGTGTGTGTGTTTGTGTGTGTGTGTGTGTGTACATGACCTGTGTATGTATTAATATCCTCTCCATCCGCCCTCACGGGACTCTGTGATGATGGCGTATCCATGGTGATGATTGTGTGTCATTATTTTCCCCGTCAGATGAGAGATATCCCTGAGGAAAGTAGAGGGAGAGAGAGAGAGAGACTGAGAGAGCGGAGAGACAGAAACAGAGAGAAAGAGAGAGAGAGGGGAGAGATAGAAACAGAGAGAAAGTGAGAGTGGGGAGAGAGAGAAAGAGATAGAGAGAAGGGGGGAGAGAGAGACAGAAAGAGAGAGGGGAGAGAGAGAAACAGACAGAAAGACAGAAAGAGAGAGATGGGGAGAAAGAGAGAGAGGGGAGAGAGAGACAGAAAGAGAGAGACGGAGAGAGAGAGAGATAGGGGAGAGAGAGGGGAGAGAGATAGGGGAGAGAGAGAGAGAAAGAGAGAGGGGAGAGAGAGAGACAGAGAGAAAGTGAGACGGGAGGGAGAGAGACAGAGAGAAAGAGAGATAGGGGAGAGAGAGACAGAGAGAAAGAGAGATGGGGAGAGAGAGAGACAGGGTGAGAGATAGGGGGAGAGAGAGAGACAGAGAGAAAGCGAGATAAGGGAGAGAGAGACAGAGAGAAAGAGAGATGGGGTAGAGAGAGAGACAGAGAGAAAGAGAGATAGGGGGAGAGAGAGAGACAGAGAGAAAGAGAGATAGGGGGAGAGAGAGAGACAGAGAGAAAGAGAGATAGGGGAGAGAGAGAGACAGAGAGAAAGAGAGATAGGGGGAGAGAGAGAAAGAGAGATCGGGGAGAGAGAGAAAGAGAGATAGGGGAGAGAGAGACAGAGAGAAAGAGAGATGGGGGAGAGAGAGAGACAGAGAGAAAGAGAGATAGGGGGAGAGAGAGAGACAGAGGGAAAGAGAGATAGGGGAGAGAGAGAGACAGAGAGAAAGAGAGATAGGGGGAGAGAGAGAAAGAGAGATAGGGGAGAGAGAGAAAGAGAGATAGGGGAGAGAGAGACAGAGAGAAAGAGAGATAGGGGAGAGAGAGAGACCGAGAGGGAGATTAGACTTGCTAATTCCCAGTGTTATAGTGGTTATTATGCTGCCTCAATATTGGAGACAATCAGGCCAATCAAAGTGTCCCTGACAGAGATGGATTGCTTTCCAAATGGCACCCTAGTCTCTATATAGTGCACTCCTTTTGACCAGGGCCCATGGGGAATAGGGTGCAATTTGGAAGGCAGTTATGGGCTGCTGTGTTCTCTCAATTCTCCTCTCTCTCTCTCTCTCTCTCTCTCTCTCTCTCTCTCTCTCTCTCTCTCAATTCCAGGGGCTTTATTGCCATGGGAATAATATGTTTACATTGTCAAAGCAAGTGAAATAGATAATAAACAAAAGTGAAATAAACAATCAAAATGAACAGTAAACATCACACTCACAAAAGTTCCAAAAGAATAAATACATTTCAAATGTCATATTATGTATATATACAGTGTTGTAAGGATGTGCAAATAGTTAAAGTACAACAGGGAAAATATATAAACATAAATATAGGTTGTATTTACAATGGTGTTTGTTCTTCACTGGTTGCCCTTTTCTTGTGGTAACAGGTCAAAAATCTTACTGCTGTGATGGTATTTCACCCAATAGATATGGGAGTTTATCAAAATTGGATTTGTTTTCGAATTCTTTGTGGGTCTGTAATCTGAGGGAAATATGTGTCTCTAATATGGTCATACATTTGGCAGGAGGTTTGGAAGTGCAGCTCAGTTTCCACCTCATTTTGTGGGCAGTGTGCACATAGCCTGTCTTCTCTTGAGAGCCAGGTCTGCCTTCGGCAGCCTTTCTCAATAGCAAGGCTATGCTCGCTGAGTCTGTACATGGCAAAAGATTTCCTTCATTTTGGGTCAGTCACAGTGGTCAGGTATTCTGCCACTGTATACTCTCTGTTTCGGGCCAAATAGTATTCTAGTTTGCTTTGTTTTTTTGCAAATTCTTTCCAATGTGTCAGTAATTATCTATTTGTTTTCTCATGATATGGTTGGGTCTAATTGTGTTGCTGTCCTGGGGCTCTGTGGGGTGTGTTTGTGTTTGTGAACAGAGCCCCAGGACCAGCTTGTTTAGGGGACTCTTCTCCAGGTTCATCTCTCTGTAGGTGATGGCTTTGTTATGGAAGTTTTGGGAATCGCTTCCTTTTAGGTGGTTGTAGAATTAAATAGATCTTTTCTGGATTTTGAAAATTAGCGGGTATCGGCCTAATTCTGCTCTGCATGCATTATTTGCTGTTTTACGTTGTACAAGGAGGATATTTTTGCAGAACTTTGCATGCAGAGTCTCAATTTGGTATTTGTCCCATTTAGTGAATTCTTGGTTTGACCCCAGCCATCACAACCATAAAGGTCAATGGGTTCTTTAACTGATTCAAGTATTTTTTTGCCAGATCCTAAATGGTATGTCGAATTTTATTTCCTTTTGATGTCATAGAAGGCCCTTCTGGCCTTGTCTCTCAGCTCGTGCTCTAGGGCAACGGTGTCTAGATGGAATTTGTGTTCGTGGTCCTGGCAACTGGACCTTTTTTGGAACACCATTGTTTTTGTCTTACTGAGATTTACTGTCAGGGCCCAGGTCTGACAGAATCTGTGCAGAAGATCTAGGTGCTGCTGTAGGCCCTCCTTGGTTGGGGACAGAAGCACCAGATCATCAGCATACAGTTGACATTTGACTTCAGATTCTAGTAGGGTGAGGCCGAGTGCTGCAGATATATATGTTGAAGATGGTGGGGCTTAAGCTGCATCCCTGTCTCCCCCCATGGCCCTGTGGAAAGAAATGTGTGTTTTTTGCAAATTATAACCGCACACTTGTTGTTTGTTTACATGGATTTTATAATGTCGTATGTTTTTCCCCCAACACCACTTTCCATCAATTTGTATAGCAGACCCTCATGCCAAATTGAGTCAAGCTTTTTTGATATCAACAAAGCATGAGAAGACTTTGCCTTTGTTTTGTTTGTCAATTAGGGTGTGCAGGGTGAATACGTGGTCTGTCCTATGGTAATTTGGTAAAAAGCCAATTTGACTCTCTCTCTCTCCCTCACTCTTTGTCTCTCTCTCTTCCTCAATCTCTCTCTCCCCCTCCCCCTCCCTCTCTTCCTAGCTCTTTCTCTCTCTCTCTCTCTCTCTCTCTCTCTCTCCCTCCCCCTCTCTCTCCCTCTCTCTCTCTCTCTCTCTCAATTCAGTTCAATATTAACATAATTCCAATAATAACAATAAATATTGTCAATGGGACAACAGTAACAACAATAATCATGTGCAGGTTGGTCTGTCAGACACTGTCCCTCATCTTACAGCAGGCAGCAATGTAGTTCGCTGCCAACCCACAGCTCTCTGTGTCCTCCCCCAACAGAACGGGTAGCCTGTCCTCATCAGAGAGGTCTTTGAAACCTTGAATAAGGGTTTCAAATTTGGGGAAATTATTTATATTTTTTACATTTTGTCAGGAAATGCAGCTCCGTCTCAGGTTCTGCTGTAGTGCAGTGGTTGCACAGCCTTTCCTCTACAGGGAGCCAGGTTTTCCTGTGTCTACCCTTCTCAATGGCAAGGCTGTGCTCACTGAGCCTGTACTTTGTCAAGGTTTTTCTAAGGTTTTGTTCAGTAACCATGGTCAAATAGTTTGCCACGGTGTACTGTCGATTCAGGGCCAGATAGCAGTGCATTTCATTTGTGCTTGTGTTTGTGTTTCCCAATAAGTAATGTAGTTTTGTTCAGTACCAGCTGGATGAGGGTCCTGAGGCTTCAGTGTGTTAGTAGAACAGGTTTGTGAACTCAGCCCCAGGACCAGCTGGATGAGGGGACTCTTTTCTTTGCTCAGCTCTTGGCATTGCAGGGCTTGGTAATGATATGAGAGGGGGTCACTGTATTTTAGATGTTTCCAAAACTGAATTGCTCTTTTTTTAGTTTTTATTATTAGTGGATATTGGCCTAATTCTGCCCTGCATGCATTGTTTGTAGTTTTCCTCTGGATAATCTTACAGATCTCTGCATGCAGGGTTTCAGTGGGGTGTTTGTCCCATTCTGTGAAATCTTGTTTTGCAAGTGGACCCCACACCTCGCTGCCATAAAGTGCAATTGGTTCAATGACACAGCCAAATTATAATAGGTATTTCAATTTGAATTAGTTTTTTAATGGCGTAGAATGCCATTAAATGCCATTAATCTCAGTTCTTCACTGCCTCATTAAGGTGTTCAGTTGAGTTTATTTTTAAACCTAAGTAATTGTAGTGTGTGCAGTACTCTATATGTTTTGTACCAATTGAGAACTTTGGTCTAAACCCTCTCTCTGTCTCTCTCTCTCTCTCTCTCTCTCTCTCTCTCTCTCTCTCTCTCTCTCCTCTCTCTCTCTCTCTCTCACACTTTGCCTTTCTCCCTATCTCCCTCTCTCCAGGTTTGTCCCAAGGTGTAGTAGCACAGCTGTCAGCTGGAGAGAGAGAGAGAGAGAAAGAGAGAGAGAGAAAGAAAGAAAGAAAGGGACGCTAGAGAGAGCAATAAATCTGGAGGCCTCTCCAACATGTGTAGTGTTGCTCCTGTCTCCTTCAGCTGAGCAATATTAGTGCACTATATAGGGAATAGGGTCCATAGGGCTCTGATCATACTAGTGCACTATATAGGGAATAGGGTGCCATTTGGGAAGTAGCACAGGCCTAATGGTAATGAGGGAGCCAGAGACCAACATAAATCATCAGAGAGAGAGAGAGGAAATACAGACAAAGATTAAAATGTCATGTACCTTTTCCCATAACACAGATTAAAATGTCATGTACCTTTTCCCATAACACATTAAAATGTCATGTACCTTTTCCCATAACACATTAAAATGTCATGTACCTTTTCCCATAACACATTAAAATGTCATGTACCTTTTCCCATAACACATTAAAATGTCATGTACCTTTTCCTATAACACATTAAAATGTCATGTACCTTTTCCCATAACACATTAAAATGTCATGTACCTTTTCCCATAACACAGATTAAAATGTCATGTACCTTTTCCCATAACACATTAAAATGTCATGTACCTTTTCCTATAACACATTAAAATGTCATGTACCTTTTCCTATAACACAGATTAAAATGTCATGTACCTTTTTCATAACACAGATTAAAATGTCATGTACCTTTTCCTATAACACAGATTAAAATGTCATGTACCTTTTCCTATAACACAGATTAAAATGTCATGTACCTTTTTCATAACACAGATTAAAATGTCATGTACCTTTTCCTATAACACAGATTAAAATGTCATGTACCTTTTCCCATAACACAGATTTGTCATTGATTTCATGGCATCTGAAATCGTTTGGAGCTGAATTATCGGTTGTGAGGTGAGGAGATTAATCCAAAGAGGCATGAACTAGTGATGATGATGGGATTGGGAATAGGAACCTTTTAAACATCATTTAAGAATGTGTTATTTATCAGGTAACTGAGGCTACCCTTTGGGAGTCTTTATTAGGAAGAGGAACAGACTGTTCAACATGCTCCCAGAGTTTTAACGTACCCTTTGGGAGTCTTTATTAGGAAGAGGAAATGCTGAATTTCTGGAGCTCTGAAAGACAACAGGCCTAACTTAATTAACAACTTGTTCACAGTTGAACAATCTTAGTCTCACTGCGTCAGTGTGAGTAGCAGCTCGTGGCCTGCTGAGACAGAAATGTGTTACTAAGCTAAATAACATCATGTTGATCACAGATTAGAGTTGCTGAGGCGGAGTTGTGTGTGTGTGTGTGTGTGTGTGTGTGTGTGTGTGTGTGTGTGTGTGTGTGCGTGCGTGCGTGCGTGCGTGCGTGCGTGCGTGCGTGCGTGCGTGCGTGCGTGCGTGCGTGCGTGCGTGCGTGCGTGCGTGCGTGCGTGCGTGCGTGCGTGCGTGTGTGTGTGTGTGTGTGTGTGTGTGTATAACTGATGAGGGTCAGTGACGTGACGTTTCGTCAGCTGTTTTGAGGTTTCCCAGGGAAGCTGTTTTACTAACACAACAGAAACACAACAATAGAAATGCTGATATCGTAACACCCTCCTATATGTTTGGCTGGATTTATGTGTGTGTGAGGGAGAGAGAGAGAGCACTCAGTGCACTGTGCTTGCCTTGGACACATATCAGCCATCTATCTTGTACTGCTCTGAACAATAGCAGGATTATATTCATTAAACCTGGAAGACTGGACACACAAAAAACACATTTGGTTTGGTACTTTGCCTCTCCCCTGTGATTGGCCCTGGATCTGACAGATGAACAGTGGTAGTGTCTTCAACTTTGTCTTCACTGAGAGGTTCAGACCAGCCTATCAGAGCTGAAGGTTTTCTGCCCAAGATTGATGTTCACCTCTCTCTCTCTCCTCTATCTTCCTCTCTCTCTCTCTCTCTCTCTCTCTCTCTCTCCTCTCTCTTCCTCTCTCTCTCTCTCTCCTCTATCTTCCCCTCTCTCTCCTCTATCTTCCTCTCTCTCTCCTCTATCTTCCTCTCTCTCTCTCTCCTCTCTCTGTCTCTCCTCTGTCTTCCTCTCTCTCTCTCTGTCTCTCTCTCTCAATCCCTCTCTCTCACTCTCTCTCTCTCGCCTCTCTCTCTCTCTCCTCAATCTTCCTCTCTCTCTCTCTCTCTCTCTCTCTCTCTCTCTCTCTCTCTCTCTCTCCTCCATCTTCCTCTCTCTCTCTCTCTCTCTCTCTCTCTCTCTCTCTCTCTCTCTCCTCTATCTTCCCCTCTCTCTCCTCTATCTTCCTCTCTCTCTCTCCTCTCTCTGTCTCTCCTCTGTCTTCCTCTCTCTCTCTCTCTCTCTCCTCTATCTTCCTCTGACGTTCTTTTCCCTTCCCTTTGTTCAGCAACAGGTTTCAGGTTGTCTCCAACACCCAAAGCTTTACAGCTGTAGCTGGTTTGTCTTAACACCTGTTGAACCGTCACGTACGGTATACCTTACACACACATCCATGAAATATCCCCCTAAAACTTGAAACAGGAGGTCTCATACACAGTTAAACCCACATAGGCTCTGATACAATCTTCTCTGTTGCAGAGGAAAGTCTGTATAAGTGTAGGATCTTCATTTGATCACCCTGTTGCAGGAGAACTTTCCTGCAATGAAGACATTTAAAACTTGTAGTGTATTCAAGGTTAAAAAAGCCTTCTGAAGTTTGTAATTTCCCTTATGTATCAACCCCTACAAAAATGTCCATTCATTATCATCCTCAAAATAATTCACACTTCCTGTTGCTGCAGTATTCTTTTTCTGCTGTAGCAAACGGGCTCAAATTAAGATCCTACATCTGTATGGTATGAAAATCATTCTGATTTTCATGGATTGTTGGATTGGTTGAGAAGTAAACAGGGCTTTGCCAGTGGCCTTGATTGATTTGAACCATTGATTTTAGACATTACAGAAAGTTGTTCTCCCTCAGAAGTAGTTTCAGACTCTTTTCAGATGCCTGTGTTGGCCCATCTCATAGTCTGCATCCCAAATGGAATCCTATTCCCTATAAAGCACACTACTTTTGACCTGAGCCCTGGTCAAAAGTAGTGCACTATTCTGGGAATAGGGTGCAATTTGGGACGCAACCATACATACTGTAGTGCAGATGTCCTCTGGTTCACCATACAGCCAGCTGTGAAGGTTTGATAATCATTATCATTCTTTCTTTCTTTTCTGGGATTGAAATGTTGTCCAGTGAATATGAGAGATGCTATTGTTCCTCCCTGCAAGGCTATCCTGTTCTCTCCCTTGGCTGCTGTGGTCTGATTAGAACCTTGGATCTGGGTCCAACTTGCTGCTCTGGGGGAATCCACCCCAATCCAGAACCATCCTCCCTCTGAGCATTCTGGTATACTCTGTCTCTATCACACAGACACACACACACGCACGCACGCACCCACGCACGCACGCACACACACACACACACACACATACACACACACAGGCACACACACACACACACACACACACACACACACACACACACACACACACACACACATAGTGAGTGGTTGTGGCAGGGCTAGGCTGGTTTGGCTGACGCCTGCGGAGAAGAGAGATCTTTACTGAGCATGCAGCGTCCATCTGTGGCTGAGCCTTTGTGATGGGAGGCAGCTGGCTGTGTGTGTGTGCGTGTGTGTGCGTACGTGAAAAAGAGAGAGTGTGAGGGTGTGTGTGTCGCGGCGATGGGAGGGGAGGGACAGGGGAAGAATGAGCTCTCTGTGTGTGAGGGTCACAGAGCAACCTCACGACCAGGACTATACTCTCTGACTGAAACACTCCTCTCTCTCTCTTTCCTTTCTATCCACTCTCTTGTCTCTTCATCTGTTTTCTCTCTCTCTATCCCTCTCTCCCTCCCTCTCTCTCTCTCTCTCTCTCTCTCTCTCTCTCTCTCTCTCTCTCTCTCTCTCTCTCTCTCTCTCTCCCTCCCTCCCTCCCTCCCTCTGTGTTGACCTGAGGAAAGCTGTTCATCCCCATGTGATAATGATTGTGTGTGTGTGTGTGTGTGTGTACTGTCAGTTTGGGATTGTTTGGGATGAGATGAGTCATGCTGAATGTGATTTTCACTTCATGCCAGAGAGAGTGAGTTAACAGAATCCTGAACCTCTGAGAGCAAGAGAGGGAAAGAGATAGAGAGAGGGGGAGAAAGGGAGGGAGATAGCGAGAGGGGGAGAAAGGGAGGGAGATAGCGAGAGGGGGAGAAAGGGAGGGAGATAGCGAGAGGGGGAGAAAGGGAGAGAGATAGCGAGAGGGGGAGAAAGGGAGAGATGGAGAAAGGGAGAGAGATAGCGAGAGGGGGAGAAAGGGAGAGAGATAGAGAGAGGGAAAGAAAGGGAGAGCGATAGAGAGAGGGGGAGAAAGGGAGAGATAGAGAGAGGGGGAGAAAGGGAGAGAGATAGCGAGAGGGTGAGAAAGGGAGAGCGATAGAGAGAGGGGGAGAAAGGGAGAGATAGAGAGAGGGAGAAAGGGAGAGAGATAGCGAGAGGGTGAGAAAGGGAGAGAGATAGAGAGAGGGGGAGAAAGGGAGAGAGATAGAGAGAGAGGGAGAAAGGGAGGGAGAGAGAGCGATGGAGAAAGAGAAAGAGAGAGTGTATTCACACTTTTAAAGCAGCACTTAGCATAGTATGCATGGTATTCAGTCTGGGCAGTGTCTGTGACAGTCTGGGCTATGTCTGTGACAGTCTGGGCTCTATCTGTGACAGTCTGGGCTCTCTCTGTGACAGTCTGGGCTGTGTCTGTGACAGTCTGGGCTCTATCTGTGACAGTCTGGTCTCTATCTGTGACAGTCTGGGCTCTATCTGTGACAGTCTGGGCTATGTCTGTGACAGTCTGGGCTGTGTCAGTGACAGTCTGGGCTGTGTCTGTGACAGTCTGGGCTGTGTCTGTGACAGTCTGGGCTCTATCTGTGACAGTCTGGGCTCTGTCGGTGACAGTCTGGGCTCTATCTGTGACAGTCTGGGCTCTATCTGTGACAGTCTGGGCTCTATCTGTGACAGTCTGGGCTGTGTCTGTGACAGTCTGGGCTCTATCTGTGACAGTCTGAGCTGTGTCTGTGACAGTCTGGGCTCTATCTGTGACAATCTGGGCTGTGTCTGTGACAGTCTGGGCTCTATCTGTGACAGTCTGGGCTATGTCTGTGACAGTCTGGGCTGTGTCTGTGATATCTTGATTTTACTCCCCTAATAGGAACAGTGAAGATGAGGAATATACAGTATCATCGGGCAGCACTCTATTTTACGGCACATATTAAATAACATTAAAACCTTCTCAGCTCCAGTCTTTAACATGAGAAGGTTTTACCTGTTTGTGTCTCTGGGGTTTAAAACCTTCTCAGCTCCAGTCTTTAACATGAGAAGGTTTTACCTGTTTGTGTCTCTGGGGTTTAAAACCTTCTCAGCTCCAGTCGTTAACATGAGAAGGTTTTACCTGTTTGTGTCTCTGGGGTTTAAAACCTTCTCAGCTCCAGTCTTTAACATGAGAGGGAGTTACCTGTTTGTGTCTCTGGGGTTTAAAACCTTCTCAGCTCCAGTCGTTAACGTGAGAGGGAGTATTTGGACACAAGCCTGTGTATACGCAGGCCTAGTGTCTAATTCCATCCAATAGCATTGACGTCTGTGTTTGACCCATAGAGATAGATAGAGGACACAACATTGTACACGTCCCATTATGGAGTCTGTGAGAGCATGGGCAGTTCCATTGAGGCCATCTCCATTTTGAAGTAGTACATTTTCTTCTTCTACTACTTCTATGAGTTGATAAACAAACTGAACAGGTATAAAGGTTGGTGATTTCCTGCCACCTACAGTTATGGAATGTTTGCTCACAAGTAAAATTAATTGACTGATCCCTCCTGATGACCTGGATGGAATTATGTGACACTTCCTTTACCCATAGGAAATCCCACCCAGTTGACTACTTTAAAATTGGGGAAAGTCCTTAATGGTGCTGTCCATGCTAAAATGGGCTTTGGGGCATTAGAGTCCTCTATCTATCTCTATGGTTTGACCTGCTTTCTGTAAGTTTAGGTAACATCCATCCTGTTGACTGAAACGTGGCTAGGGCCAGATGTTGTGTTTGTGTCTGATTATGGTAGTGCGTCAGCTTTCTGACAGTCTGTTTATTGTTTATGACATGTAAGGAAATGTGTGTGTACAGTCCGTGGTGTGTGTTTATGTCTCCAATGTTTATGGAGCGTCGGGGTTTCTTAATAACATCTATACAGTGGCAGGGCACAGCTCGAGTCGACCACAACCAAGGGGACAAAACATCTAGAAACAAATTACAGCAGCGTTTCCTCCTCTGGGGGATTTGAACCATGGAGTGAGTCTCAAATGGCACCCTATTCCCTATATACAGTATGTTGCACACATGTTGGTCCAAAGTAGTGAATATGGTACCATTTGAGAATATATAGAGATCAACATGTATTTCTGTATATTTTAGACATCATGTTTAATTATACAAATACATTTGAAATTTGATTGATGCTCCCTCTCTGTGTTGGAACTGCTGCGGTCCATATTGATTGATATCAATTAGGCCAAGCTGTACTGAACTCTATAATGACAGTAGATATGTCATAACTAGCCAAATCTACAGGAGTACCTCCTGGCTGCTTACCAGTTACCAGGCTCTATACCTCCATACCCATGTTCTCTCTACTGCAGACTCATATTGAACTCACAGGGCCTCAGCTAAATGTCTCTCTACTGCAGACTCATATTGAACTCACGGGGCCTTAGCTAAATGTCTCTCTACTAGACTCATATTGAACTCACAGGGCCTTAGCTAAATGTCTCTCTACTGCAGACTCATATTGAACTCACAGGGCCTTAGCTAAATGTCTCTCTACTGCAGACTCATATTGAACTCACAGGGCCTTAGCTAAATGTCTCTCTACTGCAGACTCATATTGAACTCACAGGGCCTTAGCTAAATGTCTCTCTACAGCAGACTCATATTGAACTCACAGGGCCTTAGCTAAATGTCTCTCTACTGCAGACTCATATTGAACTCACAGGGCCTTAGCTAAATGTCTCTCTACAGCAGACTCATATTGAACTCACAGGGCCTTAGCTAAATGTTTTATTCACTGTCATACTGAATCTATACAAGGAATGTATTTATTTAGAACACACTCAAACAAAATAGAATAGAATACACTCAAACAATTGTCTAAGATATAAGAAAAACATTAATAAATAGAACAAACACTGTCTGCTCTGTTTAGGGATAACCTTTATGGTTCAGGAATGTTTAGGGATAACCTTTATGGTTCAGGTATGTTTAGGGATAACCTTTATGGTTCAGGAATGTTTAGGGATAACCTTTATGGTTCAGGTCTGTTTATAGATAACCTTTATGGTTCAGGTATGTTTAGGGATAAACTTTATGGTTCAGGTCTGTTTATAGATAACCTTTATGGTTCAGGTATGTTTAGGGATAACCTTTATGGTTCAGGTCTGTTTAGGGATAACCTTTATTGTTTAGGAATGTTTAGGGATAACCTGTATGGTTCAGGTATGTAAATAGATAACCTGTATGGTTCAGGTATGTTTAGGGATAACCTTTATGGTTCAGGTCTGTTTATAGATAACCTGTATGGTTCAGGTCTGTTTAGGGATAACCTTTATGGTTCAGGTATGTTTAGGGATAACCTTTATGGTTTAGGTCTGTTTATAGATAACCTGTATGGTTCAGGTATGTTTAGGGATAACCTTTATGGTTCAGGTCTGTTTAGGGATAACCTGTATGGTTCAGGTCTGTTTAGGGATAACCTGTATGGTTCAGGTATGTTTATAGATAACCTGTATGGTTCAGGTATGTTTAGGGATAACCTTTATGGTTCAGGTCTGTTTATAGATAACCTTTATGGTTGAGGTCTGTTTAGGGATAACCTTTATGGTTCAGGTATATTTAGGGATAATTTTATGGTTAAGGTCTGTTTAGGGATAACTTTACGGTTCAGGTCTGTTTAGGGATAACTTTATGGTTCAGGTCTGTTTAGGGATAACCTTTATGGTTCAGGTATGTTTAGGGATAACCTTTATGGTTCAGGTATGTTTATATATAACCTGTATGGTTCAGGTATGTTTAGGGATAACCTTTATGGTTCCGGTCTGTTTATAGATAACCTGTATGGTTCAGGTCTGTTTAGTGATAACCTGTATGGTTCAGGTATGTTTAGGGATAACCTTTATGGTTCAGGTATGTTTAGGGATAACCTGTATGATTCAGGTATGTTTAGGGATAACCTGTATCGTTCAGGTCTGTTTAGGGATAACCTTTATGGTTCAGGTCTGTTTAGGGATAACGTTTATGGTTCAGGTATGTTTAGGGATAACCTGTATGGTTCAGGTATGTTTACGGATAACCTTTATGGTTCAGGTATGTTTAGGGATAACCTTTACGGTTCAGGTCTGTTTAGGGATAACCTGTATGGTTCAGGTCTGTTTAGGGATGACCTGTATGGTTCAGGTATGTTTAGGGATAACCTTTATGGTTCAGGTCTGTTTAGGGATAACCTTTATTGTTTAGGAATGTTTAGGGATAACTTGTATGGTTCAGGTATGTTTAGGGATAACCTTTATGGTTCAGGTCTGTTTATAGATAACCTGTTTGGTTCAGGTCTGTTTAGGGATAACGTTTATGGTTCAGGTCTGTTTAGGGATAACCTGTATGGTTCAGGTCTGTTTAGGGATAACCTGTATGGTTCAGGTATGTTTAGGGATAACCTGTATGGTTCAGGTATGTTTAGGGATAACCTTTATGGTTCAGGTCTGTTTAGGGATAACCTTTATGGTTCAGGTCTGTTTATAGATAACCTTTATGGTTGAGGTCTGTTTAGGGATAACCTGTATGGTTCAGGTATGTTTAGGGATAACCTTTATGGTTCAGGTATGTTTAAGGAAAACTTTATGGTTCAGGTCTGTTTAGGGATAACCTTTATGGTTCAGGTATATTTAGGGATAACCTTTATGGTTCAGGTATGTTTATAGATAACCTGTATGGTTCAGGTATGTTTAGGGATAACCTTTATGGTTCAGGTCTGTTTAGGGATAACCTTTATGGTTCAGGTCTGTTTATAGATAACCTTTATGGTTGAGGTCTGTTTAGGGATAACCTGTATGGTTCAGGTATGTTTAGGGATAACCTTTATGGTTCAGGTATGTTTAAGGAAAACTTTATGGTTCAGGTCTGTTTAGGGATACCCTTTATGGTTCAGGTATGTTTACGGATAACCTTTATGGTTCAGGTATGTTTAGGGATAACCTTTACGGTTCAGGTCTGTTTAGGGATAACCTGTATGGTTCAGGTCTGTTTAGGGATGACCTGTATGGTTCAGGTATGTTTAGGGATAACCTTTATGGTTCAGGTCTGTTTAGGGATAACCTTTATTGTTTAGGAATGTTTAGGGATAACTTGTATGGTTCAGGTATGTTTAGGGATAACCTTTATGGTTCAGGTCTGTTTATAGATAACCTGTTTGGTTCAGGTCTGTTTAGGGATAACGTTTATGGTTCAGGTCTGTTTAGGGATAACCTGTATGGTTCAGGTCTGTTTAGGGATAACCTGTATGGTTCAGGTATGTTTAGGGATAACCTGTATGGTTCAGGTATGTTTAGGGATAACCTTTATGGTTCAGGTCTGTTTAGGGATAACCTTTATGGTTCAGGTCTGTTTATAGATAACCTTTATGGTTGAGGTCTGTTTAGGGATAACCTGTATGGTTCAGGTATGTTTAGGGATAACCTTTATGGTTCAGGTATGTTTAAGGAAAACTTTATGGTTCAGGTCTGTTTAGGGATAACCTTTATGGTTCAGGTATATTTAGGGATAACCTTTATGGTTCAGGTATGTTTATAGATAACCTGTATGGTTCAGGTATGTTTAGGGATAACCTTTATGGTTCAAGTCTGTTTATAGATAACCTGTATGGTTCAGGTCTGTTTCGGGATAACCTTTATGGTTCAGGTATCTTTACGGATAACCTGTATGGTTCAGGTATGTTTAGGGATAAGCTTTATGGTTCAGGTCTGTTTAGGGATAACCTTTATTGTTTAGGAATGTTTAGGGATAACCTGTATGGTTCAGGTCTGTTTATAGATAACCTGTATGGTTCAGGTATGTTTAGGGATAACTTTATGGTTCAGGTCTGTTTAGGGATAACCTTTATGGTTCAGGAATGTTTAAGGAAAACTTTATGGTTCAGGTCTGTTTAGGGATAACCTTTATGGTTCAGGTATATTTAGGGATAACCTTTATGGTTCAGGTATGTTTATAGATAACCTGTATGGTTCAGGTATGTTTAGGGATAACCTTTATGGTTCAAGTCTGTTTATAGATAACCTGTATGGTTCAGGTCTGTTTCGGGATAACCTTTATGGTTCAGGTATCTTTAAGGATAACCTGTATGGTTCAGGTATGTTTAGGGATAACCTTTGTGGTTCAGGTATGTTTAGGGATAAGCTGTATGGTTCAGGTATGTTTAGGGATAACCTTTATGGTTCAGGTCTGTTTATAGATAACATTTATGGTTGAGGTCTGTTTAGGGATAACCTGTATGGTTCAGGTATGTTTAGGGATAACTTTATGGTTCAGGTCTGTTTAGGGATAACCTTTATGGTTCAGGTCTGTTTATAGATAACATTTATGGTTGAGGTCTGTTTAGGGATAACCTGTATGGTTCAGGTATGTTTAGGGATAACTTTATGGTTCAGGTCTGTTTAGGGATAACCTTTATGGTTCAGGTATGTTTAGGGATAACCTTTATGGTTCAGGTATGTTTAGGGATAACCTTTATGGTTCAGGAATGTTTATAGATAACCTTTATGGTTCAGGTATGTTTAGAGATAACCTTTATGGTTCAGGTATGTTTAGGGATAACCTTTATGGTTCAGGAATGTTTAGGGATAACCTTTATGGTTCAGGTATGTTTATAGATAACCTGTATGGTTCAGGTATGTTTAGGGATAACCTTTATAGTTCAAGTCTGTTTATAGATAACCTGTATGGTTCAGGTCTGTTTTGGGATAACCTTTATGGTTCAGGTATCTTTAGGGATAACCTGTATGGTTCAGGTATGTTTAGGGATAACCTTTGTGGTTCAGGTATGTTTAGGGATAACCTGTATGGTTCAGGTCTGTTTAGAGATAACCTGTATGGTTCAGGAATGTTTAGGGATAACCTTTGTATTTCAGGTATGTTTAGGGATAACCTTTATGGTTCAGGTATGTTTAGGGATAACCTGTATGGTTCAGGTATGTTTAGGGATAACCTTTATGGTTCAGGTCTGTTTATAGATAACATTTATGGTTGAGGTCTGTTTAGGGATAACCTGTATGGTTCAGGTATGTTTAGGGATAACTTTACGGTTCAGGTCTGTTTAGGGATAACCTTTATGGTTCAGGTATGTTTAGGGATAACCTTTATGGTTCAGGTATGTTTAGGGATAATCTTTATGGTTCAGGAATGTTTAGGGATAACCTGTATGGTTCAGGTATGTTTATAGATAACCTGTATGGTTCAGGTATGTTTTAGGGATAACCTTTATGGTTCAGGTCTGTTTATAGATAACCTGTATGGTTCAGGTATGTTTAGGGATAACCTGTATGGTTCAGGTATGTTTAGGGATAACCTTTGTGGTTCAGGTATGTTTAGGGATAACCTGTATGGTTCAGGTCTGTTTAGGGATAACCTGTATGGTTCAGGAATGTTTAGGGATAACCTTTGTATTTCAGGTATGTTTAGGGATAACCTTTATGGTTCAGGTATGTTTAGGGATAACCTGTATGGTTCAGGTATGTTTAGGGAGAACCTTTATGGTTCAGGTCTGTTTATAGATAACATTTATGGTTGAGGTCTGTTTAGGGATAACCTGTATGGTTCAGGTATGTTTAGGGATAACTTTATGGTTCAGGTCTGTTTAGGGAAAACCTTTATGGTTCAGGTATGTTTAGGGATAACCTTTATGGTTCAGGTATGTTTAGGGATAAACTTTATGGTTCAGGAATGTTTAGGGATAACCTGTATGGTTCAGGTATGTTGATAGATAACCTGTATGGTTCAGGTATGTTTAGGGATAACCTTTATGGTTCAGGTCTGTTTATAGATAACCTGTATGGTTCAGATATGTTTAGGGATAACCTTTATTGTTCAGGTATATTTAGGGATAACCTTTATGGTTCAGGTCTGTTTAGGGATAACCTGTATGGTTCAGGTCTGTTTAGGGATAACCTTTATGGTTCAGGTATGTTTAGGGATAACCTTTACGGTTCAGGTCTGTTTAGGGATAACCTGTATGGTTCAGGTATGTTTAGGGATAACCTGTATGGTTCAGGTCTGTTTAGGGATAACCTTTATGGTTCAGGTCTGTTTATAGATAACATTTATGGTTGAGGTCTGTTTAGGGATAACCTGTATGGTTCAGGTATGTTTAGGGATAACTTTATGGTTCAGGTCTGTTTAGGGATAACCTTTATGGTTCAGGTATGTTTAGGGATAACCTTTATGGTTCAGGTATGTTTAGGGATAACCTTTATGGTTCAGGAATGTTTATAGATAACCTTTATGGTTCAGGTATGTTTAGAGATAACCTTTATGGTTCAGGTATGTTTAGGGATAACCTTTATGGTTCAGGAATGTTTAGGGATAACCTTTATGGTTCAGGTATATTTAGGGATAACCTTTATGGTTCAGGTATTTTTATAGATAACCTGTATGGTTCAGGTATGTTTAGGGATAACCTTTATGGTTCAAGTCTGTTTATAGATAACCTGCATGGTTCAGGTCTGTTTTGGGATAACCTTTATGGTTCAGGTATCTTTAGGGATAACCTGTATGGTTCAGGTATTTTTAGGGATAACCTTTGTGGTTCAGGTATGTTTAGGGATAACCTGTATGGTTCAGGTCTGTTTAGGGATAACCTTTATGGTTCAGGAATGTTTAGGGATAACCTTTGTATTTCAGGTATGTTTAGGGATAACCTTTATGGTTCAGGTATGTTTAGGGATAACCTGTATGGTTCAGGTATGTTTAGGGATAACCTTTATGGTTCAGGTCTGTTTATAGATAACATTTATGGTTGAGGTCTGTTTAGGGATAACCTGTATGGTTCAGGTATGTTTAGGGATAACTTTATGGTTCAGGTCTGTTTAGGGATAACCTTTATGGTTCAGGTATGTTTAGGGATAACCTTTATCGTTCAGGTATGTTTAGGGATAACCTTTATGGTTCAGGAATGTTTAGGGATAACCTGTATGGTTCAGGTATGTTTATAGATAACCTGTATGGTTCAGGTATGTTTTAGGGATAACCTTTATGGTTCAGGTCTGTTTATAGATAACCTGTATGGTTCAGGTATGTTTAGGGATAACCTGTATGGTTCAGGTATGTTTAGGGATAACCTTTGTGGTTCAGGTATGTTTAGGGATAACCTGTATGGTTCAGGTCTGTTTAGGGATAACCTGTATGGTTCAGGAATGTTTAGGGATAACCTTTGTATTTCAGGTATGTTTAGGGATAAACTTTATGGTTCAGGTATGTTTAGGGATAACCTGTATGGTTCAGGTATGTTTAGGGAGAACCTTTATGGTTCAGGTCTGTTTATAGATAACATTTATGGTTGAGGTCTGTTTAGGGATAACCTGTATGGTTCAGGTATGTTTAGGGATAACTTTATGGTTCAGGTCTGTTTAGGGATAACCTTTATGGTTCAGGTATGTTTAGGGATAAACTTTATTGTTCAGGTATATTTAGGGATAACCTTTATGGTTCAGGTCTGTTTAGGGATAACCTGTATGGTTCAGGTCTGTTTAGGGATAACCTTTATGGTTCAGGTATGTTTAGGGATAACCTTTACGGTTCAGGTCTGTTTAGGGATAACCTGTATGGTTCAGGTATGTTTAGGGATAACCTGTATGGTTCAGGTCTGTTTAGGGATAACCTTTATGGTTCAGGTCTGTTTATAGATAACATTTATGGTTGAGGTCTGTTTAGGGATAACCTGTATGGTTCAGGTATGTTTAGGGATAACTTTATGGTTCAGGTCTGTTTAGGGATAACCTTTATGGTTCAGGTATGTTTAGGGATAACTTTATGGTTCAGGTCTGTTTAGGGATTTAAGGATAACCTGTATGGTTCAGATATGTTTAGGGATAACCTTTATTGTTCAGGTATATTTAGGGATAACCTTTATGGTTCAGGTCTGTTTAGGGATAACCTGTATGATTCAGGTCTGTTTAGGGATAACCTTTATGGTTCAGGTATGTTTAGGGATAACCTTTACGGTTCAGGTCTGTTTAGGGATAACCTGTATGGTTCAGGTATGTTTAGGGATAACCTGTATGGTTCAGGTCTGTTTAGGGATAACCTTTATGGTTCAGGTCTGTTTATAGATAACATTTATGGTTGAGGTCTGTTTAGGGATAACCTGTATGGTTCAGGTATGTTTAGGGATAACTTTATGGTTCAGGTCTGTTTAGGGATAACCTTTATGGTTCAGGTAT
>NC_138295.1:13290000-13350000 GCF_965601325.2 Salmo salar | reverse complement strand
ATCAGGGTTAGGGCTGGGTGTGTCCTACCCCAGGCTGGGTAATATCAGGGTTGGTGCTGGGTGTTTCCTACCCCAGGCTGGCTAACATCAGGGTTGGTGCTGGGTGTTTCCTACCCCAGGCTGGGTAATATCAGGGTTGGTGCTAGGTATTTCCTGTCCCAGGCTGGGTAATATCAGGGTTGTCTCTGGGTGTCTCCTGTCCCAGGCTGGGTAATATCAGGGTTGGTGCTGGGTATTTCCTGTCCCAGGCTGGGTAATATTAGGGTTGGTGCTGGGTGTTTCCTACCCCAGGCTGGGTAATATCAGGGTTGGTGCTGGGTGTTTCCTACCCCAGGCTGGGTAATATCAGGGTTGTCTCTGTGTGTTTCCTACCCCAGGCTGGGTAATATCAGGGTTGGTGCTGGGTATTTCCTGTCCCAGGCTGGGTAATATCAGGGTTGGTGCTGGGTATTTCCTGTCCCAGGCTGGGTAATATCAGGGTTGTCTCTGGGTGTCTCCTGTCCCAGGCTGGGTAATATCAGGGTTGGTGCTGGGTATTTCCTGTCCCAGGCTGGGTAATATTAGGGTTGGTGCTGGGTGTTTCCTACCCCAGGCTGGTAATATCAGGGTTGGTGCTGGGTGTTTCCTACCCCAGGCTGGGTAATATCAGGGTTGTCTCTGGGTGTTTCCTACCCCAGGCTGGGTAATAACAGGCTTGGTGCTGGGTATTTCCTGTCCCAGGCTGGGTAATATCAGGGTTGGTGCTGGGTATTTCCTGTCCCAGGCTGGGTAATATCAGGGTTGGCTCTGGGTGTTTCCTGTCCCAGGCTGGGAATATCAGGGTTGGTGCTGGGTATTTCCTGTCCCAGGCTGGGTAATATCAGGGTTGGTGCAGGGTATTTCCTGTCCCAGGCTGGGTAATATCAGGGTTGAGGCTGGGTGTTTCCTACCCCAGGCTGGGTAATATCAGGGTTGTCTCTGGGTGTTTCCTACCCCAGGGTGGGTAATATCAGGGTTAGGGCTGGGTGATTCCTACCCCAGGCTGGGTAATATCAGGGTTGGTGCTGGGTGTTTCCTGTCCCAGGCTGGGTAATATCAGGGTTGGTGCTGGGTGTTGCCTACCCCAGGCTGGGTAATATCAGGGTTGGTGCTGGGTATTTCCTACCCCAGGCTGCGTAATATCAAGGTTGGTGCTGGGTGTTTCCTGTCCCAGGCTGGGTAATATCAGGGTTGGTACTGGGTGTTTCCTGTCCCAGGCTGGGTAATATCAAGGTTGGTTCTGGGTGTTTCCTGTCCCAGGCTGGGTAATATCGGGGTTGTCTCTGGGTGTTTCCTACCCCAGGCGGAGTAATATCAGGGTTAGGGCTGGGTGTGTCCTACCCCAGGCTGGGTAATATCAGGGTTGGTGCTGGGTGTTTCCTACCCCAGGCTGGCTAATATCAGGGTTGGTGCTGGGTGTTTCCTACCCCAGGCTGGGTAATATCAGGGTTGTCTCTGGGTGTTTCCTACCCCAGGCTGGGTAATATCAGGGTTGGTGCTGGGTATTTCCTGTCCCAGGCTGGGTAATATCAGGGTTGGTGCTAGGTATTTCCTGTCCCAGGCTGGGTAATATCAGGGTTGTCTCTGGGTGTCTCCTGTCCCAGGCTGGGTAATATCAGGGTTGGTGCTGGGTATTTCCTGTCCCAGGCTGGGTAATATCAGGGTTGGTGCTGGGTATTTCCTGTCCCAGGCTGGGTAATATCAGGGTTGGTGCTGGGTGTTTCCTGTCGAAGGCTGGGTAATATCAGGGTTGTCTCTGGGTGTTTCCTACCCCAGGCGTAGTAATATCAGGGTTAGGGCTGGGTGTGTCCTACCCCAGGCTGGGTAATATCAGGGTTGGTGCTGGGTGTTTCCTACCCCAGGCTGGCTAATATCAGGGTTGGTGCTGGGTGTTTCCTACCCCAGGCTGGGTAATATCAGGGTTGTCTCTGGGTGTTTCCTACCCCAGGCTGGGTAATATCAGGGTTGGTGCTGGGTATTTCCTGTCCCAGGCTGGGTAATATCAGGGTTGGTGCTAGGTATTTCCTGTCCCAGGCTGGGTAATATCAGGGTTGTCTCTGGGTGTTTCCTACCCCAGGCGTAGTAATATCAGGGTTAGGGCTGGGTGTGTCCTACCCCAGGCTGGGTAATATCAGGGTTGGTGCTGGGTGTTTCCTACCCCAGGCTGGCTAACATCAGGGTTGGTGCTGGGTGTTTCCTACCCCAGGCTGGGTAATATCAGGGTTGGTGCTAGGTATTTCCTGTCCCAGGCTGGGTAATATCAGGGTTGTCTCTGGGTGTCTCCTGTCCCAGGCTGGGTAATATCAGGGTTGGTGCTGGGTATTTCCTGTCCCAGGCTGGGTAATATTAGGGTTGGTGCTGGGTGTTTCCTACCCCAGGCTGGGTAATATCAGGGTTGGTGCTGGGTGTTTCCTACCCCAGGCTGGGTAATATCAGGGTTGTCTCTGTGTGTTTCCTACCCCAGGCTGGGTAATATCAGGGTTGGTGCTGGGTATTTCCTGTCCCAGGCTGGGTAATATCAGGGTTGGTGCTGGGTATTTCCTGTCCCAGGCTGGGTAATATCAGGGTTGTCTCTGGGTGTCTCCTGTCCCAGGCTGGGTAATATCAGGGTTGGTGCTGGGTATTTCCTGTCCCAGGCTGGGTAATATTAGGGTTGGTGCTGGGTGTTTCCTACCCCAGGCTGGGTAATATCAGGGTTGGTGCTGGGTGTTTCCTACCCCAGGCTGGGTAATATCAGGGTTGTCTCTGGGTGTTTCCTACCCCAGGCTGGGTAATAACAGGCTTGGTGCTGGGTATTTCCTGTCCCAGGCTGGGTAATATCAGGGTTGGTGCTGGGTATTTCCTGTCCCAGGCTGGGTAATATCAGGGTTGGCTCTGGGTGTTTCCTGTCCCAGGCTGGGAATATCAGGGTTGGTGCTGGGTATTTCCTGTCCCAGGCTGGGTAATATCAGGGTTGGTGCAGGGTATTTCCTGTCCCAGGCTGGGTAATATCAGGGTTGAGGCTGGGTGTTTCCTACCCCAGGCTGGGTAATATCAGGGTTGTCTCTGGGTGTTTCCTACCCCAGGGTGGGTAATATCAGGGTTAGGGCTGGGTGATTCCTACCCCAGGCTGGGTAATATCAGGGTTGGTGCTGGGTGTTTCCTGTCCCAGGCTGGGTAATATCAGGGTTGGTGCTGGGTGTTGCCTACCCCAGGCTGGGTAATATCAGGGTTGGTGCTGGGTATTTCCTACCCCAGGCTGCGTAATATCAAGGTTGGTGCTGGGTGTTTCCTGTCCCAGGCTGGGTAATATCAGGGTTGGTACTGGGTGTTTCCTGTCCCAGGCTGGGTAATATCAAGGTTGGTTCTGGGTGTTTCCTGTCCCAGGCTGGGTAATATCGGGGTTGTCTCTGGGTGTTTCCTACCCCAGGCGGAGTAATATCAGGGTTAGGGCTGGGTGTTTCCTGTCCCAGGCTGGGTAATATCAGGGTTAGGGCTGGGTGTTTCCTACCCCAGGCTTTGTAATATCAGGGTTGGTGCTGGGTGTTTCCTCTCCCAGGCTGGGTAATATCAGGGTTGGGGCTGGGTGTTTCCTACCCCAGGCTGGGTAATATCAGGGTTGGTGCTGGGTGTTTCCTACCCCAGGCTGGGTAAAATCAGGGTTGGTGCTGGGTGTTTCCTACCCCAGGCTGAGGACTGTCAGGGTTGGTGCTGGGTGTTTCCTACCCCAGGCTGGGTAATATCAGGGTTGGTGCTGGGTGTTTCCTGTCCCAGGCTGGGTAATATCAGGGTTGGTGCTGGGTGTTTCCTACCCCAGGCTGGGTAATATCAGGGTTGTCTCTGGGTGTTTCCTGTCCCAGGCTGGGTAATATCAGGGTTGGTGCTGGGTGTTTCCTGTCCCAGGCTGGGTAATATTAGGGTTGGTGCTGGGTGTTTCCTACCCCAGGCTGGGTAACATCAGGGTTGGTGCTGGGTGTTTCCTACCCCAGGCTGGGTAATATCAGGGTTGGTGCTGGGTGTTTCCTACCCCAGGCTGGGTAATATCAGGGTTGGTGCTGGGTGTTTCCTGTCCCAGGCTGGGTAATATCAGGGTTGATGCTGGGTATTTCCTGTCCCAGGCTGGGTAATATCAGGGTTGTCTCTGGGTGTTTCCTGTCCCAGGCTGGGTAATATCAGGGTTGTCTCTGGGTGTTTCCTAACCCAGGCTGGGTAATATCAGGGTTGGTGCTGGGTGTTTCCTACCCCAGGCTGGGTAATATCAGGGTTGGTGCTGGGTGTTTCCTGTCCCAGGCTGGGTAATATCAGGGTTGGTGCTGGGTATTTCCTGTCCCAGGCTGGGTAATATCAGGGTTGTCTCTGGGTGTTTCCTGTCCCAGGCTGGGTAATATCAGGAGGGGGTGCTGTCTGGTAGAGAGGGGCTGTAAATGGGTAGTATATAGTGAATAATGTGAATGTGAATGGTGCAGGATTAGGGTTAGCTTTAGGGGTAGTGCTGTATGTGGCTGTCTGTGGTATATGTGAATGTGAATGGTGCAGGTTTAGGGTTAGCTTTAGAGGTAGTGCTGTATGTGGCTGTCTGTGGTATATGTGAATGGTCTGTGGTCAGGGGCTCGGGAAAACCCAGAATGCACCCCATCGTGCTTTTATTTCCCTCTTCACTTTCTACAGGGGGAATTCTGAGACAGGGTTGGTGTGTGTGTGAGAGAGAGAAGGAGAGAGAGAAAGAGAGAGAGAGAGAACAAAGAGAGAGGGAGTGAGAGAGAGATCATGTGCTCATATTTCCAGAGGAATGCATAAGGAGTAGGAGGTAGGGGGAGGAGGTAGGGGGAGGAGGTAGAGGAGGAGGTAGGGGAGGAGGTAGGGGGAGTGCTTTCCTCTCCTCTTTTCCTCTCCTCCTCCTCCTCCTCCCTTGCTCTGTTGTTCCTGTCTGCAGTTGTGTTGTTGTAGGTCTGAACATGACAGAACACAGGCCAACAACGGGGCCAGATACAACAACATCTCTTTTTCCTTTGTTTTCATTCTATTGTGTTGGATTTTGACTGACACAGTTACTTTAACACAGGGGAGGTTAGAGAATGTTGAGGGCGTGTGTCTCCCTCTCTCTCCTCTCCTCTCCTCTCCTCTCCTCTCCTCTCCTCTCCTCTCCTCTCCTCTCCTCTCCTCTCCTCTCCTCTCCTCTCCTCTCCTCTCCTCTCCTCTCCTCTCCTCTCCTCTCCTCTCCCCTCCCCTCCCCTCCCCTCCCCTCCCCTCTCCTCTCCTCTCCTCTCCTCTCCTCTCCAGGGTTGTTTAGTGACAGAGATAGAGTGAGACAGAGCCAGAGTCCCAGCCTGTTAGTATAGCTCCTGGTCAGGTCTGTAGCAGGGCTTGCTGCTTGCCAAGAGGAGGGCTTTTAAAAGGGACTAAACACTAATTGCTGCCCCTTTTCTTTTATGCTACTTCTCTTCCATCTGCACAGTGTTTCACAACTCAGCCAGATACTCACTACCACACTGTTAACAAAGACTGGAGAGAGAGAGAGAGAGAGAGAGAGAGAGAGAGACAGAGAGACAGAGAGAGAGAGAGAGAGAGAGAGAGACAGACAGACAGACAGACAGAGACAGACAGAGACAGACAGACAGACAGACAGACAGACAGACAGACAGACAGACAGACAGACAGACAGACAGACAGACAGACAGACAGACAGACAGACAGACAGACAGACAGACAGACAGACAGACAGACAGACAGACAGAGAATGACAGTTACTGTTAACAAAAACTGGAGACAGACAGACATAGAGAGAGAGACATAGAGAGAGAGAGAGAGAGAGAGAGAGAGAGAGAGAGAGAGAGAGAGAGAGAGACTGAGTCACTGAGTACAACTATATTTATCTATCTGTTTTTGCTTCACAATCCTTTTTGAGAGCACTTGTTTGGTCTTCAATGAAAAGTATCCAAATCTATTGCTGAACAAAATGAGTCCAGGTTAGTGTTTTGAGGACTTTTAATGTTGTTTCCAATACCTGTTCTTTTTGATCAGTTGTTTATCTGCCACGGAACACAGTGTGCACACAGTGTGTGAAAGAATGAATGAATGAATGAAAGAGAGAAAATGATAGAAAGAGAGGAAAAGAGAGAGGGGGCAGGGCGAGGGAGGGGGCAGGGCGAGGGAGGGGGCAGGGCGAGGGACGGGGTAGAGAGTGTTGGTCAGCTACAAAGCCTCATGTTGCTATGGTAACTTGTTTATGCCTCACTGGTGCATCGTGTAGATCAAATTAGCGACTGATGGAGTCCTTGTCTGGGTTGGGGCGACACACACACACCCCCCCCCACACACACACACACACACACACACACTCTTATCACTCTCTGAATTAATGCCCCCCTAAGCAGAGAGCAGACAATAATAGGGGAGTACCGGCCCATTGCCTAACCCCTTTCGGATCTGTGTGTGTGTGTCTGTGTGCGTGTGTGTTCATGCGTGTGTACCAGCCCAATCTCTTCTCTGATCCCTCCTTCCAATCGGCATACTCTATCATCTCATCACATTAACACAGAGTCCATTCTGATCATTATAACATCTCATCACATTAACACAGAGTCCATTCTGATCATTATAACATCTCATCACATTAACACAGAGTCCATTCTGATCATTATAACATCTCATCACATTAACACAGAGTCCATTTCCTGTCATTTTAACATCTCATCACATTAACACAGAGTCCATTTCCTGTCATTTTAACATCTCATTTAGCATTGATCCTTTCTATTCCTCCTTTATTCCTCCCACTCGTAGTACATGAAGACATCTGGTAATGCCTCCATCCAAATTGAATAGGAATGAAGGCTGGGAATCTCTCTCATCTCTCTCTCTCTGTTTCTCTCTCTGACAGGGAGTCGCTTAGCAGTCTAATGAGCTGAGTGATGATATATGTAGATAAGGTGGCCGGGAGTACAAACTCTGAGAGAGAGAGATGGTGGGGGAGAGGGTGAGAGGGGAGAGAGAGGGGGAGAGAGAGAGATGGTGGGGGTAGAGAGAGGGGGGAGAGAGAGGGTGGGAGGGGAGAGAGAGAGAGAGGGTGGGAGGGAGAGAGAGAGAGAGAGAGGGTGGGAGGGAAAGAGAGGGGGGGAGAAAGAGGTTGGGAGGGGAGAGAGAGAGAGAGAGGGTAGGGAGAGCGAGAGAGGAAAGAGAGGACGGTGGACAGAGAGAGAGGGTGGACAGAGAGAGGGAGGGTGCCAGGTGAGCGAAAGAGGAGGGGAGAGAGAGAGAGAGGGAGGGAGAGAGAGGGGGAGAGAGAGAGTGGTGAGACAGAGAGATAGAGGGTGGGAGAGGGGAGAAAGGGTGGGGGTAGAGAGAGAGAGAGGGAGGAAGAGAGAGGGGGAGAGAGAGAGTGGTGAGACAGAGAGATAGAGGGTGGGAGAGGAGAGAAACGGTGGGGAGAGAGAGAGAGGGTGGGAGGGAAGGGAGACAGAGAGGGAGGGGGGAGAGAGGAGAGAGAAGGGGGAGAGAGAGAAGGGGGAGAGAGAGAGGGGGGAGAGAGAGAGGGGGGAGAGAAGGGGTGGAGAGATAAGGGGGAGGGGGGGGGGGAGATAGGGGGGTGAGAGAGCGGGGAGAGAGAGAGGGGGGATGAGAGAGAAAGCCTTCCTGTATCCCCTGATGTCCTGCTAAACCATAAGGGATCAGTAAGAAAAACAAACGTTTCTCGCTCCTCTAAATCCTCCCCCAAATATGTTGCCATGGTCAGATCTCATCTGCTGATATTCCCGGTACTGCCCGTGACCACACACACAGTGGTGCATAAGGCTGTTTGGGTTAATGGGCTGCTTAACTGGGACAGTAGCGAGTGCTGAACCCTGTTGACATTTTAAACTAGAGTCCAGAACAATGGTTCCGCCTGTCTGTCTGCCTGTCTTCCTGTCTGTCTGCCTGTCTTCCTGTCCGTCTGCCTGTCTTTCCCGAGCAGACCGCACTCTCAGCTCTTTTCTCTCTATCACAGGATCTGGGTCAGGGGTCAGGCTGATAACATTACAGATTGTGCTTTAAACATTTTGACATTAAAATCTCCTCTCTGGTTTCAATGCTTGCTATACTGTTTAAAGCTGTCCCCCCCCCCCAGAATACTGGCATTATCATGAGAAAACAGTTTATCGTTTTAGAGGTCTGTGGAATCTACCCACTCAAAAAAAAGGAATGAACTCAAGGGTCCTGACTGTGACTGTGTCCCTATTCCCTATGTAGGGCATTACTTTTGACCAGGTACCTATGGGCCGTTCTGGCTCCGAAAAGGCTTGCTTGTCCAAGGCTTACTTGCAGTGCATTCGGAAAGTATTCATACCCCTTCACTTTTACACATTTTGTTACGTTACAGCCTTAATTCTAAAATGTATTGATTTATTTTTTCCTCACCAATCTACACACAATACCCCATAATGACAAGTGAAAAGTAATACTTTTTTTGTTGCAAATTTATTAAAAATGAAAAACTTAAATATCTTACTTACATAAGTATTCCGACCCTTTGCTATGAGACTCAAAATGGAGCTCAGGTTTCCATTGATCGTCCTTGAGATGTTTCTACAACTTGATTGGAGTCCACCTGTGTTAAATTCAATTGATTGGACATGATTTGGAAAGGCACACACCTGTCTATATAAGGTCCCACAGTTGACAGTGCATGTCAGAGCAAAAACCAAGCCATGAGGTCGAAGGAATTGTACGCAGAGCTCCAAGGCAGGATTGTATCGAGGCACAGATCTGGACAAGGACACCAAACAGATTTGAAAGTCGCCATGAACACATTGGCCTCCATCATTCTTATATTGAAGAAGTTTGGAACCCCCAACACTGTCCACATGGCCAAACTGAGAAATTGGGAAAGAAGGGCCTTGGTCAGGGAGGTGACCAAGAACCCGATGGTCACTCTGACAGAGCTCCAGAGTTCCTCTGTGAAGATGGGAGAACCTTCCAGAAGGACAACCATCTCTGCAGCAATCCACCAATCAGGCCTTCATGGTAGAGTGGCCAGATGGAAGTCGCTCCTCAGTAAAAGGCACATGACAGCCCGCTTAGAGTTTGCCAAAAGGCACCTAAAGGACTCTCAGACCGTGAGAAACAAGATTGAACTCTTTGACCTGAAAGCCAAGTGTCACGTCTGGAGGAAGCCAGTCACCGCTCATCACCTGACCAATACAATCCCTACGGTGAAGCATGGTGGTGGCAGCATCATGCTGTGGGGATGTTTTTCAACTGCAGGGACTGGGATACTAGTCAGGATTGAATGAACGGAGCAAAGTACAGAGAGATCCTTGATGAGAACTTGCTCCAGAGCGCTCAGGACCTCAGACTGGGGTCAAGGTTCACCTTCTAACAGGACAATGATCCTAAGCACACAGCCAAGACAATGCAGGAATGACTTCGGGACAAGTCTCTGAATGTTTTTGAGTCACTCAGCCAGAGCCCGGACTTGAACCCGATCGAACATCTCTGGAGAGACCTGAAAATAGCTGTGCAGCGACGCTCCCCATCCAACCTGACAGAGCTTGAGAGGATCTGCAGAGAAGAATGGGAGAAACTCCCCAAATACAGGTGTGCCAAGCTTGTAGCGTCATACCCAAGAAGACTCAAGGCTGTAATCGCGCCAAAGGTGCTTCAACAAAGTACTGAGTAAAGGGTCTGAATGCTTCTGTAAATGTGATATTTCAGTTCAATTTTTTTTTATACATTTGCAAAAGAATCTAAAAACCTGTTTTGCTTTGTCATTATGGGGTATTGAGTGTAGTTTAATGAATAAAAAAAACAATTTAATACATTTTAGAATAAGGCTGTAACGTAATAAAATGTGGAAAAAGTGAAGGGGTCTGAATACTTTTCGAATGCACTGTACTTGCTTATATAGTGAATAGGGTGCCATTTTGGAGGCAGTCTACATCAGTCCAGACCATGTGCTCTTCTCCTCCCCTCAGGTTCCTGCAAGATAGAGGGCTGGTGATCTACCCAGATATCTTATTAACACTCTTCTCCTCCCCTCAGGTTCCTGTCAGGTAGAGGGGCTGGTGATCTACCCAGATATCTTATTAACACTCTTCTCCTCCCCTCAGGTTCCTGTCAGGTAGAGGGCTGGTGATCTACCCAGATATCTTATTAACACTCTTCTCCTCCCCTCAGGTTCCTGTCAGGTAGAGGGCTGGTCATCTACCCAGATATCTTATTAACACTCTTCTCCTCCTCTCAGGTTCCTGTCAGGTAGAGGGCTGGTGATCTACCCAGATATCTTATTAACACTCTTCTCCTCCCCTCAGGTTCCTGTCAGGTAGAGGGCTGGTGATCTATCCAGATATCGGGGACAAGCTGGACATTATCTGCCCCAAGGCTGAGCCAGGACGGGACTATGAGTTCTATAAGCTGTACCTGGTCAGGAGGGAGCAGGCAGAGCGGTGCAGCACGGTCATGGACCCCAACGTACTGGTCAGCTGTAACAAGCCAGAGAAGGACATCAAGTTCACCATCAAGTTCCAGGAGTTTAGTCCCAACTATATGGGCCTGGAGTTTAAGAAGAGTATGAATTACTACATCACATGTGAGTACTGAATAAAGCTTTATAAAGTTTTTTTGTAATGTCTTATAACAGTTTATATCATCACACATGAGTACAGAATAAGGTTTATAGTTGCAGCTGTATATGTTGTTGAACCCACTGACCTCCGAGCCCAGACTGACGATGGGCTAACAGCTAAAACGGTTGTTCCACTCTTGTTGACTGTAAATAATGAAAGAGTGCTGACCCTCAACAATGCAACAAATAGGTTCTGTTTCATCACGCTTCATGAAGCTTGATGAAGCTTGATGAAGCTTGATTGAGCCTGGTGAGTGTTGTTTCCTAACCTATTTATTTGACTATGGTGATGGTTGTTGTGTAAAGTGGAGCTGAGTAAATCTGTTATATAAAGGCAGTTTAGTTTGTCTGAGCTGATAACTGACCCAACGTAGAGAGAAGAGGACTGTCAACAAGAGCCAAGAGCAGGAGACTGGTCCAACTTAAGGTGTCATTCAAAAAAATCACCCTCCTCTCCAATGTTAAAAATATCTTCACAATATTGCACACCCCCCCTCATAAAATTCCCTCAAAAATAATATTTACCAACAGAAATAACAATAACTGTAGCAACCCTGCTTTTATAAATGTGGATATTGACACCTTTCCCGGTCCGAGGAATAAAGCTCCCTCACACAGTTACACACAATAGGGACGTTTATTTCCAGTGGATAAGATGGATATGGTTTTTCTGTCCACACATTCCATCCCTCTTGTCCACTTGGAGAGAGACTGAGGAGGCTCTGACCTGCCCCCTAGCAACCTCCCTACCAACCCATTGGTTTCCTGGTAGCAGAGGTCACTGGGAGTTTGGGGGGACAGTTTAGGATCCCCTCGTCTCTCTGGTATCATCAGGGGATGGGTGGAGTGAGCTACATGAAGGTATAAAACTCACAGACAGGGGAATTAAAGGAGCCTAATCACATTAAAACATTGTGACTGGTTGTTTATGCCACACATTGAAAAGCTCATACATTTTAAAAGTTAAATGACAAATATTAAGGCTATATTGAAGCGTTAGGTTAGAGGTCGAGGATAAGAAAAGAGGCACAACGTGCGTTAAGCTTTCCTGAATAACTGGGCCTGCTGGGAGCAGAGGCCTATGGACACACTGTATGGGACGACTTGGGAGAATGATGCATCAGTTTTCAAATAAAACATACAGACTGTCCTGTACTGTGCCTTTCTAGACCTTATAATCTGTCGAGAGTAGACCCACAACTGATTGAAATGATATGAATGGAATGAAACATTCAAATAACAGGGCTTTTGCGCCATTATTCAAAATACATTTTCACTGCAGTTTAGAGCCTAGAGTTTTTTTGAAAACGGCAATATTAATATAATTGTGGTGTTGTAGACTAGTCTAGGTAGAATAATTGTATTGTCGCCAAGGCCATACAAATGTATTAACTTATTAAGTGATGCATGCAAGCAACATTTCTTATAATCATAATATTTGTATTTATTAAAGTAGTACACTTTGTAATAATACTAAACAACCTTTGACCTTAGCGACCTCCCCAAGAGATTTTAGCCTTTTCGTATTCCCACTTCTGACACCAATGTAGAAAACGTCAGGACAAGGAAGTAAAACCCGGTCGCTAGCGTGAAATGCAAACATTGTATGCATCGTGCCAACAGGGTTAACCCACTTGGTAGGAATTGTATCATGGCTCATATAGCGAGAATTGTGAGTTTATAATGGTTTAGGAATGACAGTCACAGGGACCAGGGTTTGAGTCCCAGTCAGGGTAAACCCTCCTAATCCACTATATTGGCGTCAGGTGTTGTAGAGTTTTAGTCACAGTACATTTTTGTTCGGTTAGCTGTGTTTCTGTCAGGTTACTGTACTGCACAGGTGATGGCAGAGTATGATAAACAAATGTCACCCGATTGATACAAATCATCATGATATCATTCTGCCAGGAAGGCTTATTTTGCAGTCAACATTTAATTGGGAAGGTTTTGGGGGGGAAACATTGAAAATGACTGTTTCAGCATGCATCGCAGATTTTATAGAGCTGAAAGGCTATATATCTTACCTTTACAAGTGTTTACTTCAGGCTGACTAGCATCTATTGAGTTGCAATGTCCCATAAATTGAATGTCCAAATCAACTTAAAGTATCTACAAAATGAGTTTTGCAGGGACACAATTCGAAAGGAAGGCTACAGCTAAACTGTTTACTTTTATTGTTTGTGATTCACAAATTATTATTTTGATTCCCAACTACTACAATGGTGAAGCACATCATTCAGTCAGTCAAAAATACTTGTTAAAGAAATATCTGGCCTCTCTGCTGCACCTGGCCTCTCCCCTGCCTATCACCTGCCTCTCCTCTGCACCTGGCCTCTCCCCTGCCTATCACCTGGCCTCTCTGCTGCACCTGGCCTCTCCCCTGCCTATCACCTGGCCTCTCTGCTGCACCTGGCCTCTCCTCTGCCTATCACCTGGCCTCTCCGCAACACCTGGCCTCTCCGCAACACCTGGCCTCTGCCCTGCCTACCACCTGGCCTCTGCCCTGCCTATCACCTGGCCTCTGCCCTGCCTATCACCTGGCCTCTCCCCTGCCTATCACCTGGCCTCTCCCCTGCCTACCACCTGGCCTCTCCCCTGCCTATCACCTGGCCTCTCCCCTGCCTATCACCTGGCCTCTCCCCTGCCTTTCACCTGGCCTCTCCACTCTACCTGGCATCTCCGCTACACCTGGCCTCTCTGCTTCACCTGGCCTCTCTGCTGCACGTGGCCTCTCCCCTGCCTATCACCTGGCCTCTCCGCTCCATCTGGCCTCTCCACTGCACCTGGCCTCTCCACTGCACCTGGCCTCTCCACTGCACCTGGACTCTCATCTGCACCTGGACTCTCCTCAGCACCTGGCCTAGCACCTGGCCTCTCCACTGCACCTGGCCTCTCCACTGCACCTGGCCTCTCCACTGCTCCTTGGCCTCTCATCTGCCTATTACCTGGGCTCTCTGCTGCACCTTGTCTCTCCTCTGCACCTGGCCTATCCTCTGCCTAGCACCTGGCCTCTCATCTGCACCTGGCCTATCCTCTGCCTATTACATGGCCTATCCTCTGACTATCACATGGCCTCTCCGCTGCACCTTGCCTCTCATCTTTACCTGGCCTATCCTCTGCCCACTACCTGGCCTCTCCGCTGCACCTGGCCTCTCCTCTGCACCTGGCCTCTCCGCTGCCCCTGGTCACTCCTCTGCGCCTGGACTCTCATCTGCACCTGGACTCTCCTCAGCACCTGGCCTAGCACCTGGCCTCTCCACCGCACCTGGCCTCTCCACTGCACCTGGCCTCTCCACTGCTCCTTGGCCTCTCATCTGCCTATCACCTGGGCTCTCTGCTGCACCTTGTCTCTCCTCTGCACCTGGCCTATCCTCTGCCTAGCACCTGGCCTCTCATCTGCACCTGGCCTATCCTGTGCCTATTACATGGCCTATCCTCTGACTATCACATGGCCTCTCCGCTGCACCTTGCCTCTCATCTTTACCTGGCCTATCCTCTGCCCACTACCTGGCCTCTCCGCTGCACCTGGCCTCTCCTCTGCGCCTGGCCTCTCCGCTGCCCCTGGTCACTCCGCTGCGCCTGGACTCTCATCTGCACCTGGATTCTCCTCAGCACCTGGCCTAGCACCTGGCCTCTCCACTGCACCTGGCCTCTCCACTGCACCTGGCCTCTCCACTGCTCCTTGGCCACTCATCTGCCTATCACCTGGGCTCTCTGCTGCACCTTGTCTCTCCTCTGCACCTGGCCTATCCTCTGCCTAGCACCTGGCCTCTCATCTGCACCTGGCCTATCCTCTGCCTATTACATGGCCTATCCTCTGACTATCACATGGCCTCTCCGCTGCACCTTGCCTCTCATCTTTACCTGGCCTATCCTCTGCCCACTACCTGGCCTCTCCGCTGCACCTGGCCTCTCCTCTGCGCCTGGCCTCTCCGCTGCCCCTGGTCACTCCGCTGCGCCTGGCCTCTCCGCTGCGCCTGGTCTCTCCGCTGCGCCTGGTCTCTCCGCTGCCCCTGGCCTCTCCGCTGCCCCTGGCCTCTCCGCTGCCCCTGGCCTCTCCGCTGCGCCTGGCCTCTCCGCTGCGCCTGGTCTCTCCGCTGCCCCTGGCCTCTCCGCTGCCCCTGGCCTCTCCGCTGCCCCTGGCCTCTCCGCTGCACCTGGCCTCTCCGCTGCACCTGGCCTCTCCGCTGCCCCTGGTCTCTCCGCTGCCCCTGGTCTCTCCGCTGCCCCTGGCCTCTCCGCTGCACCTGGCCTCTCCGCTGCACCTGGCCTCTCCGCTGTACCTGGCCTAACCTCTGCCTATCACCTGGCCTCTCCACTGCACCTGGCCTCTCCAATGCACCTGGCCTCTCCACTTCACCTGGCCTCTCCGCTGGACCTGGCCTCTCCGCTGGACCTGGCCTAACCTCTGCCTATCACCTGGCCTCTCCGCTGCGCCTGGTCTCTCCGCTGCGCCTGGTCTCTCCGCTGCGCCTGGTCTCTCCGCTGCCCCTGGTCTCTCCGCTGCGCCTGGCCTCTCCGCTGCCCCTGGTCTCGCCGCTGCGCCTGGTCTCGCCGCTGCGCCTGGTCTCTCCGCTGCGCCTGGTCTCTCCGCTGCCCCTGGCCTCTCCGCTGCCCCTAGCCTCTCCGCTGCGCCTGGTCTCTCCGCTGCCCCTTGTCTCTCCGCTGCGCCTGGTCTCTCCGCTGCCCCTTGTCTCTCCGCTGCGCCTGGTCTCTCCGCTGCGCCTGGTCTCTCCGCTGCGCCTTGTCTCTCCGCTGCCCCTGGTCTCTCCGCTGCCCCTGGTCTCTCCGCTGCGCCTGGTCTCTCCGCTGCGCCTGGTCTCTCCGCTGCGCCTGGTCTCTCCGCTGCCCATCAGCTATTCCTCTATGTTCTTGTGGATTGATATTGGAAATTGCTGAAGATTTGAATGATTTTATGTGTGGTATGATTGCTAGTTAACCTATTGCAGATCTGGACAAACGATCCACCTACCACTATTGTCACTATAAATAGAAGCCAGGATAGAGTTAACTGTATAGTAAGCCAGTAGAAAAACTCAGTACATAAGGACATTACCAAAACACCTTGATAGAGGAGGTGCATGCAAGCAGATGAGGACATGTGGCTTTATAGAAGAAATGATATAGTAAAACCTGCAGAATGGTGTCAGGCTTAAGTTTAGGAGTCAGAACCCATCAATGGGGAATGTAAACCAGGGACAAAATGCACTACATTCCCCTTTGTCAAATGAAAAAAATCACACAACCCTCCCCAAAGTAAAACAATTGTTAGACAACGCTCCTCCATTTTGGACCAGCCCTGCCACCCGGTAAATGTCAAACTGACCCTTACAATGCAAGAAGATACCGTAGCTTCCATCTTCCAATGCAAGAAGATACCGTAGCTTCCATCGTCCAATGCAAGAAGATACCGTAGCTTCCATCTTACAATGCAAGAAGATACCGTAGCTTCCATCTTACAATGCAAGAAGATACCGTAGCTTCCATTTTACAATGCAAGAAGATACCGCAGCTTCCATCTTACAATGCAAGAAGATACCGTAGCTTCCATCTTCCAATGCAAGGAGATACCGTAGCTTCCATCTTACAATGCAAGAAGATACCGTAGCTTCCATCTTACAATGCAAGAAGATACCGTAGCTTCCATCTTACAATGCAAGAAGATACCGTAGCTTCCATCTTACAATGCAAGAAGATACCGTAGCTTCCATCTTACAATGCAAGAAGATACCGTAGCTTCCATCTTACAATGCAAGAAGATACCGTAGCTTCCATCTTTGTAGCCTAACTTTCATTGCTAGTTTACAGCTGAAGCTAAAATCAATTCACTACCCTAGTACCTTGTTTGTGATTGGGAAACCATAATGCAAAATATTGCTGATTTCAAAGCTGATTGTCACCAAAAACATTGTTAATTCACCTCGTCTTCCCCGCCTCACATCATCTTTGCTCAAGCCTTGTACTGTGTGTGTGAATGACGTCTTAAAAACACAGTGCACACTTTTGTAAAAGAAGAGATTGCTTATTCTATGCAAATGTTGTTGATCAGTACAATAAAATAACTCCCAAATAGAAGGGAAACAAATGGTTTTTCATCTGTAGACCCATGAAATCAGACAAAACAAGCTGTATAACTCAGTGCATGCACACACTCCTATTACAAGTGTTCACCTGTATTGTGAATAGGCCTAGGTTACATCTTGATTCACCCAGTTTATCAATACAGATTTACCATTCAAATAAATGATTAATTAATGACACCTTTTTTCATGATATTGAGTATCGTGATGGTATTGAGTATCGTGATGGTATTGAGTATCGTGATGGTATTGAGTATCGTGATGGTATTGAGTATCGTGATGGTATTGAGTATCGCGATGGTATTGAGTATCGCGATGGTATTGAGTATCGCGATGGTATTGAGTATCGCGATGGTATTGAGTATCGCGATGGTATTGAGTATCGCGATGGTATTGAGTATCGCGATGGTATTGAGTATCGCGATGGTATTGAGTATCGCGATGGTATTGAGTATCGCGATGGTATTGAGTATCGCGATGGTATTGAGTATCGCGATGGTATTGAGTATCGTGATGGTATTGAGTATCATGATGGTATTGAGTATCATGATGGTATTGAGTATCGCGATACTAAACCAGGTATCGTATCGATGTCAAAATGTATCGATGCCCTCCATCCCTCCATCTCTGCCCTCCATCCCTCCATCTCTGCCCTCCATAAAAGGTGAGAGAGAGGGAGATAAAAGGTGAGAGAGAGAAATAAAAGGTGAGAGAGAGAGATAAAAGGTGAGGGAGATTAAAGGTTAAAACCCCAAGTAGATGAACAACAGATCAGCACTGCCTTAGATAGGAGTTGGCGCACGCACGTGCCCATGGACAGACAGACAGACAGACAGACAGACAGACAGACAGACAGACAGACAGACAGACAGACAGACAGACAGACAGACAGACAGACAGACAGACAGACAGACAGACAGACAGACAGACAGACAGACAGACAGACAGACAGACAGACAGACAGACAGACAGACAGACAGACAGACAGACAGACAGACAGACAGAGAGAGATAATCTTTAGTGGGTCTGGAAGCCCACAACACTATAAACACTCATACAAAACCATAGTTACACATCAATTAAAAACACAACACCAAATAACTAAGCATAACAGCCTCTGAATACCCCATATACTCATAAACAGTTAAATATTGTTAACCAGTTTGTAATAGGCAAACTCAACCCTCAGTCTCGCTGCCAACATTCCCTCCAGCATTCCATATTGCTAATTTGGCTGCCCCTAACACAAAATTAAGCAAAGTAACAACACCCCTTCAACTAAACCTGTACTTTAGCCCAAATATGAACAGTTGGGAAGAGAAAACCTCCCCCAGAGCTAAGAACCAATTAGTGATCAGGTCTATCATCCCGATCAACCTGGGACATTGTAAAACCAAATGTGCCAGCGTTTCCAACTCAGCACAAAATGGACACCCTTCCTCAACAGTAGGATCCAGGTGTACCAGATGCATATTGGTGGCTATGGCTCCATGTATTATCCTCCATTAGAGGTCAGCTGTCCTCTTTTCAATAGGCAGTTTATATAAAGACCTCCAACAGGCTTTTGGGGAGGCACCTGGACCAAACACACCCGCCCACCTCGTCGATTTTACCCCTTCCAGGGAAGAGGCAGAGGACACTTTTATACAGATTTTGTTCATGGCCTTCTTTCCCACCTCCTTGAACTCCCCCAGCTCCGGGGTATGGAAGGAAAGCCCCCACCGCAGCACTAACAATCAGTGCAGGGAACACATAATCCAGACCCTCCTTCCACCGATCACATACTGCAGATGAAGTACTGGCAAGGAATTAGACCTCATCTAAGACCTTCCTCAGTAGGCGAGATGATCGGATCCCCGCTCTTTCTCCCAGCTCCTCCAACGATCTGCTCCTGCTCCACCCAGCTTAGTACACCCCAAACCTAACAGGCATGAACGTAGGCTGGCTGAACCCAGAGCACGGGACTGGATGGCAGTGTTGTAAAAAAGAGGCTCTTTAAAAAGCCACATCCCTGGTGGCTTGCCGGCCTTACAGGACTTGACAAAAACTCTCCAAGCCTGCATAACAGACTCATAAAACGGAGTCAGTCCAGACAAATCACCCCCTCCAGCTTTAAGAGGAAAAGGTGCTTATCTAAGCCCAAACCTCCCGCTCTCCTCATCAATGTGTAGGCTGTGTCGACCCAGCTAGAACCGTCTCTGTACAACAGTCTCTGGGCTGCTTGAAGCCAGAAAGCCATGATCCTGGAAGAAATGTCCACCAGGCCTTGCCCACCCTCATGCAGTGACAGGTACAGGGCTGCAGCTTTAATCCAGTGTTGTCCAGACCAGAAGAAATTGACAAGGGTCCTCTGAAGCTCTTGTATCAGACCCCCCGGTGGCTTAAAATCATTAGTCTGTGCCACAGGGTAGAGGCAGCAAGATTATTGGCTACCAGTACACTTCCCCTATAAGACAGCTGGACTAGCAGCCATTTTCACCTTGACAGTCTGGCACACACTTTCTCCACTACATCCTCCCAGTTCTTTTTCTGAAATACATCGGAGCTTAGAAAAACCCCAGTCTTCATCCCATCTCTGCCCCACTGAAGCCCCCCTGGTAACCGTGGAGTGGACCCTATCTGAAGCCCCCCTGGTAACCGTGGAGTGGACCCTATCTGAAGCCCCCTGGTAACCGTGGAGTGGACCCTATCTGAAGCCCCCCTGGTAACCGTGGAGTGGACCCTATCTGAAGCCCCCCTGGTAACCGTGGAGCGGACCCTATCTGAAGCCCCCCTGGTAACCGTGGAGTGGACCCTATCTGAAGCCCCCCTGGTAACCGTGGAGTGGACCCTATCTGAAGCCCCCCTGGTAACCGTGGAGCGGACCCTATCTGAAGCCCCCCTGGTAACCGTGGAGCGGACCCTATCTGAAGCCCCCCTGGTAACCGTGGAGCGGACCCTATCTGAAGCCCCCCTGGTAACCGTGGAGCGGACCCTATCTGAAGCCCCCCTGGTAACCGTGGAGCGGACCCTATCTGAAGCCCCCCTGGTAACCGTGGAGTGGACCCTATCTGAAGCTGACCTGGTAACCGTGGAGCGGACCCTATCTGAAGCTGACCTGCCCACAGTGCTTCACTCTTTTCCCTGTTGACTCTAGCTGAGGAGGCCCACAAATACACCTTTAAAGCGTTTGAGAGAACATCCTCATCCCCTGTAATAAAAACTGCCACATCATCTGCATACGCAGACCGTGCTATCGTGGGACCCTTCATTACTCCTGGTACAGAGAAACTAGTAAGCCTCGCTCTTAAAAAACAAAGCAGTGGTTCAATTGCCAGACAATATGACTGCCCTGAAATTGGCCTTTGGACGGGGATGGGGCAACTCAACCCACCCCCCAACTTCACCATACACGAGGCCCCAGCATACAGTAAACTCATCCAAGACAAAAAAACATCCCCAAACCCAAAGGCTTTCAATGTTTTGAACAAGTACTGGTGGTCCACACTGTCAAAGGCCTTCTCCTGATCCAAAGAAAGTAAACCCACATTCACATCAGACAGTTTACAAATGTCTAAAACATGTCTTATTAGAAACAAGTGATCAACAATAGACCGGTCAGATACACAGTAAGACTGGTCCTTATGGACCAACAGCCCCAGATACTCTTTCAACCTGTTTGAGAGACATTTAGATACAATTTTATATTCCGCACACAGCAATGCAACAGGTCGCCAATTTTTTATAAGAGCCAAATCCCCTTTTTTGGCAACAATGAAAGCACAGCACATTGACAGGATACAGGAAGAGAACCCTCATGAAAAGATTCACACACCACTTCATAAAACCCCCCCCAAAAGTGCTTATAGAACTCAGAGGGTAAACCATCGATGCCAGGGGCTCGGCCTGATGAGAGCTGCATAACTGCAGTGGACAGCTCCTGCAGAGTAATGTCAGAGTCCAAAGCAACTCTCTGCTCAGGGCCCAATTGAGGAAGTCCATGTAACAACTGTTCAGTACACAGAGAATCACAATCCTCCGCCTTATAGAGGGCAGAGTAGAAATCTATGCATTTCACTGTCATCCGTGGTCACCTTCCCATCAGGGAGACGAAGGTAGACCATCTGTTTACGTTGTAATGTCGACTGTCCTAGGTAAAAAAAAGAAGCAATAGGAGCATCCATATCCTTGAGGGTAGCAAAATCAGACCTAATCAAGGCACCCTTCACTCTTCATGTAGAAACGACCTCCGTTCATGTCTCATGTCCTGTAAGTTCATAACTAGTTCGAAGTCATTCTGAGTGAGCAACTTCAATTCAATAGATTTGATGTCCTGTTCAAGGGCCCTAATAGTCTCTTTAACTTCAATACGAGACAGAGCAGTATACTGTTGACAAAACAGTCGTATTTGGGCCTTCCCAACCTCCCACCATTGTCTCAAAATTCCCTTTTATAACCCTCCATTTTTCCCAAAACATGAAAAACGTTTCACAAAACATGACATCATGTAACAACTTAACATTAAGATACCAGTAAGATGATGACCTTCGTGGACGGGACAAATGAATATCAACAGTAACAAAATGGTGATCAGAGAAACCCACAGGAGTAATGTCACACCTTCCAACCCTACTACAGTAGTGATCAGATACATACAACCTGTCACACCTTCCAACCCTACTACAGTAGTGATCAGATACATACCACCTGTCTAACCTTCCAACCCTACTACAGTAGTGATCAGATACATACAACCTGTCTAACCTTCCAACCCTACTACAGTAGTGATCAGATACATACAACCTGTCACACCTTCCAACCCTACTACAGTAGAGATCAGATACATACAACCTGTCTAACCTTCCAACCCTACTACAGTAGTGATCAGATACATACAACCTGTCACACCTTCCAACCCTACTACAGTAGAGATCAGATACATACAACCTGTCTAACCTTCCAACCCTACTACAGTAGTGATCAGATACATACAACCTGTCTAACCTTGCTGCACTGACACCACCTTCATTAACTTTTAGCCATGTGTACTGCCTAACTTTTACATTCCTTACTCTCCACACATCAGAAAGCTCAAACTCAGTTAGTAGACCAGACAGGCAAGTGGCTGACCGCAGATGAGGTTCTTCAGCAGTGCGGTCAACAGTAAAATCCACTGTACAGTTCCAGTCCCCCCCTAAAACCCTACACCCCCCTTGGTCACACTGTCTTAAGGTTTCCTTTATTTTATCAAACCAACAACACGCTCTGTACCCTCATTAGGAGCATAAACATTCAAAACAACAAACAAAAACCCCATAACATCTGCCTTGACCAATAAAACCCGACCCTTGACAATCTCTGTTGTAGATACCACAGTCACCCCTAAGCCTGAGGAAAACTAAATTGCCACCCCAGCATTGAAATTAGTACCATGACTGAGTACATGCTGCCCCTCCCACCACATACCCCAGTCAACCTCATTTTCCTCATCACTATGTATCTCCTGTAGAAAAACTACATTAAGCCTTTTCTGTTTTATTACTTCTAATACCCAAGCCTCTTATTCCTGTCCCTTCCCCCATTAATATTGAGAGAACCTACCCTTAGTACCTCCATATAGAAAAGAGAAAGGAAAAGCATAAGAAACCACAGAGAAACCAGACAAAAATAAAACAACACCCTATGAAGCATGATCATCATCATTGTTTTATTTTTCTCTTAACCTGTCCACGTTTCCCATTACCTTTTGCTGCAGTGACAGCAGTAGCAGATTTCCTCAAGCGAAAACGCTTCTTCTCACTCAGCTGGTCTAACCCCACCGTCTTCTGTAACATCACAGCTGACCTCACAAACTTATCAGCATAAAAAAAAACTGCCAATTTCACAGATTTCCCAAAAGTCTGATCCAGGAACCCATTTACCTCCTCTAGAGTGTAAATTGAGTCTTCATCAGCTGCTATCGTATCAGGAGAGATGTCCATATCCTTATCCTGATCCTCCTCAACTGAGGCCACAGACCACTGACTCCCCTCTACCACATCCCTCTCAACACTCCCCACTTGCACCCCATCACTCCAGGCATCTCCTCCACTACCTGGGAGACTAGCCCCACCTGAACCCCCTCCTGTACCCCATTACTCGTAGTGGGCATCTCCTCCACTACCTGGGAGCCTATCTCCACATGAACCCCCTCCTGTACCCCAGCACTCGTACTGGGCAACTCCTCACCAGTCTGAGGAAATGGCTCTTCAGATCCGTCCTTACCTTCTACAACAATATTTTTCTGCTGCATAGCATTCTCCTCTGGAACAAGTTGCAACTCCGTGCCCTCAACATGGACAACTTGTTCCTCAGCAACAGGTGCTTGTGGCTGCTCAACCACTCTCGGCCCACCTCTCCCTACATCAGTGGGCCCAGTCATTACGAGGACCACCTGCGCCCCTCCCTCTGCCTTCTCCCTTTTCGGGCAAGCATGTCGCTTATGACCAACATCCCCACACTCAAAACACTGTTCACTACCCGTACTAGCATAAGCCATATACAGTCTGTTGTCATACTTGACTTTAAACAATAACTCCAAAGTCTGTTCTGGTGAGTCCAAAAACATAAACACCTGTCGCCAAAACGACATAACATGCTTCAAACCCGGGTGTTTGGAACCCAATGGGACAACCTTAATTGAACTTGCAAACTTCCCAAACCGCAATAGCTTGTGCTCCAATAGCTAATTTGGAATAAACGGCGGTACATTTGAAATCATTACCCTTGTTGACAGAGAAAAAAGCGGCGTAACTTGAATAAACATTCCTTTAAGAAGTACGCCATGCTCAACCATCCGATCAACAAGACGTTCTTCTTTAAGAAAAACCACCACCGCTTTATTGATTCGTGACGCATAAGCAACATTCTCATATCCTACCTTTTCTCCTACGGCGACCAGAAACTCCTCCACGGTGACAGTAGCTTCAGTAACACACCTAAAGCCGTGCCGAAGTGACAGGGACCAGAAACTCCTCCACGGTGACAGTATCTTCAGTAACACACCTAAAGCCGTGCTGAAGTGACAGGGACCAGAAACTCCTCCACGGTGACAGTAGCTTCAGTAACACACCTAAAGCCGTGCTGAAGTGACAGGGAACAGAAACTCCTCCACGGTGACAGTAGCTTCAGTAACACACCTAAAGCCGTGCTGAAGTGACAGGGACCAGAAACTCCTCCACGGTGACAGTATCTTCAGTAACACACCTAAAGCCGTGCCGAAGTGACAGGGACCAGAAACTCCTCCACGGTGACAGTATCTTCAGTAACACACCTAAAGCCGTGCTGAAGTGACAGGGACCAGAAACTCCTCCACGGTGACAGTAGCTTCAGTAACACACCTAAAGCCGTGCTGAAGTGACAGGGACCAGAAACTCCTCCACGGTGACAGTATCTTCAGTAACACACCTAAAGCCGTGCCGAAGTGACAGGGAACAGAAACTCCTCCACGGTGACAGTAGCTTCAGTAACACACCTAAAGCCGTGCTGAAGTGACAGGGACCAGCAACTCCTCCACGGTGACAGTAGCTTCAGTAACACACCTAAAGCCGTGCTGAAGTGACAGGGACCAGAAACTCCTCCACGGTGACAGTAGCTTCAGTAACACACCTAAAGCCGTGCTGAAGTGACAGGGAACAGAAACTCCTCCACGGTGACAGTATCTTCAGTAACACACCTAAAGCCGTGCTGAAGTGACAGGGAACAGAAACTCCTCCACGGTGACAGTAGCTTCAGTAACACACCTAAAGCCGTGCCGAAGTGACAGGGAACAGAAACTCCTCCACGGTGACAGTATCTTCAGTAACACACCTAAAGCCGTGCTGAAGTGACAGGGACCAGAAACTCCTCCACGGTGACAGTAGCTTCAGTAACACACCTAAAGCCGTGCTGAAGTGACAGGGACCAGAAACTCCTCCACGGTGACAGTAGCTTCAGTAACACACCTAAAGCCGTGCTGAAGTGACAGGGACCAGAAACTCCTCCACGGTGACAGTAGCTTCAGTAACACACCTAAAGCCGTGCCGAAGTGACAGGGACCAGAAACTCCTCCACGGTGACAGTATCTTCAGTAACACACCTAAAGCCGTGCTGAAGTGACAGGGACCAGAAACTCCTCCACGGTGACAGTATCTTCAGTAACACACCTAAAGCCGTGCTGAAGTGACAGGGACCAGAAACTCCTCCACGGTGACAGTATCTTCAGTAACACACCTAAAGCCGTGCTGAAGTGACAGGGACCAGAAACTCCTCCACGGTGACAGTATCTTCAGTAACACACCTAAAGCCGTGCTGAAGTGACAGGGAACAGAAACTCCTACACGGTGACAGTAGCTTCAGTAACACACCTAAAGCCGTGCCAAAGTGACAGGGACCAGAAACTCCTCCACGGTGACAGTAGCTTCAGTAACACACCTAAAGCCGTGCTGAAGTGACAGGGACCAGAAACTCCTCCACGGTGACAGTATCTTCAGTAACACACCTAAAGCCGTGCCAAAGTGACAGGGAACAGAAACTCCTCCACGGTGACAGTAGCTTCAGTAACACACCTAAAGCCGTGCTGAAGTGACAGGGAACAGAAACTCCTCCACGGTGACAGTATCTTCAGTAACACACCTAAAGCCGTGCTGAAGTGACAGGGAACAGAAACTCCTCCACGGTGACAGTATCTTCAGTAACACACCTAAAGCCGTGCTGAAGTGACAGGGACCAGAAACTCCTCCACGGTGACAGTAGCTTCAGTAACACACCTAAAGCCGTGCTGAAGTGACAGGGACCAGAAACTCCTCCACGGTGACAGTAGCTTCAGTAACACACCTAAAGCCGTGCCAAAGTGACAGGGACGGCGTCCCCATGTGGGGCGCCATTGCCGCTAAAGCCAGGGTAATTTCCACACGAAAAAAGATACTTAATAATATCACAACAACTAAATAAAAATAATGACAACCTTAATCATGCATAGAAAGAAAAGGATACCACCAAGAAAAGTAAACATGAAAGAAAAACCAGGATATCTAACTCACACAATTCCCAGCATGCACCAAACACTCCCAGCATGGGGGGGGGATTGAAAAAGCTTCTACTTTCCCCACCCTGCCACCATACAGCGGGTGAATGCCTTATATAGTACAAGTTTAACTTGGCAGTAGAAACCTAAACAGTATATTTGACCTTTCAGCTTCCCTATCAAATCTAAATATTTCAAGCAGACAACTTAAGAAAATAAAAAACAATGACAAATGGTTTGATGAAGAATGCAAAAACCTAAGAAAGGAATTGAGAAACCTATCCAACCAAAAACTATAAGGGCACAAGGCGAGACCCAAATGCAGACACAGGAGGCAGATGGTTGAGCTCTGATATTTATTATAACAAAAGGGGTAGGCAAAAGGCAGGTCGGGGACAGGCAAGAGTTCGTAAACCAGGTCAGAGTCCAAACAGTACAGGCGATAGGCAGGCTCGAGGTCAGAACAGGCAGAGTGGTCAGGCAGGTGGATTTGGCATCAGCACAGACAAGGGCCAAAAACCAGGAGGGCTAGGAAAAAACAGAGCCTGGGAAAAATAGGAGCTAGAAAAACAAGACAAACTGGCACAAAGAGACAGGAAACACAGGGATAAATACACAGGGGACTAATGGGGAAAACAGGTGACACATGGAGGTGGGTGGAGACAATCAGAAAGACCGGTGAAACAGATCAGGTTGTGACAAAAAATGTAAAGACCCAGAAAACCTGAGCCTTCACTATGGTGAATCACTAAAACAATACAGAAATACACTACGGAAAAAGAAGGAACAGCTCATCCGAAATCAGCTCATTGTTATTAAAGAATCCATAGAATCTAAGCACTTCTGGGAAAATTGGAAAACGCTAAACAAACAACAACACAAATAGTTATCTATCCAAAATGGGGATGTATGGATAAACCACTTCTCCAGTCTTTCTGGCTCTATAACAAAGAACAAACAGCATAAGCATATACATGATAAATTACAAATCTTAGAATCAGCTATTAAAAACGACCAGAACACACTGGATTCTCCAAATACATTGAATGAACTACAGGACAAAATTCAAACCCTCCAACAACCCTTTTACCAAATTACCGTACGACAGACCATGTATTCACCCTGCACATCCTAATTGACAAACAAACAAAACAAAGGTAAAGTCTTCTCATGCTTTGTTGATTTCAAAAAAGCTTTTGACTCAATTTGGCATGAGGGTCTGCTTTTCAAATGAATGGAAAGGGGCGTTGGGGGAAACAAATACGACATTATAAAATCCATGTACACAAACAACAAGTGTGCAGTTAAAATTGGCAAAAAACACACATTTCTTTCCACAGGTCTGTGGGGTGAGACAGGGATGCAGCTTGAGGCCCACCCTCTTCAACATACAGTGCATTTGGAAACTATTCAGACCCCTTGACCTTTTCCACATTTTGTTACGTTGCAGCCTTATTCTAAAATTGATTAAATAAAAAAATTTCCCTCATAAATCTACACACAATACCCCGTAATGACAAAGCAAAACCAGGTTTTTAGACATAACATAAATACCTTATTTACGTAAGACCTTTGAAATTGAGCTCAGATGCATCCTGTTTGCATTGATCATCCATGAGATATTCTACAACTTGATTGGAGTCCAACTGTAGTAAATTCAATTGATTGGACATGATTTGGAAAGACACACACCTGTCTATATAAGGTCCCACAGTTGACAGTGCATATCAGAACAAAACCCAAGCCATGAGGTTGAAGGAGCTCTGAGACATGTTTGTGATGAAGCACAAATCTGGGTAAGGGAACCAAAAAATGGCCTCCATCATTCTTCAATGGAAGATGTTTGGAACCACCAAGACTCTTCCTAGAGCTGGCCACCCGGACAAACTGAGCAATCGGGGGAGAAGGTCCTTGTTAATGGAGGTGACCAAGAATCCGATGGTCACTCTGACAGAGCTCCAGAGTTTCTCTGTGACGATGGGAGAACCTTCCAGAAAAAACAACCATCTCTGCAGCAGTCCACCAATCAGGTCTTTATGGTAGGGTGGCCCGATGGAAGCTGGACTATCAGACCATGAGAAATAAGATTCTCTGTTCTGATGAAACCAAGATTGAACTCTTTGACCTGAATTCCAAGCGTCACGTCTGGAGGAAACCTGGCACCATCCCTACGGTGAAGCATGGCGGTGGCAGCATCATGCTGTGAGGATGTTTTTCAGACTTTGGTGAAGGTTCACCTTCCAATAGGACAACAATCCTAAGCACACAGCCAACACAACGCAGGAGTCGCTTCAGAACAAGTCTCTGAATGTCCTTGAGTGGCCCAGCTAGAGCCCGGACTTGAAGCCGACCAAACATCTCTGACGAGACCGTGCAGCTACTCTCCCCATCCAACTTGACAGAGCTTGAGAGGATCTGCAGAGAAGAATGGGAGAAACTCACCAAATACAGATGTGCTGAGCTTGTAGCGTCATACCCAAGAAGACTCAAGGCTGTAATCACTGCCAAAGGTGCTTCAACAAAGTACTGAGTAAAGGGTCTGAATCCATTTTAGAATAAGGCTGTAACATAACAAAAAGTGGAAAAAGTCAAGTGGTCTGAATCATTTCCGAATGCACTGTATGTCCATCAAAAGGAACATAAAATGTGACATCCCAATTAGGATCTGGCAAAAAATACTTGAATCACTTAAATAACCCATTGCCCTTTATGGTTGTGAGTTCTGGGCTCCGCTCACCTACCAAGAATTCACAAAATGGCACAAACAACATTTTTGGACTCTGCGTGCAGAATTCTGCAAAAACATCCTCCTTGTACAACGTAAAACACCAAATAATGTATGCAGAGCAGAATTAGGACGATACCCGCTAATTATCCAAATCCAGAAAAGAGACGTTAAATTCTACAACCACCTAAAAGGGAGCGATTCCCAAACCTTCCATAACAAAGCCATCACCTACAGAGAGATTAACCTGGAGAAGAGTCCCCTAAACAAGCTGGTCCTGGGGCTCTGTTCACAAACACAAATTGACTCCATAGAGCCCCAGGACAGCAACACAATTAGACCCAACCAAATCATGAGAAAACAAGAAGATTACTACTTGACACATTGGAAATTAATTTACCTAAAACTTTAGCAAACTAAATGCTTTTTGGCTCTCAACGGCGAGTACACAGTGGCAGAATACCTGATAAATGTGATTGACCCAAAATTAAGCAAAGCTTTGACTATGTACAGACTGTGAGCATAGCCTTGCTATTGACAGAGGCCGCCGTAGGCGGACCTGGCTCTCAAGAGAAGACAGGGTGCACACTGCCCAGAAACTGAGGTGGAAACTGAGCAGCACTTCCTAACCTCCTGCCAAATGTATAACCATATTAGAGACACATATTTCCCTCAGATTACACAGACCCACAAACAATTTGAAAACAAATCAAATTTTGATTAACTCCCATATCTGTTGGGTGAAATACCACAGTGTGCCATCACAGCAGCAAGATTTGTGACCTGCTGCCACAAGAAAAGGGCAACCAGTGAAGAACGAACACCATTGTAAATACAACTCATATTTATGTTTATTTATTTTACCTTTTGTACTTTAACTATTTGCACATCGTTACAACACTGTATATATACATAATATGACATTTGAAATCTCAATTCCTCCTAAACTTTTTGTGAGTGTAGTGTTTACTATTTATTTTTTATTGTTTATTTCACTTTTGTTTATTATCTTTTTCACCTGCTTTGGCAATGTAAATGTAAACATATTTTTCCTCTGGCAATAAAGCCCTTTGAATCGAATTGAGAGAGAGAGAGCGAGAGAGGCAGGAAAGGCCACTTTCATTGTCATATTCACGGTGAGTGAATAGTAACCATTGGTTACAATAGAACCCTCTTTCAGATGAATCTCTTATTCATGTATTCATCTAAATTAATCTGGTCCCTGCATCTCTTAACACACACACTGATCCCCGTGACACACACAGACATGCAAACACAACCACTCGTCCTGTCTCAGCTATGAGGTAATGTTATGTTTCCAACCCCCTTTCCCTCCATCCTCTCCTCTGTCTCTTCTCTATTCTATCTTCCATACATCCTCTTCTTTTTATACACCTCTCTTGCTCGCCCTCCCCCTCTCTCTCTCCTCTCCTCTCCTCTCCCTCCTCTTCTTCTCCCTCCATCCTCCTCTCCCTCCTTCTCCTCTCCCTCATGCTATGAGTGCAGTGGGGGAAAGAGTTTGTGTATTCTCTCTCTCTCTCTCTCTCTCTCTCTCTCTCTTGTGGGCTGTATATTTGCCAGGGAGTATCTCTGTATGTGAGCTTAGATCTCCCAGTCTAACGCTGTGATCTCAGTCCAGTAACCATCTCTATACTGTCCAACCATTACATACATACACACACATGCACAAACACACTTGTGTGGGTGTGCACAGAGAGAGAGCAAGAGAGCGCAGAAGTGAGAGAGAGAAATTGAACACTGCACACTGCCCACAAAATGAGGTGAAAACTGAGCTGCACTTCCTAACCTCCTGCCAATTGTATGACCATATCTGAGACACATATTTCCCTCAGATTACAGACCCACAAAGAATTTGAAAACAAATCCAATTTTGCTAAACTCCCATGTCCATTGGGTGAAATACCACAGTGTGCCATCACAGCAGCAAGATGTGTGACCTGTTACAAGAAAAGGGAAACCTATATTTATGTTTATTTATTTTCCCTTTTGTACTTGTACTATTTGCACATAATATGACATCTGAAATGTCTTTTATTATTTTGGAACTTTTGTGAGTGTAATGTTTAATGTTAATTTGTATTGATTATTTCACTTTTGTTTAGTATCTACTTAATTTGCTTTGTCAATGAGAGAACCACAGCATGGTACAGAGAGAACCACAGCATGGTACAGAGAGATCCACAGCATGGTACAGAGAGAACCATAGCATGGTACAGAGAGAACCACAGCATGGTACAGAGAGATCCACAGCATGGTACAGAGAGAACCACAGAATGGTACAGAGAGAACCACAGCATGGTAGTTGAGTTCAGATGGTCAGTGGTTGATGAAACTGTGACCACTGGTGTGAACATTTCCGTGGGGTTTAGCTGACAGTTTGTTGATTAAATCTCAGATGAACAAAGTAAAGAAAAACAAGCATGAATCATGGTGCTGTGAGGGAGATGACTGTGGTTGGCTGACCAACACATAAATAAACCTTATCAAAAGAGATCTAACTATATAAATACTGATATTACGACGATGCTGTGCAGCGGCAGCTCATTGCAGAGTGAGACAGCGAGGAAATATGTGCTAAAAATGGGAACGCAGAACAGAGACAGACGGGGAGAAAACAATCACAGACAGGGCCAGGAGCCAGATCAAGCGTTTGACGAAGATGTGGGAAATCCACTTTCCACAGCTGGAAAGATTTCCCAGCAAAGGCTGCGGAATGCAGGAAATGTCACAGGAGAGGACACTTTTCGGTTGTCTGTCAATCAAAGAAAGGAGGAACAGCAGCTACTGCAGGACAGCATTTTGGGAGAAGTCAGGGAAAACAACGCTGGCTGGAACTCAGACATTAAACTCAATGGGAGGTTGAGTCATTTCAACTCGACACAGGGGCAGCAGTGACAGCAATCCCCACTGGGCTGTATAGATACAGTAGAGATTGTCCTTTGCTCCCTGCAAGCAAAACACTATACGGGCCCTGTAATAAGATATTGCCAGTGGTAGGGCAGATGGTGAGTAAAATGGAGAGTAAAGACAAAAGTGCCATCCAGCCTGTCTTCGTCATTGACTCTCTGGCCAGACCGTTGCTGGGGCAACTCATTGAGAGTTTTCAAAAAGACGTTCTAGAATTCAAATGAGACCTGGTCTCACAGAGAGTGCTGGTCCAGTACCGTCCCACGCTAAGACAAAGGTATCAGCAGATGCATCATCCTTTGGGCTAGGGGTGTCAGAATTCCTCACACAGATGCATCATCCTTTGGGCTTGGGGTGTCAGAATTCCTCACACAGATGCATCATCCTTTGGGCTTGGGGTGTCAGAATTCCTCACACAGATGCATCATCCTTTGGGCTTGTGGTGTCAGAGTTCCTCACACAGATGCATCATCCTTTGGGCTTGTGGTGTCAGAGTTCCTCACACAGATGCATCATCCTTTGGGCTTGGGGTGTCAGACATCTTCACACAGATGCATCATCCTTTGGGCTTGGGGTGTCAGAGTTCCTCACACAGATGCATCATCCTTTGGGCTTGGGGTGTCAGAGTTCCTCACACAGATGCATCATCCTTTGGGCTTGGGGTGTCAGACGTCTTCACACAGATGCAGGACAACATGGAGTGGCGTCCAATAGCATACATCTCACAAAGCTTTTCCGACACAGTGCAAAGTTATGCACAAGTAGAAGAGGAGGTGTTGGCTGTCACATGGGCGGGGCATGTGAAATGCACAGCCAATACCTTATCAGCATTCAGTTTAAAGCAGAGGCTCACCACAAACCACAGTTGGACCACTTGCCTCCCAGAGTTCTGTGCTTCCGCCTCAGATTGCTGAGGTTCACCTACAAGATGGTGTATGTGCCAGGGAAGGCACTGATCACAGCAGATGCACTCTCCAGGGCCACAATTAAACATCCATTAACAGAGGAGGAGCAATGTCTGGAGGGTGAGGTACAGGTGTCCATTAATGGATTAAGAGACAGCCTACCTACATCTCAGGCTAAACTGCAGCAGATTGCAGAGGAGCAACAGTGAGGCCCCATCTGTTGTCAGATAGCATGGGCTGCTGAAGCGCTATTGGGTGCACCAAAATGACTTCCACTGTAATGGAAACCTTCTCATGGAAGGACAACAGATAGCTATCCCAGAGACTCTAGAACTGGAATTTCTAGACAGACTGCATGAGGGACACATGGGGATAATCAAATGCAGACTGAGGGCACAACAGTCGATGTGGTGGCTTGGTCTGAGTATTCAGATTGCCAAGCTGGTGGTCCAGTGTGAGGTGTGTGCAAAATGTCAACCTTGTCTTCCTGAACCAATGATGGTAACGGAGCTGCCAAAACGGCAAAAGGTAGGTATGTTCTATTGGAAAAATGACACTTATCTGCTTACTATTCAAGATACATTGAAATAGCAAAGACACCCATAACCACATCAGCTGGTGTTATTAAATATGACTTCACACATGTGATCAGCAGCCCCTACCATGCACAGAGCAACGGCGAGGCTGAGAGAGCTGTGAAAACAGTCAAGGGACTGCCATGATCCGTACTTGGCTCTGTTAGCTTACAGAGTCACACCACTGCATCATGGGACGTCGCCTGCCACGCTCCTGATGGGCAGGAGGCTGCGCTCCCCATTGCCTGTCTTGCTGGCTCAGCCTAAACCCCAATGGCCTAACAGGAAGGCCTTTGCCGAGAGGTACAAACAGCTGAAACAAACACAAACTGGAGACTTTAATCGGATACACCGTGCTACTGAGAGGCCAGAGAAGACAGAAGGTTAACGTGTGTGGATTACAAACTCAAAGACACCAGCAACATTTCTGAGGAAACCGGATGCCCCACGCTCCTATGTAGTGGACGCAGGCTCAGAGGAGGAGGAACAAAACACACCTCAGATCTCTCCCAGATCTACCAGCCACACAGGCTGAGGAGGAGAAACAAAACACACCTCAGAGCTCTCCCAGATCTACCAGCCACACAGGCTGAGGAGGAGAAACAAAACACACCTCAGAGCTCTCCCAGATCTACCAGCCACACAGGCTGAGGAGGAGAAACAAAACACACCTCAGAGCTCTTCCAGATCTACCAGCCACACAGGCTGAGGAGGAGAAACAAAACACACCTCAGAGCTCTCCCAGATCTACCAGCCACACAGGCTGAGGAGGCTACAGGCATCACACAGAAAGAGGGGGAAGGAGCCACAAGAGCCACAAGCTCGCCCAAAAAAGGATGTGAAGCCATCAGTGTGGCTGAAAGACCATGTTACGAGAATAGAATACATACTGTTCGGGGGACCATACCCAGGAGAAAAAAAGACTGTACCTAAGTTAACACAGGAGTTCAAACTGTGTCATTTATGCTTTCATATTGTTTCAGGATCTTAAGGATCGGGCCCTTTTTTTACATTTTCAGGTCCTGACCGTAGCTCAGGACCTGAAGCAAGGATATGCATATTCTTGATACCATTTGAAAGGAAACACTTTGAAGTTTGTGGAAATATGAAATTAATGTTGGAGAACAGACACAGCAGGGGTTCCAAATGTATAAAAACGGATTTTATCAAACAAAACAATGCTACATTTTATCTCTGGGACCCTCAGGATGACAAATCAGAGCGATATTACTGAATGTAAGTACATTATTTACCTTCAGAGGTGAATGTATCAAACCAGTTGCCGTGATCAAAGTTTTTTGTTGTTGTGCACTCTCCTCAAACAATAGCATGGTCTTTTTTCACTGTAATAGCTGCTGAAAAGTAGACATTTCAGTTAGATTAACAAGAATTTAAGCTTTATGCCCATATAAGACATGTCTATGTCCTGGAAAGTTGGCTGTTACTTACAACATCATTCTAGTCATGTTAGCGCACGTTAGCAGCAACCGTCCCGGTATAGGGACACCGATCCCGTAGATGTTTTAAAGAGAATAATACTGTTTCAGGATGAAGAGTAGCATGTTAAAGAGAATAATACTGTTTCAGTATGTGGAGTAGCATGTTAAAGAGAATAATGCTGTTTCAGGATGTAAAGTAGCATGTTAAAGGGAATAATACTGTTTCAGGATGTGGAGTGGCATGTTAAAGGGAATAATACTGTTTCAGTATGTGGAGTAGCATGTTAAAGGGAATAATACTGTTTCAGTATGTGGAGTAGCATGTTAAAGAGAATAATACTGTTTCAGTATGTGGAGTAGAATGTTAAAGAGAATAATACTGTTTCAGGATGTGGAGTAGCATGTTAAAGAGAATAATACTGTTTCAGTATGTGGAGTAGAATGTTAAAGAGAATAATACTGTTTCAGTATGTGGAGTAGCATGTTAAAGAGAATAATACTGTTTCAGTATGTGGAGTAGAATGTTAAAGAGAATAATACTGTTTCAGGATGAAGAGTAGAATGTTAAAGAGAATAATACTGTTTCAGGATGTGAAGTAGCATGTTAAAGAGAATAATACTGTTTCAGGATGTGGAGTAGCATGTTAAAGAGAATAATACTGTTTCAGTATGTGGAGTAGCATGTTAAAGAGAATAATACTGTTTCAGGATGTGGAGTAGCATGTTAAAGAGAATAATACTGTTTCAGTATGTGGAGTAGAATGTTAAAGAGAATAATACTGTTTCAGGATGAAGAGTAGAATGTTAAAGAGAATAATACTGTTTCAGGATGTGAAGTAGCATGTTAAAGAGAATAATACTGTTTCAGTATGTGGAGTAGCATGTTAAAGGGAATAAGACTGTTTCAGGATGTGAAGTAGCATGTTAAAGAGAATAATACTGTTTCAGGATGTGAAGTAGCATGTTAAAGAGAATAATACTGTTTCAGGATGTGAAGTAGCATGTTAAAGAGAATAATACTGTTTCAGGATGTGAAGTAGAATTTTGGTTATGCTTCAGTGGTTATGCATGTTGAATTCTTGTTCATCGGAGCGGGGAAGATGTAGTAGGATGTCCTTTTTCCAAATGAACAAAGCTGAATAAAATATTAATATTTTCTCCAAAAGATTTGAGGGAGTGCGCACATGCGGCTGTTCTGTGTTGAGCGGTTAACAAAGAAACAGGTCCTCCTGTATGCTTCATTTAGAGTTATTTATGCAACTTTAGTTGTGATACTAATGTTGGGCTGTATGTTTGGATGTTTAATACATTGTAAAGCTGCATGATGCTACTCTAATGATGATTTGAAAAAGTAGCTTGAAAGGCATGAGCTCTGCTTAGTTTTTTTGTGCAGGCTGTACACACTCCATCAGTCTCTCATTCACACTTTGACAAGCACTTGATAATGCTTCAAATTTCACAGTGGCACCCTCTTTGTGGCCGTAATACACCCTAAAGAATCCACGCCTTTTGCGGCCCAGAGTGCTGCGTTGTGCCCGTCTACCTGAGTGTGCTGCTAAATCTGAAGCCCTCTCACTCACATGGCTCTCCGTCACGTGATCGGGTCATTCTCACAGGATACAAATGAAGACAGACACATCGGGGAGGCAACTGCGCACGTCCTTATCCAATTCCGAGGTGCATATTAAAGATATTGATACTTTTTGTCAGCCAACAAGATGAGTAGGCCTAACGAACAGCAAAAGCAATGTACTATCCCCTATTCTGTGCGAGAAATAAATATTCGAAACAAAGTCTGGGACAGTTGTGGGATGCGATAGATCCCTAATTAATACAACCACTAGCATAAAAAAAACATGTTTTTATGCAATGTGTCTGACGCAACAGCTCAGAACGTTTAGCTTAAAATGTTGATAAACTATTAGGATATTTTTTCACATTATAAGTGCAGCAATGCGCACATGGTAGTCGGCTATAAGCGCAAAGGTTCCATTAGCGTTTAAATATCATTATCAAAGGTGACCACAAATGAAATTATGCATGTAATGTTTTTATTATAAAGCTGAATTTTTATGGTGAAAATGATCTTCTCCAAACTTGAAATTCACGCGCTTCGTATGTATGCCAGTTAGGCTCTACACCCCTTGCAAAGTGGATTAATATGCTTAATTTTAAGAAAGTATTTGCCCACTTTAGTTGTGATACAAACCTTATTAAAACATATAGGCCTATGGGCTAGGCTACATGAGGTGTGTGTCTCGAAAAAGTCACAAAATAAAAAGCATCGTTTCTTATGCTGGGCATCATTCACAAGTGATAATATATAATTCACAAGTGATAGGCTAATATTGTCACCCATTAGACTTTTCTTGATTTAATCTTGTCTTTACATATACTAAATCATATATATGTGACATTTGTTTTGATTTAGAAGAGACCATTATCATGCACCTGTATCAAAACAGGGGCAGTGGGAAAAAAATACGTGTCATCTATGCACTAATATAACAAATGGAGGACAGCCAGGTAGGCTATAGTCCTGTTGTAAATATAAGCAATGTGCTTCCGCTCTGGCGCAGGCGTTCCGCTAGCGACCCACCTCGACAACATCTGGTGAAATTGCAGAGTGCCAAATTCAAAATACAGAAATAATCATAATAAACATTCATAAAAAATACAAGTGTTAAACATCGGCTTAAAGATTAATTTCTTGTTAATCCAGCCGCTTTGTCAGATTTCAAAAAGGCTTTACGGCGAAAGCATACCATGCGATTATCTGAGGACAGCGCCCCGCTTACAAAAGCATACAAACATTTTACAACCAAGTAAAGGAATTACAAAAGTCAGAAATAGCGATAAAATTAATCACTTGCCTTTGAAGATCTTCATATGGTTGCAGTCACAAGAGTACCAGCTACACAATAAATGTTAGTTTTGTTCGATAAAGTCCCTCTTTATATCCCAAAAACTCAGTTTTGTTGGCACGTTTTGTTTAGTAATCCACTGGCTCAAAGTCGGTCAAAACATGCAGACGAATACATCCTAATAGTACCAGTAAAATTCGTCGAAACATGTCAAACGATGTTCATAATTAATCCTCAGGTTGTCTTTTGTCTAAATAATCGATAATATTTCAACCGGACAATAGCGTATTCAATAGAAAGGAAAAACAACGAAGGGCACACACTCGGTCACTCACGCAAACCAGCATTGCATGATTCTACCATCCACTGACAGAAAGGTCTCATTCTTCTTCATTTTTCAGAAAACAAGCCTGAAACAATGTCTAAATACTGTTGACATCTAGTGGAAGCCATAGGAACTGCAATCTGGGTCCTAAACCATTAGATACTCTATAGGCATTCAATTGAAAACTCAACAAATCAAAAAAATCCCACTTCCTGGATGGATTTTCCTAACGTTTTCGCCTGCCATATCAGTTGTGTTATACTCACAGACATTATGTTAACAGTTTTGGAAACTTTAGAGTGTTTTCTATCCAAATCTAATTATATGCATATCCTAGCTTCTGGGCCTGAGTAACAGGCAGTTTACTTTCGACACGCTTCTCATCCAGACGTCGAAATACTGCCCCCAAGCCATAAGAAGTTTTAATAGTAGGAAAGTTGAGAAATAAATATAGTAAGCCTAGCCTATAGAAAGCTGATGGGATCCTCCTCTTTTTAATAGAGGCCATCACTCTGTTTTCTCCCGCAATTGCATAACCTATAGAAATGCTGAGCAACATGAGCTCATGGGCTCTCATGAAGTGTTTGATTCGATTTTCGAATACATTTGCATTGATGTCAGAGTGATCAGAAGGACAATAGAGTGCTGAGTACCAGGCAGTTTGGTTGGCTACTAATGACCATCAGCAGCATCTGAGCTTGGAGAAGCCTAATTACCGTGACTAAACGATCATGTGAAATTTGACTCGTGATTGCAGATGTGGCGGTAATATGGTCACGGCAACAGCCTATTTTAGATAATACTACAAATATCACAAGAACTGTAAAAGAGTTGCTACTGCTCTCAACATTGGTGCACTGAATTTAAAAGACGTTATTGACAAAGATCAGTGGGGAAAAGTTGTGATGGACTACTTTCTGGAGGACTCAGACGATGAATCAGACGATGAGGAAATCCCTGATTTAGGTAAAAACATTTTCATTGAACCAGACATGGTAGAGTCTTCTGATGACAGTGATGGGGAAGAAAAAGCAATCAACAGTTTTGTTGTCATGGAAGAAGTTGACCCAGTTTTGAAATCAGTGGAATGCTCAGTGGAAGCAGAGGGATGATTACAAATTCAGAGGGAGTGAAAAAGAGAACACTTAAGGCTGTTGTATAAAACACCTGTCTCTGGGTTCTTCAAACTAAGGGCAACCATGGCATCCATGGCAGAGAGGGAGAAGCATTCATCCATGTATACGGGTAATAGTCTAGCCACATTTTCAGACATTCTAAGTTTCTAATTTGGTCAGAAAGTTGTTTTCATTGCAAGTTATGCATACTGTTATCTAGCTAGCTAACACTAACTTCCTTGCTAACATTACATGTATTTTTATTATTATTATTTTTTTTATTTTTTTATTTCACCTTTATTTAACCAGGTAGGTCAGTTGAGAACAAGTTCTCATTTACAACTGCGACCTGGCCAAGATAAAGCAAAGCAGTGCGACAAAAACAACAACACAGAGTTACACATGGAATAAACAAATGTACAGTTAATAACACAATAGAGAAAGTCTATATACAGTGTGTGCAAATGGCGTTAGGAGGTAAGGCAATAAATAGGCCTTTGAAGGTGCGAAGTAATTACAATTTAGCAAATGAACACTGGAGTGATAGATGAGCAGATGATGATGTGCAAGTAGAAATACTTTTGTGCAAAAGAGCAAAAAAGTTAATAAAAACAAAACTGTGGCTCAGTTGGTAGAGCATGGTGTTTGCAATGCCAGCATGGTGTGTGCAACGCCAGGGTTGTGGGTTCGATTCCCACGGGGGGCCAGTACAAAAAAAAAAAAAGGTATGAAATGTATGCATTCACTACTGTAAGTCGCTCTGGATAAGAGCGTCTGCTAAATGTAAAAAATTTAAATTAAATGGGCTATTTACAGATGGGCTATGTACAGCTGCAGTGATCGGTAAGCTGCTCAGATAGCTGATGCTTAAAGTTAGTGAGGGAGATATAAGTCTCCAACGTCAGTGATTTTTGCAATTCGTTCCAGAGATTTCTGTGTATGATCTGTGTAGTAATATTATTGGTATCTCAGAAATCCATTTGCATTGCTAGTTATAGCCTAATGTTAGCTAGCTAGCAACCCCATTAATTCACTTATATACTGACAAGTTCATATTTGCATGATTTTGCTTATTCATCATTCATAATTCATATTTGCTTCATGCATGTGACAGACCAATACCTCACGAGGCTTCTTCTCTCTGAGCTGAGACCTTGAAACTGATATATCTCTTTCTCAAAACAAGGTTCTGGGCGTTCTGCCAAATTGTAGATACTGATAGTGAGGATTCGTTCAATCAGTCATTTGCATGAACACAGAAAATGGTTATTAGAAAAGCACAAACATAACATTTTCCATCACACTACTTTCAGCACTTTTAGTCTTGAAATCTTTGGTTGTTTACTATACTACCTTATTCATTCTTTTTAGGACATGGCGTCACATGTGAATCCTTAAAGAGATGGGTGTGGCTAAGTTGTACCAAAACATTCCAGTAGGTGTACCAAAACATTCCAGTAGGTGTACCAAAACATTCCAGTAGGTGTAACAAAACATTCCAGTAGGTGTACCAAAACATTCCAGTAGGTGTACCAAAACATTCCAGTAGGTGTAACAAAACATTCCAGTAGGTGTACCAAAACATTCCAGTAGGTGTAACAAAACATTCCAGTAGGTGTACCAAAACATTCCAGTAGGTGTACCAAAACATTCCAGTAGGTGTAACAAAACATTCCAGTAGGTGTACCAAAACATTCCAGTCGGTGTACCAAAACATTCCAGTCGGTGTACCAAAACATTCCAGTAGGTGTAACAAAACATTCCAGTAGGTGTAGCAAAACATTCCAGTAGGTGTACCAAAACATTCCAGTAGGTGTAACAAAACATTCCAGTAGGTGTACCAAAACATTCCAGTAGGTGTACCAAAACGTTCCAGTAGGTGTACCAAAACATTCCAGTAGGTGTACCAAAACATTCAAGGGCCATTTTTTCAAACGTCTGGTTACAAGTTTATCAACGTTCAAAGCAGAATTACTTTCCCATTGTTCCTCAACTGTAGTGTATGATATACAATTTTGTAGCTCTGAGTCTCTACTTTTATCCATGGGAAAAAAACACAATTTCAAATTTTGCTACGTAGGACTGAATCCAGTTGGTGGGTCACATATTGTCTGATATGTTGATCAGATCATTAAACCATGTTAGCTAGTGAGGGGGAAACATCGATAGTTACATATCAGGATATTATATTTGACGATATATTGTATTGTATCGATTTGACAATATCACAATATTATTTTTGTGCTAGTTGGCTGTACTTGTAACAAAACTATTTTTCCTACATATCTTGTTCACCTAAGTATCATGATCATATCATTTTGTGAGTTCCCTGGCAATTCCCAGACCTAATGTTAGCGCAAGGTGTAAACAAGGGATCTTTATCCCTCTCTCTCCCTCCCTTTTCAATCTCTACCCCGCTCTCTCTCTCTCCCCCTCTCTATCTCTCTCCCCCTACTCTCTTTTTCTCTCTGTCTCCCTCTCTGTATCTCTTTCTCTCTGTCTCTGTTCCTCTCTGTGTATCTCTCTCTTTCTCTCTGTAATTCTTTTCTCTGTCTCTGTTCCTCTCTGTGTATCTCTCTCTTTCTCTCTGTAATTCTTTCTCTCTGTCTCTGTCCCTCTCTATGGATCTCTCTCTTTCTCTCTCCCTCTCTATCTCTCTCCCTCACAGTTCAGGGGTTAGATCAGTGCTGCTTCCTGTGTAACTGACTCAAGGGAGAGAGCAGAGGATGTAATCAGGGTGTGTGTGAGGATGTAGTCAGTACCATTCCCTCTGAGGTCGGCTGTGATGTGCGGCTGGTTTTTTGTAGAATGATAGAAGAAGGAAAAAGAGAAGATATGTTTTCCCTTCTTCCTGTTACAGCTGGTCCTGAGCTGGTAGTTCTATCACGTGTGGACCAATACTCAGTGCTCTGTGTGTGTGTGTGTGTGTGTGTGTGTGTGTGTGTGTGTGTGTGTGTGTGTGTGTGTGTGTGTGTGTGTGTGTGTGTGTGTGTGTGTGTGTGTGTGTGTGTGTGTGTGTGTGTGTGTGTGTGTGTGTGTGTGTGTGTGTCTGTGTGTGTGGAGCCAGCACCCATTCGCAGCCCTAAAGTAGCCACTCCAGCTTGCTAACATGGAAGAAAATGAACAGACTGGCAGGTCGTCTTTCCTCTGACACATGAACAGAGCTGACTACAGCTACCTGGGGACCCCAGTCACGACATACACACACACACACACACACACACACACACACACACACACACACACACACACACACACACACACAGACAGACAGAGAAAGAGACAGATGGGGCAGATGGGCTGAAAACGGTACACCGCTCTCTCTCTCTCTCTCTCCCCCGCTCTCGCTCTCTGCCCCGCTCTCTCTCTCTCCCCCGTTCTTTCTCTCTCTCCCCCACTCTCTCTCTCTGCCCCGCTCTCTCTCTCTCTCACTCTCCCCCGCTCTCTCTCTCGCCTTTCCCCCTTTCTCTCTCTGCCCCTCTCTCTCTCTCCCCCGCTCTCTCTCTGCCCCGCTCTCTCTCTCTCTCCCCCGCTCTCTCTCTCTCCCTCCGCTCTCTCTCTCTCTCTCATACTCTGTCCCTCTCTCTCTCTCTCCCTCCGCTCTCTCTCTCTCTCTCATACTCTGTCCCTCTCTCTCTCTCGCCCTCCCCCTCTCTCTCGCTCTCTCTCTCCCGTGCTCTGTCTCTCTCTCTCTCCCCGCTCTCTCTGTCTCTCTCTCCCCTGCTCTCTCTCTCTCTCCCGTGCTCTGTCTCTTTCTCTACCGCTCTCTCTCTCTCTCTCTCCCGCTCTCTCTCTCTCTCCCCCGCTCTCTCTCTCTCTCTCTCCCCTGCTCTATCTCTCTCGCTCTCTCTCTTTATCACTATCATTCTTTCTCTCTCGCTCTCTGAAATGGCCCTTTACAAATTAATAAAGAGACAGTATCTCGTAACAAACCCACATTTTAGAATTAGGCAGATAATACTAACGATGCCATCATTATGAAGACAACAGAACAGAGACTCATTATTTCCACTGGAACAGTGAATCCCTTTAGATCCATAGAAGGTACAAACAGAGAATGGGTTTGTTTGTTTGTTTGTCAACAGAAAGCTAGCCCTCTGTGAGAGTTATTGTTTGTTTGTCAACAGGAAGCTAGCCCTCAGTGAGAGTTATTGTTTGTTTGTCAACAGGAAGATATCTTCAGCTGTTGTCAGAGAGGAAGTCTGCAGGCTGTGTGTGTGTGTGTGTGTGTGTGTGTGTGTGTGTGTGTGTGTGTGTGTGTGTGTGTGTGTGTGTGTGTGTGTGTGTGTGTGTGTGTGTGTGTGTGTGTGTGTGTGTGTGTGTGTGTGTGTGTGACATCCTCATCTGTTGTCAGAGAGGCCCTGCTTTAAAGGTCAGTGGAGACGACTGGTACAATCCACAGAGAAGGAAACACACGCTGGAGAAAGAAACCAAAGCGCCACACACACTCCGAGACACATACACATATGAACAAGTGTTTGTGCACTCTAGAGTGTGAGCATGTGTGTGTGTGTGTGTGTGTGTGTGTGTGTGTGTGTGTGTGTGTGTGTGTGTGTGTGTGTGTGTGTGTGTGTGTGTGTGTGTGTGTGTGTGTGTGTGTGTGTGTGTGTTCATGTCTCTTTGACCAATACAGGCCTATCTGTTAAACTTTAGCCCTAAAAGGTGAAATGCTTTTCTGTGTCCCCATTTCTCTTGTGGTTGTTTTCCTACACTACAGTATCACAGCATCTAATGTGTATTATTATTATCCAGAGGTCAGTGACCTACAGTAGGGAGTCTGTCTGTATGTTGGGAGCACAAAGAAAAGGTCAGAGGATGATGTGATGAAAGATCAACCTTTGTGAGGGAGAGAGAGAGAGAGAAAGTGTGTGTGTCAGAGGAGAGAATACCCGCCAGTCTGTTCCTGTTTGAGACAGATGACTAACTACACTCCCCGAGGTCCCCACGTTATTCTGCATCTTGACTGTGTGTGTGTGTGTGTGTGTGTGTGTGTGTGTGTGTGTGTGTGTGTGTGTGTGTGTGTGTGTGTGTGTGTGTGTGTGTGTGGCGTGCGTGCGTGCGTGCGTGCGTGCGTGCGTGCGTGCGTGCGTGCGTGCGTGCGTGCGTGCGTGCGTGCGTGCGTGCGTGCGTGCGTGCGTGTGCGTGTGTGTGTGTATTCCTCTGTGTATGTATCTTTCTCCATGGTGTGTCTGCTCTACCCTTTGTTAGCATCTGTCCCTGTATAAAGCTATATGAGAGAGGAGAGATTATAGTAATTGTATTTATTATGGATCCCCATTAGCTGTTGCCAAGGCAGCAGCTACTCTTCCTGGGGTCCAGAAAAATGAAGGAAGTTACAATACATTCACAACAGATTTCACAACATATTAAGTGTGTGGCCTCAGGCCCCTGCTCCACTACCACATATCCACAACACAAAATCCATGTGTATGTGTGTGTATAGTGTGTATGTTATCATGTGTTTGTATGCATGTGTCTGTGCCTATGTTTGTGTTGCTTCACTGTTCCCGCTGTTCCCTAAGGTGTATTTTTATCTGTTTTTTTAAATCTAATTTTACTGCTTGCATGAGTTACTTGATGTGGAATAGAGTTCCATGTAGTCATGGCTCTATGTAGTACTGTACACCTCCCATAGTCCGTTCTGGACTTGGGGACTGTAAAAATACCTCTTATGGCATGTCTTGTGGGGTATGCATGGGTGTCTGAGCTGTGTGCCAGTATTTCAAACAGACAGCTCGGTGCTTTCAACATGTCAATACCGCTCATAAATACAAGTAGTGATGAAGTCAATCTCTCCTCCACTGTGAGCCAGGAGAGATTGACATACATATTATTTATGTTAGCTCTCTGTGTACATCCAAGGGCCAGCCGTGCTGCCCTGTTCTGAGTCAATTGCAATTTTCCTCTTTGTAGCACCTGACCACACTACTGAACAGTAGTCTAGGTGTGACAAAACTAGGTCCTGTAGGACCTGCCTTGTTGATAGTGCTGTTAAGAAGGTAGAGCAGCGCTTTATTATGGACAGACTTCTCCCCATCCGAGCTACTGTTGTATCATTGTTTTGACCATGACAGTTTAAAATCCAGGGTTACTCCTAGTAGTTTAGTCTCCTCAAAGTGCTCAATTACCACATTATTAATTGCAAGATTTGGTTGAGGTTTAGGGTTGAGTGACTGATTTGTCCCAAATACAATGCTTTTAGTTTTTGAAATATTTAGGACTAACTTATTCTTTGCAACCCATTCTGAAACTAAATGCAGGTCTTTGTTAAGTGTTGCAGTCATTTCAGTTGCTGTGGTAGTGAGTCACTACACACGTCACTCAAAGCCAGTGGCATGTCGTTAGTAAAGAATGAAAAAAGTAAGGGGCCTAGACAGCTGCCCTGGGGAATTCCTGATTCTACCTGGATTTTGTTGGAGAGGCTTCCATAAAGAACATCCTCTGTGTTCTGTTAGACAAGTAACTCTTTATCCACAACATAGCAGGGGGTGTAAAGCCATAACACATACGTTTTTCCAGCAACAGACTATGATCTATAATGTCAAAAGCAGCGCTAAAGTCTAACACATTTTTTCATCATCAATTTCTCTCAGCCAATTATCAGTCATTTGTGTAAGTGCTGTACTTGTTGAATGTCTTTCCCTATAAGCGTGCTGAAAGTCTGTTGTCAATTTGTTTACTGTAAAATAGCATTGTATCTGGTCAAAGGGTTGGTAACAGGCTGATTGGTTGGCTATTTGAGCCAGTAAAGGGGGCTTTACTATCACAATAGCCGGAATGATCTGGCCTCTGCCGTGTCTCAAAGCTGATTGCGAGGCCAGAGCCACAGAACTCACCTGAGAAGAGGGCTGTTGAGACGCAAGCTGCGTGCAGACCACAACAGCCAATAGGACAGAGTTCTGATCTAGAGAGCACGGTCCAGTGGAGGGAGGCTGCGGTGGTCCAGACTGTACCTAGGCAGTTGACTGACTAGGACAGGGAGAGATAGCTGGAGGGACATCCACAGCCATGGAGGGAACACCCAAGCCCCCGGCAGAAGACTGGTACAGTCTGAAGACTGGTACAGGCTGGTACAGGGGCTCAAAACGATTTTAAATTCTTAAGTCCGGACGCAGGGGGAAGTATATGGTAGCAGAAAGCTGAGTGTAGCCCTTCCCTGTATAGCCCTTCCCTGCAGTCAAATCACCTAGTGTCTTCATGGGTGGAATGTTATTAATATTTTTCATAATTTCATACTGCCATTTTTTTTACTGCCATAAATCTGATGTTTTGTTATATTTCAGTCTTCTGTGATGTATATAAAGTGTAATATTAGGATGCAAACTCAAAATGTAATACATTACAACTCTATATCTGACATGGTTGTCAGACGATTGCTAGGAGTGGTGGTAGGAGTCAGGCGCAGAGAGCAGAGGTACGGAACTGTGTGTTTATTTTAATCCAAAACACAACACGAACAACGCCAACACGAACGGCGTGGAAAAAATGCCAAGTGCCCAAAACAGGTGCACAGCCAGCCTACAATATCACAGTCGTAAATCGCCAGCACATCCAATGAAAAAACACAACCTGACGCTAAAATAATCCCGCACAACACTGGGCGGGCTAACCAGGCTTAAATAACCAAAATCAAAAGACAAATGAGGAACAGGTGCAAACAATAAGACAAACCAAACGAAAAGGAAAAAAGGATCAGCGGCGGCTAGTAGGTCGGTGACGACGACCGCCGAGCGCCGCCCGAGCAGGCAGGGGAGCCACATTCGGGGGGATTCGTGACAATACCCCCCTCCTGACGCGCGGCTCCCGCAGCGCGCCGCCACCGACCTCGAGGGTGACCCGGAGGACGAGGCGCAGGGCGACCCCCATGAAGGCGGTGGAACTCCCTCAGTAGTGGAGGGTCCAAAATGTCCCTCCTGGGTACCCAGCACCTCTCCTCCTCGCCGTACCCCTCCCAGTCGACGAGGTACTGTAGGCCCCCCCTCCCGAAGTCTGGAGTCCAGAATGGCGCGTATTTTATACGCCGGGGACCCCCCAATGTCCAGCGGGGGGGAGGAACCTCCGGCACCTCACCTTCCTGCATGGGACCAGCCACCACCGAGCCTGAGGAGAGAGACATGAAACGAGGGGTTACTACGGTAGTAAGATGGAAGTTGTAACCGGTAACACACCTCGTTTATCCTCCTCAGGACTTTAAACGGCCCTACACACTGCGGGCCCAGCTTCCGGCAGGGCAAGCGGAGGGGCAGGTTTCGAGCCGAGAGCCAGACTCGATCCCCTGGTGCAAACACAGGGGTCTCACTGCGGTGCTGGTCAGCGCTCTTCTTCTGCCGTCCACTCGCCTTTGTAAGTGCGTCTTTGACGGCTCTCCAGGTGTCCTTCGAGCGCTGCACCCAATCCTCCACCGCAGGAACCTCGGTCTGGCTCTGGTGCCATGGAGCCAGGACCGGCTGGTAGCCCAACACGCACTGGAACGGTGACATGTTGGTTGATGAGTGCCGTAGAGAATTTTGGGCTATTTCTGCCCATGGCACGTATCTCGCCCATTCTCTAGGCCGGTCCTGGCAATACGTCCTTAGAAACCAACCCACCTCTTGGTTCACCCTCTCCACCTGCCCATTACTCTCGTGGTGGAAACCCGAGGTCAGGCTGACCGAGACCCCCAAACGTTCCATGAACGCCCTCCAAACTCTGGACGTGAACTGGGGACCCCGATCAGAAACGATGTCCTCGGGCACCACATAGTGCCGGAAGACATGGGTAAACAGGGCCTCCGCAGTCTGCAGAGCCGTAGGGAGACCGGGCAACGGGATGAGACGACAGGACTTCGAGAACCGATCCACAACGACCAGGATAGTGGTGTTCCCCTGCGATACGGGAAGGTCAGTGAGGAAGTCCACTGACAAGTGTGACCACGGCCGCTGTGGAATGGGAAGGGGGTGTAATTTCCCTCTAGGCAGGTGTCGAGGAGCCTTGCTCTGAGCGCACACCGAGCAGGAGGAAACATAAAACCGCACGTCCTTACCCAAGGTGGGCCACCAGTACTTCCCCCTCAGGTTCCGCACTGTCCTCTCGATCCCAGGGTGACCCGAAGAGGGGAGATTATGGGCCCATCGAATCAATCGATCACGGAGACCAAGCGGTACGTACTGAACACCTGCCGGACACTGCGATGGTGCAGGTTCCGACCGTAACGCCCGCTCGATCTCCGCGTCCAACTCCCATACCACCGGAGCTACCAAACACGACGCCGGAAGAATGGGAGCCGGATCGATGGCCCTCTCCTCGGTGTCATATAGGCGGGACAGTGCGTCGGCCTTCGTGTTCAGTGAACCTGGCCGATAAGAGATCGTGAACCGGAAACGGGTAAAGAACATGGCCCACCTGGCCTGACGCAGATTCAGTCTCCTAGCTGCCCGGATGTACTCGAGATTACGGTGGTCAGTCCAGATGAGGAAAGGGTGCTTTGCCCCCTCAAGCCAATGTCTCCACACCTTCAGAGCCTTGACCACAGCTAACAACTCCCTGTCCCCCACATCATAGTTCTGCTCCGCCGGCCCTAGCTTCCTAGAGAAGAAAGCGCACGGGCGGAGTTTGGGTGGCGTGCCCGAGCGCTGTGATAGCACGGCCCCCACCCCAGTCTCGGACGCGTCCACCTCCACTATGAATGCCAAAGAGGGATCCGGATGAGCCAGCACTGGAGCGACGGTAAACAGCTCCTTCAGGCGACTGAACGCTCTGTTCGCCTCTGCTGACCAGCGCAAGCGCGCCGGACCCCCCTTCAGCAGTGAGGTAATGGGAGCAGCAACTTGACCAAAGCCCCGGATAAACCTCCGGTAGTAATTGGCAAACCCTAAAAACCGCTGCACCTCCTTTACCGTGGTCGGAGTCGGCCAATTACGCACGGCTTTAACGCGGTCATCCTCCATCACCACCCCCGAGGTGGAAATGCGATACCCCAGGAAGGAAACGGCTCGTTTGAAAAACTCACATTTCTCAGCCTTGACGTACAGGTCATTCTCCAGCAGTCGCCCAAGCACCTTGCGCACCAGGGAGACATGCGCGGCGCGGGTGGCGGAATAAATCAGGATGTCGTCAATATACACCACCACCCCCTGTCCGTGCAGGTCCCTGAGAATCTCGTCAACAAAGGATTGAAAGACGGCTGGAGCATTCTTTAACCCGTACGGCATGACGAGGTACTCATAGTGGCCCGATGTGGTACTGAATGCGGTTTTCCACTCATCTCCTCCCCGGATACGCACCAGATTGTACGCGCTCCTGAGGTCCAGTTTCGTGAAAAAACGCGCGCCGTGAAATGATTCCACCGCCGTAGCGATGAGAGGTAGTGGGTAACTGAACCCTACTGTGATGGAATTTAGACCTCGATAATCAATGCACGGACGCAACCCTCCATCCTTTTTCTTCACGAAAAAGAAACTCGAGGAGACGGGTGACATGGAGGGCCGAATATACCCCTGTCTCAGAGATTCCGTGACATATGTCTCCATAGCCAACGTCTCCTCCTGTGACAATGGGTACACGTGACTCCTGGGAAGTGCAGCGTTTACCTGGAGATTTATCACGCAATCCCCTCGTCGATGAGGTGGTAATCGGTTCGCCCTCTTTTTACAGAAGGCGATAGCCAAATCGGCATATTCTGAGGGAATGCGCACAGTGGAAACCTGGTCTGGACTCTCCACCGTCGTCGCACCGATGGAAACTCCCTTACACCTGCCTGAGCACTCCTCTGACCACCCTCTGAGAGTCCCCTGTCTCCACGAAATATTGGGATTGTGATTGGCCAGCCAGGGAATCCCCAGCACCACCGGAAACGCAGGAGAATCAATGAGGAAGAGACTAATCCGTTCCCCATGATCCCCCTGCGTTACCATGTCCAGTGGCACCGTGGCCTCCCTGACCAGTCCTGACCCTAATGGTCTGCTATCTAAGGAGTGCACGGGGAAGGTTGGTCCAACGACACCAGGGGAATCCCTAGCCTTAATGCGAGCCCACGATCCATAAAGTTTCCAGCTGCGCCTGAATCGACTAGCGCCTTATGCTGGAAAGAGGGAGAAAACAAGGGCAAAGTTACTAAAACGAACATGTGACCAACAGTGAGCTCTGGGTGAGGTTGGTGCTTACTCACCTGAGATGGACGAGGAGTGCTCCGCCTGCCATCCCGATTCCCAGAGGAGCTCCCCCAGCACCTGTCGGTAGTGTGTCCTCTCCGACCACACTGGATACAAGGGGAGCCTCCTCCTCCGGTTCCCCTGGACGCGCCCCCCCCTAGCTCCATAGGTATGGGAGCTGGAGGACCTGGAGGTGGAACCAACAGGGCCCCGTCTGGACGCCCGCGTGCAGCCAGCAGATTGTCAAGACGAATGGACATGTCGATTAGTTCGTCTAGCGACAGGGTAGTGTCCCGACAGGCTAGCTCACGGCGGACGTCCTCCCGGAGGCTACACCGATAGTGGTCCATCAGGGCCCTGTCGTTCCACCCCGCTCCAGCAGCCAAGGTCCGGAACTCCAGTGCAAAGTCCTGTGCGCTCCTCGTCTCCTGACGCAGGTGGAACAGCCGTTCACCCGCCGCCCGGCCTTCTGCTGGGTGGTCGAACACGGCCCGGAACCGGCGGGTGAACTCAGGGTAGTGATCCCTTGCCGAGTCTGGGCCGTACCACACTGCGTTGGCCCACTCCAGGGCACGTCCCGTTAAGCAGGAGATGAGGACGCTTACGCTCTCCTCTCCGGAGGGAGCTGGATGAACGGTAGCCAGGTACAAATCCAACTGTAGCAGGAACCCCTGGCACCCAGCCGCCGCTCCATCGTACTCCCTGGGGAGAGCCAGGCGTAGGGCTCCGGGTCCGGACGTCGGTGGAGGGGTAGATGGTGGAGGGGGAGTTGGTGCTGGGGATGCGGTAGGGAGGCCACTCCTCTCCCATCGGTCCATCCTCTCCATCATCTGCTCCATCGCTGAGCCGATTCGGTGGAGGATGGTGGTATGGTGAAGGACCCGTTCCTCCATCGATGGGAGAGGAGGGGAGGCTGCTCCTGCTGACTCCATAGCTGGTGCGGGATTCTGTCAGACGATTGCTAGGAGTGGTGGTAGGAGTCAGGCGCAGAGAGCAGAGGTACGGAACTGTGTGTTTATTTTAATCCAAAACACAACACGAACAACGCCAACACAAACGGCGTGGAAAAAATGCCAAGTGCCCAAAACAGGTGCACAGCCAGCCTACAATATCACAGTCGTAAATCGCCAGCACATCCAATGAAAAAACACAACCTGACGCTAAAATAATCCCGCACAACACTGGGCGGGCTAACCAGGCTTAAATAACCAAAATCAAAAGACAAATGAGGAACAGGTGCAAACAATAAGACAAACCAAACGAAAAGGAAAAAAGGATCAGCGGCGGCTAGTAGGTCGGTGACGACGACCGCCGAGCGCCGCCCGAGCAGGCAGGGGAGCCACCTTCGGTGGGATTCGTGACAATGGTACAGGTGTCTTCTTTTTTTAAGTCCATAAACATGTGTGTGAGGTGTATACTTTTGTTTCAAAGTTGATTTGTTTAAGACTACTGAAACAAAACTGTGTGGCCCTGATTAACCCACTGCAGTAGAAGGTTAACTTTAGAGACAGCAGCGTAAAGCAAAGTAAAGCGGAGTAAAACGGAGTAATGTGGAGAAAACAGAGTAAAACTGAGTAAAGCGGAGTGAAGGCTCTATGGAAGATGACACACATGGCAGCTCTCTTCTAGCTCCTAATTCACTTTGCAGTATTTTGTTTTTTTGATTATTAGCCCAGAATGTTTTTTTGTGCACAACATCCACTGCTTCCGAGTATATTACTCGCTAATGTTCAGTCTCTGGACAATAAAGTAGACGAGCTCAGGGTGAAGATCTCCTTCTAGAAAGACACCAGGGACTGTAACATGCTCTGTTTCATGGAATCATGGCTCTCTCTGGATATACTGTCCCCGTCCATACAGCCAGCTGGGTTCTCAGTACATCAGACAGGAATAAAGAACTCTCGGGAAGAAGAAATGCCGTGATGTATGTTTCATGATTAACTACTCATGGTGTGATTGTGATAACGTACAGAAACTCCAGTCATTTTGTTCACCCAACCTAGAATACCTCACAATCAAATGTCACACATTGAATGTAGTACTCGCGCTGGAAAAACAGTCGACCACTGTTACAACCCCTTCTGTGATGCCTACAAGGCCCTCCCCCGCCCTCCCTTCAGCAAATCAGATCATGACTCCATTTTTCTCCTACCTTCCTGAAGGCAGTAACTCAAACAGGAAGCACCCGTGCTAAGGTCTATTCAATGCTGGTCTGACCAATCGGAATCTATGCTTCAAGATTGTTTTCATCACATGGACCGGGATATGTTCCGGGAGGCCTCGTTCTCCGTGGCCGGCGTGAGTAGGACATTTAAGCGTGTTAACCCTCGCAAGGTTGCCGGCCCAGACGGCATCCCTACCTGCGTCCTCAGTGCATGTGCAGACCAGCTGGCTGGAGTGTTTACGGACATATTTCATTTCTCCCTATCCCAGCAAGCGTCCCACCTAGCCCATAGAGGTTAATCTAACCACACTGTCCGATTTCAAAAAGGCTTTACAACGAAAGCAAAACATTAGATTATGTCAGCAGAGTACCCAGCCAGAAATAATCAGACACCCATTTTTCAAGCTAGCATATAATGTCACATAAACCCAGAAGACAGCTAAATGCAGCACTAACCTTTGATGATCTTCATCAGATGACAACCCTAGGACATTATGTTATACAATACATGCATGTTTTGTTCAATCAAGTTCATATTTATATCAAAAAACAGCTTTTTACATTAGCATGTGACGTTCAGAACTAGCATACCCCCCGCAAACTTCCGGTGAATTTACAAAAAATGTACTAAATTACTCACGATAAACGTTCACAAAAAGCATAACAATTATTTTAAGAATTATAGATACAGAACTCCTCTATGCACTCGATATGTCCGATTTTAAAATAGCTTTTCGGTGAAAGCACATTTTGCAATATTCTCAGTAGATAGCCCGGCATCACAGGGCTAGCTATTTAGACACCCAGCAAGTTTAGCACTCACCAAAGTCCGATTTACTATAAGAAAAATGTTATTACCTTTGGTGTTCTTCGTCAGAATGCACTCCCAGGACTGCTACTTCAATAACAAATGTTGGTTTGGTTCAAAATAATCCATAGTTATTTCCAAATAGCGGCGTTTTGTTTGTGCGTTCAAGACACTATCCGAATGGTAAAGAAGGGTGACGAGCACGATGCATTTCGTGACAAAAATGTTCTAAATATTCCATTACCGTACTTCGAAGCATGTCAACCGCTGTTTAAAATCAATTTTTATGCCATTTTTCTCGTAAAAAAGCGATAATATTCCGACCGGGAATCTGCGTTTAGGTAAACAGACGAAAGAAAATAAAGCATGGGGTCGACTCGTGCACGCGCCTAAGCCCATTGTCCTCTGATCGGCCACTTGCCAAACGTGCTAATGTGTTTCAGCCTGGGGCTGCCTCGATATCATTCAGCTTTTTCCCGGGTTCTGAGAGCCTATGGGAGCCGTAGGAAGTGTCACGTTACAGCAAAGATCCTCAGTCTTCAATAAACAGAGACAAGAAGCTCAAGGAATAGTCAGAGAGGGCACTTCCTGTAAGGAATCTTCTCAGGTTTTTGCCTGCCATATGAGTTCTGTTATACTCACAGACAACATTCAAACAGTTTTAGAAACGTTAGGGTGTTTTCTATCCAAAGCCAATAATTATATGCATATTCTAGTTTCTGGGCAGTAGTAATAACCAGATTAAATCAGGTACGTTTTTTATCCGGCCGTGTAAATACTGCCCCCTACCCCCAACAGGTTAACCTCTTGGGGCTAGGTGGGACGCTAGCGTGCCACCCGTGGTGCACTCCATCAACAGCAGGTGCATTTCAAGAGCGGCAAATTTGAATCCAAATAAATGTCAAAATTCAAATTTTTCAAAAATACAACTATGTTACACCATTTGAAAGATAAACATCTCCTTAATCTAACCACGTTTTACGATTTCAAAAAGGTTTTACGGCGAAAGCATAAATTTAGAGTATGTTAGGACAGTACATTTACAAGAGTTGTGTGTAATGTTTTGTCAAGTCAAAGACAGGGTCACCAAAACCATAAAACCAGCTAAAATGATACACTAACCTTTTACAATCTCCATCAGATGACACTCCTAGGACATTATGTTAGACAATGCATGCATTTTTAGTTCTATCAAGTTCATATTTATATACAAAAACAGCGTTTTACTATGGCATTGATGTTGAGGAAATCGTTTCCCTCCAATAACCGGCAGTCAAGTCAGCGTCACAAATTAAATAATTAAAATTAGAAAACATTGGTAAAATATTATATTGTCATTTAAAGAATTATAGATTTACATCTTTTGAACGCAATCAACTTGCCAGATTTAAAAATAACCTTACTGGGAAATCACACTTTGCAATAATCTGAGCACTGTGCCCAGAAAAATACGCGTTGCGATACAGACTAGACGTCATGTTGGGGAGATCTAAAATCGAAAATACTATGTAAATAATCCATTACCTTTGATTCTCTTCATCAGATGTCACTTCCAGGTATCACAGGTCCATAACGAATGTAGTTTTGTTCAAAAAAGCTCATCATTTATGTCCAAAAATCTCCGTCTCGTTAGCACATGATGTAAGCCAGCCGGACTTCTCGTCATGAACGAGGGGAAAAAATATATTTCCGTTCGTTCAAACATGTCAAACGTTGTATAGCATAAATCATTAGGGCCTTTTTTAACCAGAACATGAATAATATTCAAGGTGGACGAATGCATAGCCTTTTATAACGTATTGGAACGAGGGTACCCAACATGAAGTAGCGCGCCAGGTGTCTAATGGGACATCACCGTTCCATGGCTCTTGTTCGGTCAGATCTCCCTCCAGAAGACTCAAAACACTTTGTAAAGGCTGGTGACATCTAGTGGAAGCAATAGGAAGTGCCAAAATATTCCTAAACCCCTGTGTTTTTCAATGGGATAGGTTTAAACTCAATACAACACATCAGGTATCCACTTCCTGTCAGAAAATGTCTCAGGGTTTTGCCTGCCAAATGAGTTCTGTTATACTCACAGACACCATTCAAACAGTTTTGGAAACTTTAGAGTGTTTTCTATCCATATATAATAAGTATATGCATATTCTAGTTACTGGGTAGGATTAGTAACCAGATTAAATCGGGTACATTTTTTTTATCCAGACGTGCAAATGCTGCCCCCTAGACCCAACAGGTTAAGGATCATATCACCTCCACCTTACCTGACACCCTAGACCCACTTCAATTTGCATACCGCCCCAATAGATACAAATGATGCATCACACTGGACAAGAGCAATAGCTATGTAAGAATGCTTTTCATTGACTATAGCTCAGCCTTCAACACCGTAGTACCCTCCAAGCTCATCATTAAGCTTGGGGCCCTGGGTCTGAACCTCGCACCGTGCAACTGGGTCCTGGACTTCCTTACGGGCCGTCCCCAGGTGGTGAAGGTAGGAAACAATACCTCCACTTCGCTGATCCTCAACACAGTGGCCCCACAAGGGTGCGTGCTCAGCCCCCTCCTTCACTCCCTGTTGAACCATGACTGCGTGGCCATGCACGCCTCCAACTCAATCATCAAATTTGTAGACAACACAACACTAGTAGGCCTGATTACCAACAATGATGAGACAGCCCACAGGGAAGAGGTGAGGGCACTGGCAGAGTTGTGCCATGAAAATAACCTCTCCCTCAACGTCAACAAAACAAAGGAGCTGATCGTGGACTTCAGGAAACAGCAGAGGGAGCACGCCACTAACCACATCGACGGGACCGCAGTGGAGAACGTGGAAAGCTTCAAGTTCCTTAGCATACACATCCCTGACAATCTGAAATGGTCCACCCACACAGACAGTGTGGTGAAGAAGGCGCAACAGAGCCTCTTCAACCTCAGGAGGCTGAAGAAATTCAGCTTGGCCTCTAAGACCCTCACAAAGCTCTGAATGTCTGGGAGCGGGAGGGATGACACACACAGAGTTCTACTCTCTCAGTCACCTTGTGGGACGGCCTAATGGTACTCTCTCAGTCACCTTGTGGGACGGCCTAATGGTACTCCCTCAGTCACCTTGTGGGACGGCCTAATGGTACTCCCTCAGTCACCTTGTGGGACGGCCTAATGGTACTCCCTCAGTCACCTTGTGGGACGGCCTAATGGTACTCCCTCAGTCACCTTGTGGGACGGCCTAATGGTACTCTCTCAGTCACCTTGTGGGACGGCCTAATGGTACTCCCTCAGTCACCTTGTGGGACGGCCTAATGGTACTCTCTCAGTCACCTTGTGGGACGGCCTAATGGTACTCCCTCAGTCACCTTGTGGGACGGCCTAATGGTACTCTCTCAGTCACCTTGTGGGACGGCCTAATGGTACTCCCTCAGTCACCTTGTGGGACAGCCTAATGGTACTCCCTCAGTCACCTTGTGGGACAGCCTAATGGTACTCCCTCAGTCACCTTGTGGGACAGCCTAATGGTACTCCCTCAGTCACCTTGTGGGACGGCCTAATGGTACTCCCTCAGTCACCTTGTGGGACAGCCTAATGGGACCTCACACACGCTCTTCATCACACAAACACTGGGTTTGATTCAATCCGTATTGCATAAGTCCAGCGCTATAGCGCGCTTGAAATGTAAAGGTAAAATCCCATTGAGGTGACATATGCAGCCTTTACCATGAATGCAGTCTCCGAGAACATGAGAACATTGCCTTTCAATATAAATCGGGCTATAGTGCTGAACTTCAGCGTTACAGGTTGAATTGAGCACATTCTTACACACACACTCTCACAGACATCACACTCTCTCACAGACACACACTCTCTCTCACACGCACACATGCTCTCTTACACACATTCTCACAGATACACACACTCTCTCACACACACACACACTCTCACACAGACACACACTCTCTCACAGACTTCCACTCTTGCACACTCCATCACACAAACACTTTTACACACAAACACAGACACACAAACACTGTAACATACACACACATACACACAGACACTGTTACACACACATACATACACACAAACACTGTTACACACACATACACACAAACACTGTTACACACACAAACACACAAACACACAAACACTGTTACACACACAAACACACAAACACACAAACACTGTTACACACACAAACACACAAACACACTCCTCAAACTCTTGATCGTACTTTAGAGCAGGGATGGACTATTCAATAATATCATGAAATGTTTTTTCTTTAACATTGTTTAAACTTGGACATTTGCTTTTACTGCGCGGGCCTGTGAGACCGCCTCTCTTGAGTTACGCAGGCTGCTCAGTAAGCAAGTTGTACAGGGGCCGGTGGTGTGTGACACTGGAAGGAGACAGAGAAAAAGTAACCACTGAATCGCGGCCAGTTAGACAAACTTGTAAATACCATAGGTTATCTATGCCTGTCTTTACTGCAGCAAATCAATGTTATAAGCTAGCTAATATAGCCAGCTAGGCTAGTTAAGGCTATTTTGCACCAACATTCCAGCCTACCTGTCAGTCGCTCATTGTAGCCTACGCCTTCTCATTTAGCTAATTCTGTGATTTTAATTATGCGTTGATTAGAGACCTCCCACTTCACGTTGCTACACATGGAGCCTCTGACGGGTGCCAGCAACAACAACAACAACAACAACAACAACAACAACAACAACAACAACAGCAACAACAGCAACAACAACAACAACAACAACAACAACAACAACAACAGCAATAACAGCAACAACAACAACAGCAACAACAACAACAACAACAACAACAGCAACAACAACAACAACAACAACAAGCTACAGGAGTGAAACCTGTGTAGACTATATGGTAGCCTGTGTCTTTTTAGGAGGTGCACGTCATGAAAACTACATTCAAAAGTTTGTTATTTTAATAAATTAAGCATTTCAAATGTCGTGGTATATCCTTGTGTGTAGCAATGGCACATTGAGACGAAGCCTTTTCAACAGTGAGTAGGCCTACTCTTGTATTCGAATACCAACGTCAGTTTAGATATTCAAATAACCGTGTCCTTCCCTACTTTAGAGGGATTCAACTTTCCCCATCCCTCATACATTTCTCTCTCTTCTTCTCTCTCTCTCTCTCTCTCTCTCTCTCTCTCTCTCTCTCTTCTTCTCTCTCTCTCCTTCTCCTCTTTTCTCTTCCTATCCCTCCTCTCATCTCACCCTAACCCCACCCTTTCCTGCCCCCCCCCCCTCCCAACAGTCCATGCCCCATGATGCTCTCTGCTGGGAGGATTTAAGGTAGCCTGTAATCTTTGATGCTTGAGCTCTAAATCCTCCTTAATCTGGTTGTAGCACAGGGGGTATGTGTGTGTGTGTGTGTGTGTGTGTGTGTGTGTGTGTGTGTGTGTGTGTGTGTGTGTGTGTGTGTGTGTGTGTGTGTGTGTGTGTGTGTGTGTGTGTGTGTGTGTGTGTGTAATCCATCATCAGCAGCAGGAATACTCTCTGGCAAAGAGCTGAGCAACAGTTTTATGGGGAACTCTGTGCAAATCTAACACCCACCCATACACATACAGTTGAAGTTGGAAGTTTACATACATTTAGGTTGGAGTCATTCAAACTTGTTTTTCAACCACTCCATGAATTTAGGACATGTACTTTGTGCATGACACAAGTAATTTTTCCAACAATTGTTTACAGACAGAATATTTCACTTATAATTCATTGTATCATAATTCCAGTCAGAAGTTTACATACACTAAGTTGACTGTGCCTTTAAACAGCTTGGAAAATTCCAGAAAATGATGTCATGGCTTTAGAAGGTTCTGATAGGCTAATTGACATCATTTGAGTCAATTGGAGGTGTACCTGTGGATGTATTTCAAGGCCTACCTTCAAACTCAGTGACTCTTTGCTTGACATCATGGGAAAATCAAAAGATATCAGCCAAGACCTCAGATAAAACATTGTAGACCTCCACAAGTCTTGTTCATCCTTGGGAGCAATTTCCAAATGCCTGAAGGTACCACGTTCATCTGTATAAACAATAGTACGCAAGTATAAACACCATGGGACCACGCAGCCGTCATACCGCTCAGGAAGGAGACGCGTTCTGTCTCCTAGAGATGAATGTACTTTGGTGCAAAAAGTGCAAATCAATCCCAGAACAACAGTAAAGGACCTTGTGAAGATGCTGGAGGAAACAGGTACAAAAGTGTCTATATCCACAGTAAAACGAGTCCTATATCGACATAACCTGAAAGGCCGCTCGACAAGGAAGAAGCCACTGCTCCAAACCAGCATAAAAAAAGCCAGACTACGGTTTGCAGCTGCACATAGGGACAAAGATCGTACTTTTTGGAGAAATGTCTTCTGGTCTGATGAAACAAAAATAGAACTGTTTTGCCGTAATGACCATCGTTATGTTTGGAGGAAAAAGGGGGAGGCTCGCAAGCCGAAGAACACCATCCTAACCGTGAAGCACGGGGGTGGAAGAATCATGTTGTGGGAGTGCTTTGCTGCAGGAGGGACTGGTGCACTTCACAAAATAGAAGTCATCGTGAGGAAGGGAAATTATGTGGATATATTGAAGCAACATCTCAAGACATCAGTCAGGAAGTTAAAGCTTATTCGCAAATGGGTCTTCCAAATGGACAATGACCCCAAGCATACTTCCGAAGTTGTGGCAAAATGGCTTAAAACAACAAAGTCAAGGTATTGGAGTGGCCATCACAAAGCCCTGACCTCATTCCCATAGAAAATGTATGGGCAGAACTGAAAAAGTGTGTGCAAGCAAGGAGGCCTACAAACCTGACTCAGTTACACCAGCTCTATCAAGAGGAATGGGCCAAAATTCACCCAACTTGTTGTGGGAAGCTTGTGGAAGGCTACCCGAAAAGTTTGACCCAAATTAAACAATTTAAAGGCAATGCTACCAAATACTAATTGAGTGTATGTAAACTTCTGACCCACTGGATGTGATGAAAGAAATAAAAGCTGAAATAAATCATTCTCTCAACTATTATTCTGACATTTCACATTCTTAAAATAAAGTGGTGATCCTAACTGAAGACAGGGAATTTTTCTAGGATTAAATGTCAGGAATTGTGAAAAAGTTTAAATGTATTTGGCTAAGGTGTATGTAAACTTCCGACTTCAACTGTATACAAACGCACACACACACACACACATATATACACACATACGAACATGTAAACACACACACACACACACACACACACACACACACACACACACACACACACACACACACACACACACACACACACGCACACACATACGAACAT
>NC_138295.1:12990000-13287500 GCF_965601325.2 Salmo salar | reverse complement strand
CTCTCTCTCTATCTCTCCCCCTCTCTCTCTCTCTATCTCTCCCCCTCTATCTCTATCTCTCCCTCTCTCTATCTCTCCCCCTCTCTCTCTCTATCTCTCCCCCCTCTCTCTATCTCTATCTCTCCACCTCTCTCTCGCTCTCTCCTTCAGCCTGATTATTCAGGCTGCTTTGAGCTCCATCTTCAAAGAGCTCATTTTAGTCTAACCTTGCCCTGGGAAGTTAAACCCCAGAGAAAGAGGAGAAATCGGATGGAAAAAGGAGACGATTATGTGAAGAGCGTTGGTAGTCTGGAGGTTTCAGGGTTGGGGAGCTCAGCGAAGTCTACTCCCATTATGTGACGTCTGAATATAGATTGTGCCCTGGTCATCATCATTTGTTTATGAAGCAAGATGTGTCTGTGATCATTCAGAAACTCACAATTATTGATCAAGTATTTTAAACTTGGAATATATTGTTGCTCCTTTCTATGTTTTACTCTGTAATAATCACTTATCTTTATTGCATGGGAAACATATGTTTACATTGCCAAAGCAAGTCAAATGGATAAACAAAATGGATAAAAATATTACACTCACAAAAGTTCCAAAAGAATAAAGACATTTCAAATGTCATATTATGTGCAAATAGTTAAAGTACAAATGGGAAAATAAATAAATATGGGTTGTATTTGCAATTATGTTTGTTCTTCACTGGTTGTCCTTTTCCTGTGGCAACAGGTTCACAAATCTTGCTGCTGTGGTGGCACACTGGCATTTCACCCAATAGATATGGGAGTTTATCAAAATTTGATTTGTTTTCGAATTCTTTGTGGGTCTGTGTAATCTGAGTGAAAAATGTGTCTCTAATATGGTCATACATTTGGCAGGAGGTTAGGAAGTGCTGCTCAGTTTCCACCTCATTTTGTGGGCAGTGTACAGAGCTGCCTTCGGCTGCCTTTCTCAATAGCAAGGCTATGCTCACTGAGTTCTGTACATAGTCAAAGCTTTCCTTAATTTTGGGTCAGTCACAGTGGTCAGGTATTCTGCCACTGTGCACTCTCTGTTTAGGGCCAAATTGCATTCTAGTTTGCTTTGTTCTTTTGTTAATTCTTTCCAATGTGTCAAGTAATTATCTTTTTGTTTTCTCATGATTTGGTTGGGTCTAATTGTGTTGCTGTCCTGGGGCTCTGTGGGGTCTGTTTGTGTTTGTGAAGAGAGCCCCAGGACCAGCTTGCTTAACCCTTGTGTTGTCTTAAGGGTAAAAAAAATACCCGCCACTATGTTTAACAGCAGAACCCCCTAAATGATATTTTTTCCACTTCAAATTTGACGACTTTTCCTAGAGTGGCCCCAAAATTAGAAAAAGTGAAACATCGCCTTTGTTCATATTTCCATGCAAGCTGTACACCACCAGGGTACAAAGATTGTCTTAGGGTCATTTTTGACCAGGCAGTTATAAAATAATTTACACACCACAAAAACCAATAAGACACACACACACAATGAGAAATTGAGATTATGTGTGCTAGTGATTGAACTCAGCCAGCAGCTCCTGAAGAGGAAGATCACCATGGTTGGCACAGTTAGAAAGAACAAGCCTGAGCTCCCCCCTGCACTCCTCGCAACAAGGGGGAGAGAGGCCTTCTCATCAAAGTTTGCCTTCACCCCCACCACCACTCTAGTTTCTTACCTCCCAAAGAGGAACAAGAATGTGGTCCTCCTGAGCACACTGCACAAAACGGCTGAGATCAGAGATCGTGAGGACAGGAAGCCAGCCATCATCCTGGACTACAACCACAACAAAGGAGGTGTGGACAACCTGGACAAGGTGATTGGAACATACAGTTGCAGGAGGATAACTGCCCGCTGGCCCCTCGTCATCATCCATAACATCATTGATGTGTCCTCATACAATGGCTTTGTGATATGGAACAAGATCGACACTACTTGGATGCCTGATAAGTGGAACAAGAGGAGGGTGTTCCTGGAGCAGCTGGGAAAGGCACTTGTAACCCCACACATTCAAAGAAGGGAGAGCCTCCCCCGCACAACAGCCTCTGCAGCGCTTGTGAAAGCTGTTCAGGGGGCTGAATCTTGTCCTGATCCACCTGAGGCTGCAGCTGGGGCAGGCAAGAGGAGGATATTCCTATTCTGCCCTCCAAAGAAGGACTGTAAAACAAATACTATGTGCTGCACATGTGATAAATACATCTGCAATGTCCATGCACACACACTTTCATACTGTCCTACATGTGTTAATTGGAGTTGATTGATCACGTTTTTGTTTTGTATCTATTATCTTATTTTATTGTTATTTATGGTTGTTGTTTATACACTCTGTGGGTGGGGGCCAGGGTTAAGAAAATGGGAGAAGACTAGTATTTTGTAGTTGAATTCCTCATTGTACAGTACAGTCGTGGCCAAAAGTTTTGAGAATGACACAAATATTAATTTTCACAAAGTCTGCTGCCTCAGTTTGTATGATGGCGATTTGCATATACTCCAGAGTGTTATGAAGAGTAATCAGATGAATTGCAATTAATTGCAAAGTCCCTCTTTTCCATGCAAATGAACTGAATCCCCCCAAAAACATTTCCACTGCATTTCAGCCCTGCCACAAAAGGACTAGCTGACATCATGTCAGTGATTCTCTCGTTAACACAGGTGTGAGTGTTGACAAGGACAAGGCTGGAGATCACTCTGTCATGCTGATTGAGTTCGAGTAACAGACTGGAAGCTTCAAAAGGAGGGTGGTGCTTGGAATCATTGTTCTTCCTCTGTCAACCATGGTTACCTGCAAGGAAACACGTGCCATCATCATTGCTTTGCACAAAAAGGGCTTCACAGGCTTCACATTGCTGCCAGTAAGATTGCACCTAAATCAAACATTTATCGGATCATCAAGAACTTCAAGGAGAGCGGTTCAATTGCTGTGAAGAAGGCTTCAGGGCACCCAAGAAAGTCCAGCAAGCACCAGGATCATCTCCTAAAGTTGATTCAGCTGCGGGATCGGGGCAGCACCAGTACAGAGCTTGCTCAGGAATGGCGGAAGGCAGGTGTGAGTGCATCTGCACGCACAGTGAGGCAAAGACTTTTGGAGGATGTCCTGGTGTCAAGAAGGGCAGCAAAGAAGCCACCTCTCTCCAGGAAAAACATCAGGGACAGACTGATATTCTGCAAAGGGTACAGGGATTGGACTGCTGAGGACTGGGGTAAAGTCATTTTCTCTGATGAATCCCCTTTCCGAATGTTTGGGACATCCGGAAAAAAGCTTGTCCGGAGAAGACAAGGTGAGCGCTACCAACAGTTCTGTGTCATGCCAACAGTAAAGCATCCTGAGACCATTCATCTGTGGGGTTGCTTCTCAGCCAAGGGAGGGGGCTCACTCACAATTTTGCCTAAGAACACAGCCATGAATAAAGAATGGTACCAACACATCCTCCGTGAGCAACTTCTCCCAACCATCCAGGAACAGTTTGGTGATGAACAAAGCCTTTTCCAGCATGATGGAGCACCTTGCCATAAGGCAAAAGTGATAACTAAGTGGCTCGGGGAACAAAACATCGATATTTTGGGTCCATGGCCAGGAAACTCCCCAGACCTTAATCCCATTGAGAACTTGTGGTCAATCCTCAAGAGGCGGGTGGACAAACAAAAACCCACAAATTCTGATGGGCTGCCATCAGTTATGTGGCCCAGAAGTTAATTGACAGCATGCCAGGGCGGATTGCAAAGGTCTTGAAAAAGAAGGGTCAATACTGCAAATATTGACTCTTTGCATCAACTTCATGTAATTGTCAATAAAAGCCTTTGACACTTATGAAATGCTTTTAATTATACTTCCATAGTAACATCTGACAAAAATATCTAAAAATATCTAAAGACACTGAAGCAGCAAACTTTGTGAAAATTAATATTTGTCATTCTCAAAACTTTTGGCCATGACTGTATATAAGAATATATCACTATGTTGCCAAAAATGTTCAAGACTGTTATTGTTTCCCTTCAATAAAATGCATTCAAAAATACTTTCTGCACATTTCTGCTACCTTCTTAGGCTATACAAGTGCTATCTCTTGCAAAAAAATGTTTTTACACCTATGCAGTACCTTTAGCAATAATAACAATAATAATAAACCTCTACTTCAGTAAAGAAAACAATTATGACAGGTGTGTTGTAATAAAAACGAGTGGTGTCCACTGATTAAATGCATTCTTTCTGCATTGTGAAGAGGAAAATCCCAGATATTCACTAAATTTGTGATGAATGACAGATTGTTTCTTCATGCAAAATAGATTTGGGGTTGAAATTCAATTAAGCTGCTTTATTTTAGGGGTTTAGTGAAGGCAGGTCATTTTTTACCCTTAGGACAAGGGGAGTATACAGAATGTTAAGACTACACAAGGGTTAAGTGTCAGCATTCATTCTGAATGGTTAAGGTAAGTGTTAAGGTTTGGGATGGGTTTAAACAAAATATAAAAAAATTGCTGTCTAACATTGGGATTGACCACACAACAAAGGTTCAAATCAAATCAAATGTATTTATATAGCCCTTCTTAAGTCAGCTGATATATCAAAGTGCTGTACAGAAACCACGCCTAAAACCCCAAGCAGCAAGCAATGCAGGTGTAGAATCACGGTGGCTAGGAAAAACTCCCTAGAAAGGACAAAACCTAGGAAGAAACCTAGAGAGGAACCAGGCTATGAGGGGTGGCCAGTCCTCTTCTGGCTGTGCCGGCTGGAGATTATAACAGAACATGGCCAAGATGTTCAAATGTTCATAAATGACCAGCATGGTCAAATAATAGTAATCACAGTGAACAGGTCAGGGTTCCATAGCCACAGGCAGAACAGTTGAAACTGGAGCAGCAGCACGGCCAGTTGGACTGGGGACAACAAGGAGTCATCATGCCAGGTAGTCCTGAGGCATGGTCCTAGGGCTCAGGTCCTCCGAGAGAGAGAAAGAAAGAAAGAATTAGAGAGAGCATACTTAAATTCACACAGGACACCAGATAAGACAGGAGAAATACTCCAGATATAGCAGACTGACCCTTGCCCCGACACATAAACTACTGCAGCATAAATACTGGAGGCTAAGACAGGAGGGGTCAGGAGACACTGTGGCCCCATCCAATGATACCCCTGGACAGGGCCAAACAGGCAGGATATAACCCCACCTACTTTGCCAAAGCACAGCCACACTTCTAGAGGGATATCTTCAACCACCAACTTACCATCCTGAGACAAGGCCGAGTATAGCCCACAAAGATCTCCCCCACGGCACAACCCAAGGGGGGGGGGGTCCAACCCAGACAGGAAGACCAGGTTAAGGGACTCTTCTCCAGGTTAATCTCTCTGTAGGTGATGGCTTTGTTATGGAAGGTTTGGGAATCACTTCCTTTTCAGGTGGTTGTAGAATCTTTTCTGGATTTTGATAATTAGCGGGTTTTGGCCTACTTCTGCTCTGCATGCATTATTTGGTGTTTTACATTGTACACAGAGGATATTTTTGCAGAATTCTGCATGCAGAGTCTCAATTTGGTGTTTTTTCCATTTTGTGAAAATCTTGGTTGGTGAGCTCACAAGCATAAAGGTTAATTGTTTTCTATAACTGATTCAAGTATTTTTAGCCAGATCCTATTTGGTATGTCAAATGTTTAGTTCCTTTTGATGGCATAGAAGGCCCTTTTGCCTTGTCTCTCAGATCGTTCACAGCTTTGTGGAAGTCACCTGTGGCGCTGAAGTTTAGGCCGAGCTATGTATCATTTTTTTGTGTGCTCTAGGGCAACGATGTCTAGATGGAATTTGTATTTGTGGTCCTGGCAACTGGACCTTTTTTGGAACACCATTATTATTTTCTTACTGAGATTTACTGTGAGGGCCCAGGTCTGACAGAATCTGTGCAGAAGATCTTGGTGCTGCTGTAGGCCCTCCTTGGTTGGGGACAGAAGCACCAGATCATCAGCAAACAGTAGACATTTAACTTCAGATTCTAGTAGGGTGAGGCCTGTTTTAGTGTCCTCGCCAATTTCTTGATATACATGTTGAAGATCGTGGGGCTTAAGATGCATCCCTGTCTCACACGACGGCCCTGTGTAAAGAAATGTGTATTTTTTGCTAAATTTAACTGTATGCTTGTTGTTTGTGTACATGGAATTTACGATGTATGTTTTTTCCCCACCACTTTTCATCAATTTGTATAGCAGACCCTCATGCCAAATTGAGTCAAAAAATGTTTTAAAGTCAACAAAGCATGAGAAGACTTTGCCTTTGTTTTGGTTTGTTTGTTTGTCAATTAGGGTGTGCAGGGTGAATATGTGGTCTGTCGTACAGTAATTTGGAAAAAAGTCAATTTGACAGCTCAGTACATTGTTTTCACTGAGGAAATGTACACGTCTGCTGTTAATATTAATGCAGAGGATTTTCCCAAGGTTGCTATTGACGCATATCCCACGGTAGTTATTGGGGTCAAACTTGTCTCCACTTTTGTGGATTGAGGTTATAAGTCCTTAGTTCCAAATATTGGAAAAGATGCCAGAGCTGAGGATGATGTTAAAGAGTTAAAGTTTAGCCAATTGGAATTTGTGGTCTGTATATTTTATAATTTCATTTAGGATACCATCAACCCCACAGTCCTTTTTGTGTTGGAAGGTTTGTACTTTGTCCTGTAGTTGATTCAATGTAATTGGAGAATCCAGTGGGTTCTGGTTGTCTTTAATAGATGATTATAAGATTTCTAATTGATCATGTATATGTTTTTGCTGTTTGTTCTTTTGTTATAGAAATATTGGAGAAGTCCACACATCTCTGTTTTGGATAGATAACTCTTTGTGTGGTTGTTAGTGTGTTCCAATTTTCCCAGAAGTGGTTCGATTCTATGGATTCTTCAATTACATTGAGCTGATTTCTGACGTGCTGTTCCTTCGTTTTCCGTAGTGTATTTCTGTATTGTTTTAGTGATTCACCATAGCGAAGGCTCAGGTTTTCTGGGTCTCTATGTTTTTGGTTGGATAGGTTTCTCAATTTCTTTCTTAGGTTTTTGCATTCTTCATCAAACCATTTGTCATTGTTGTTCATTTTCTTAGGTTGTCTGCAAATCTTTAGATTTGATAGGGAAGCTGAAAGTTCAAATATACTGTTTAGTCTTTCAACTGCCAAGTTAAACCTTCACTGTTACAGTGAAATGTTTTGTCCAGGAAGTTGTCTAAAAGGGATTGAATTTGTTGTTGCCTTATTGTTTTTTGGTAGGTTTCCACACTACTTTCTTTCCATCTACAGCATTTCTTAATATTGCGTAGTTCCTTTGGCTTTGATGCCTCATGATTGAGTATTTCTCTGTTCAAGTAGACTATGATTTTGCTGTGATCTGATAGGGGTGTTAGTGGACTGACTGTGAACGCTCTGAGTGTCTCTTGGGTTGAGGTCAGTGATAAAGTAACCTACAGTACTACTGCCAAGGGATGAGCTGTAGATGTACCTACCGTAGGAGTCTCCTCAAAGCCTACCATTGACTACCATTTACAGACCCAGCGTGCAACAGAGCTGCATGAGTTGTGACCCATTTTTATTGGTTGTTTTGTCATAGTTGTGTCTAGGGGGCATATTTGGGAGGGAATACTGTCACCTCCAGGTAGGTGTTTGTCCCCTGTGTGCTGAGAGTGTCAGGTTCTTGTCCAGTTCTGGCATTTAGGTCCCTACAGACTATGTCCCTGGTCCTGGAAATGGTTGATCTCCCGCTCTAGGATAGAGAAGCTGTCATTGTTAAAGTATGGGGAATCTATTGGGGGGGGGGGTATAGGTTGCACACATGGGGACATTTTTTTGTTGTTGAGATAATTTCCATATTAATTTCTTGCCAGATGTAAAATGTTCCTGTTTTGACTTCTCGCTCGCACTCTCTCTTTCTCTCTCTCGCTCTCCCTATCTCTCTTTCTCTCTTCCAGCCACGTCCAATGGTTCAGTCGAAGGCCTGGAGAACAGAGAGGGAGGAGTCTGTAAGACCAGGGCCATGAAAGTTGTCATGAAGGTCGGACAAGGTAAACAAAGAAACGCCTTCATTAATTGATATATCTGACAACAAACGGCACACGAATGTATTTCTCCATGTGTTGCACTCTAAACTCTCCTGTATGTGTACACATCAAACATTCTCCCTTCCTCAAAGTTTTATTTGCAGTACTGTAGACACTAACTGAGTGTAGGCCTGGCACACACCTTCAATGCAACGCAGTTCTTCACGTCTATGTAAAACCTCAGTGCCCTAACAGTGTGTATCAGTGTGTAACCTTGAGGATAACTGTATTGGTGTACATGGTCACAGTGACTTCACTGAATCCTCCATTCTGACACAGCACAGGCCTTAGCATCTTAGCATGCAAATACCATCATGAATTATTCATATAATCTCTCACTGTGAATATTTAAAACAGCACACAAACACACACACATGAACACACACACACACAACCTCCTGCTGGTGGTCTTTCGTATCGTCCGTCTTGCAAAGGAAGCTAAATGTCAGCATATTCAGAGTTGAAGTGGCTCCCTAGACGAGAGAGAACACTTTACTGCACGTGCTTAGTCCACCAAACGCCACTTCACTTTAGGATCAGCACTGAGCAAATCAGATTGTCTGTAGCCTCTCATAGACTATAACACATACAGTATATTATGAATCAGTCAAAACATAGCAAGGTAGCGCTGACTACTGCTGGAAACCGTCATTATTCTACTGCTGGAAACCGTAATTATGCTACTGCTGGAAACTGTAATTATACTACTGCTGGAAACCGTCATTATTCTACTGCTGGAAACCGTAATTATGCTACTGCTGGAAACCGTAATTACACTACTGCTGGAAACTGTAGTTACACTACTGCTGGAAACCGTAATTACACTACTGCTGGAAACTGTAATTACACTACTGCTGGAAACCGTAATTACACTACTGCTGGAAACTGTAATTATGCTACTGCTGGAAACTGTAATTACACTACTGCTGGAAACCGTAATTATGCTACTGCTGGAAACCGTAATTACACTACTGCTGGAAACCGTAATTATGCTACTGCTGGAAACCGTAATTATGCTACTGCTGGAAACCGTAATTACACTACTGCTGGAAACCGTAATTACACTACTGCTGGAAACCGTAATTACACTACTGCTGGAAACCGTAATTATGCTACTGCTGGAAACCGTAGTTACACTACTGCTGGAAACCGTAGTTACACTACTGCTGGAAACTGTAATTACACTACTGCTGGAAACCGTAGTTATGCTACTAGATGTAATTACACTACTGCTGGAAACCGTAATTACACTACTAGAGGTAATTACACTACTGCTGTAAACCATAGTTACACTACTGCTGGAAACCGTAATTACACTACTAGAGGTAATTACACTACTGCTGTAAACCATAGTTACACTACTGCTGGAAACCGTAATTACACTACTGCTGGAAACTGTAATTACACTACTGCTGGAAACTGTAATTATGCTACTGCTGGAAACTGTAATTACACTACTGCTGGAAACCGTAATTATGCTACTGCTGGAAACCGTAATTACACTACTGCTGGAAACCGTAATTATGCTACTGCTGGAAACCGTAATTATGCTACTGCTGGAAACCGTAATTACACTACTGCTGGAAACCGTAATTATGCTACTGCTGGAAACTGTAGTTACACTACTGCTGGAAACCGTAGTTACACTACTGCTGGAAACTGTAATTACACTACTGCTGGAAACCGTAGTTATGCTACTAGATGTAATTACACTACTGCTGGAAACCGTAATTACACTACTAGAGGTAATTACACTACTGCTGTAAACCATAGTTACACTACTGCTGGAAACTGTAGTTACACTACTGCTGGAAACCGTAGTTACACTACTGCTGGAAACCATAGTTACACTACTAGAGGTAATTACACTACTGCTGTAGACCATAGTTACACTACTAGAGGTAATTACACTACTGCTGTCAACCATAGTTACACTACTGCTGGAAACCGTAATTACACTACTAGAGGTAATTACACTACTGCTGTCAACCATAGTTACACTACTGCTGGAAACCATAGTTACACTACTGCTGGAAACCGTAATTACACTACTGCTGGAAACCATAGTTACACTACTGCTGGAAACCGTAGTTACACTACTGCTGGAAACCGTAATTACACTACTGCTGGAAACTGTAATTACACTACTGCTGGAAACCGTAATTACACTACTGCTGGAAACCGTAGTTACACTACTGCTGGAAACCGTAGTTACACTACTAGAGGTAATTACACTACTGATGGAAACCGTAGTTACACTACTGATGGAAACCGTAGTTACACTACTGCTGGAAACCATAGTTACACTACTGCTGGAAACCGTAATTATACTACTGCTATCAATATAAAGAGAATGGAGGAAAGGAAGAGGAGAAGAGGTGGAGGAAGAGAGAAGGGGAGGAGGTGGAGGAGAGAAGGGGATAAGGTGGAGGAGGAGAGAAGGGGTGGAAGAGGAGAGAAGTAAAGGTAGAGGAGGAGAGAAGGGGAGAAGGTGGAGGATTAGAGAAGGGGAGGAGAAGGAGAGGAAGGGAGAAGGTGGAGGAGGACAGAAGGGGAGGAGGTGGAGGAAGAGAGAAGGGGAGGAGGTGGAGGAGGGGACGAGGGGAGGAGAAGGAGAGAAGGGGAGGAGAAGGAGCGAAGGGAAGGCGGTAGAAAAGGAGACAAGGGGAGGAGGAGAGAAGGGGAGGAGGTGGAGGAAGAGAGAAGGGGAAAGGTGGAGGAGGAGAGAGAGAAGGGCAGAAGGTGGAGGAGTTGTTCCCTCTACAACAGTTAAAGATATAAACCATCTGTTCCCTCTACAACAGTTAGAGATATAAACCATCTGTTCCCTCTACAACAGTTAGAGATATAAACCATCTGTTCCCTCTACAACAGTTAGAGATATAAACCATCTGTTCCCTCTACAACAGTTAGAGATATAAACCATCTGTTCCCTCTACAACAGTTAGAGATATAAACCAACTGTTCCCTCTACAACAGTTAGAGATATAAACCATCTGTTCCCTCTACAACAGAGATATAAACCAACTGTTCCCTCTACAACAGTTAGAGATATAAACCAACTGTTCCCTCTACAACAGTTAGAGATATAAACCATCTGTTCCCTCTACAACAGTTAGAGATATAAACCATCTGTTCCCTCTACAACAGTTAGAGATATAAACCAGCTGTTCCCTCTACAACAGTTAGAGATATAAACCATCTGTTCCCTCTGCAACAGTTAGAGATATAAACCATCTGTTCCCTCTACAACAGTTAGAGATATAAACCATCTGTTCCCTCTGCAACAGTTAGAGATATAAACCAACTGTTCCCTCTACAACAGTTAAAGATATAAACCATCTGTTCCCTCTACAACAGTTAGAGATATAAACCATCTGTTCCCTCTACAACAGTTAGAGATATAAACCATCTGTTCCCTCTACAACAGTTAGAGATATAAACCATCTGTTCCCTCTGCAACAGTTAGAGATATAAACCATCTGTTCCCTCTACAACAGTTAGAGATATAAACCAGCTGTTCCCTCTACAACAGTTAGAGATATAAACCAACTCTTCCCTCTACAACAGTTAGAGATATAAACCATCTGTTCCCTCTACAACAGTTAGAGATATAAACCGATATAAACCTCAAACACCTCTCCTCTCCTCTCCTCTCCTCTCCTCTCCTCTCCTCTCCTCTCCTCTCCTCTCCTCTCCTCTCCTCTCCTCTCCTCTCCTCTCCCCACCTCTCCTCTCCTCTCCTCTCCTCTCCTCTCCTCTCCTCTCCTCTCCTCTCCTCTCCTCTCCTCTCCTCTCCTCTCCTCTCCTCTACTCAGCAGTAATGTTAAAACCAGAAGTATAAATAAGACATATTATGGCCTTTTACAGATATGAATAATGAATAACAATAAAAATCTAGTATATAATTTTCTTAACCTCATTCTGCCATGTCAGTGTGTTCTGTCCCCTAGACTGCTGAGTGGGTGTCTGTGTTCACGCTTCTGTGCATATGTGTGTGCGCGCTTGTGCGTGTACGTGCATGTGTGTCTCTGTGTATCACTATCATACAGAGATATTTAACACGGTGTCCTATGTTTCAGACCCCAACACTGTTCTACCAGACTCTGTATTACCAGAGGACCCAGAGAGAGAGAAGGACAACGGTCTGGGAGGAGACTTCAGTCCTAGCCCTGAGGACAAGCTGCTGCCTGGAGCAGGAGAGCGAGGCAACACTGGTGAGATAACAACCCTAACCCCATTAGAACCTGACGGAATCCAGCTGAACCTTACAGAACAAATAGAACCTAAAGAATATAGAACCCATGAAAAGTGTGGGGTGCGGGTCATGGACAGGGAGAGAGAAGGTAGAGAGAGAAGGAGAGAGAGAAGTATGGACAGGGAGAAAGTGAGAGAGATTTCTGGCAGCAGCTGCTGATATACATGGGAAACAGATTTGATTCTGCTCCGATTTCAGTCATTTGACGAGCTAGTCACTCTTTTTTTCCAGTAACCCTCCTTCCCTCCACCCTCTTCCCCGTCACCACCCCACCCCCCTCTCACCCCCTCTCACCCCCCTACACAAAGAAATGAAACAAAGTCAGATGTGCATATCTTCCCTGGCCTGTTCTCTACCCTGGCCTCTCCCCTGGCCTGTCCCCTGGCCTGTCTCCTGGCCTGTCTCCTGGCCTCTCCCCTGGCCTATACCCTGGCCTGTTCCCTGGCCCATTCCCTGGCCTGTTCCCTGGCCTGTCCCCTGGCCTGTCCCCTGGCCTCTGCCCTGGATTATCCCCTGGCCCGTTCCCTGGCCCTCCCCCTGGCCTGCTCCCTGGTTTATCCCCTGGCCTGTTCCCTGGCCTGTTCCCTGGCCCATCCCCTGGCCTGTCCCCTGGCCTATCCCCTGGCCTGTTCCCTGGCCTAATCCCTGGCCTGTTCCCTGGCCTCTCCCCTGGCCTTTACCCTGGCTCCTACCCTGGCCCCTCCCCTGGATTATCCCCTGACCTGTTCCCTGGATTATCCCCTGACCTGTTCCCTGGAGTTTCCCCTGGCCTTTCCCCTGGCCCCTACCCTGGCCCCTCCCCTGGATTATCCCCTGGCCTGTTCCCTGGAGTCTCCCCTGGCCTTTCCCCTGGATTATCCCCTGACCTGTTCCCTGGAGTCTCCCCTGACCTGTTCCCTGGAGTCTCCCCTGGCCTTTCCCCTGGATTATCCCCTGACCTGTTCCCTGGAGTCTCCCCTGGCCTTGCCCCTGGATTATCCACTGGCCTTTCCCCTGGATTTCCCCTGGCCCATTCCCTGGCCTCTCCCCTGGCCTCTCCCCTGACCTCTCCCTTGACCTCTCCCCTGGCCTCTCCCCTGGCCTATCCCATGGCCTATCCCATGGCCTCTACCCGAAACACCTTTCTGTAGACTTGGCTATTGCCTCGCCTGTATCAGTCCTATTAATCTGAATGATGTTGGCTGTTAACCACAGATTACATTACAGGGACATCTTGATTAAACTAATTCAATTAGATGACATCAATAGCGCTTGTCAATCACCCTAAAGAAATATGAAGAATTCATCGTAATTTCGTTAAGCTATAAAAGAATAATCATATACATTTCTGTATCTGAATGCACAATGGGTCGCATTGTACAAACTCACTCTTTCTTTCTCTCCTCCCTCCCTCCCTCTTTCTCTATCTCTCCCCCCTCTCTCTCTTCCCCTCCCTCCTCCCTCCTTCAGACTCTATAAACCAGGACAACAGGTCAGGAGGCTCCAGCAGCAGTGATGGCATCCTTGGGTCAAAGGTCGCTGTGTTCTCAGCCATCGGAGCCGGCTGTATCATCTTTCTCCTCCTCATCCTCTTCCTCGTCATCCTGCTCATCAAGATGAGGAAGAGATCCCGGAAGCCCTCTCACGCCCAGCCCCACCCCTCCGCCCTGTCACTCAGCACGCTGTCCAATCAGAACAAGCTGCCTGGCAGCGGGGGCACAGCCGGGACGGAACCCAGTGACATCATCATCCCGCTGCGGACAGAGAATAACTACTGCCCTCACTATGAGAAAGTGAGCGGTGACTACGGACACCCTGTTTATATCGTACAGGAGATGCCTCCGCAGAGCCCAGCAAACATTTATTACAAAGTCTGAGAGAGGAGGAAAGGAGAGAACATTTATTACAGGGTCTGAGAGAGGAGGAGAGGAGAGAACATTTATTACAAGGTCTGAGAGAGGAGGAGAGGAGAGAACATTTATTACAAGATCTGAGAGAGGAGGAGAGGATAGAACATTTATTACAAGGTCTGAGAGAGGAGGAGAGGAGAGAACATTTATTACAAGATCTGAGAGAGGAGGAGAGGAGAGAACATTTATTACAAGATCTGAGAGAGGAGGAGAGGAGAGAACATTTATTACAAGGTCTGAGAGAGGAGGAGAGGAGAGAACATTTATTACAAGGTCTGAGAGAGGAGGAGAGGAGAGAACATGTATTACAAGATCTGAGGAGGAGAGGAGAGAACATTTATTACAAGTTCTGAGAGAGGAGGAGAGGAGAGAACATTTATTACAAGGTCTGAGAGAGGAGGAGAGGAGAGAACATTTATTACAAGGTCTGAGAGAGGAGGAGAGGAGAGAACATTTATTACAAGATCTGAGAGAGGAGGAGAGGAGAGAACATTTATTACAAGATCTGAGAGAGGAGGAGAGGAGAGAACATTTATTACAAGATCTGAGAGAGGAGGAGAGGAGAGAACATTTATTACAAGGTCTGAGAGAGGAGGAGAGGAGAGAACATTTATTACAAGGTCTGAGAGAGGAGGAGAGGAGAGAACATTTATTACAAGATCTGAGAGAGGAGGAGAGGAGAGAACATTTATTACAAGGTCTGAGAGAGGAGGAGAGGAGAGAACATTTATTACAAGATCTGAGGAGGAGAGGAGAGAACATTTATTACAAGTTCTGAGAGAGGAGGAGAGGAGAGAACATTTATTACAAGGTCTGAGAGAGGAGGAGAGGAGAGAACATTTATTACAAGGTCTGAGAGAGGAGGAGCACCTAAATGTCCTCTAAAGGAGAAAAGCATATGAACATCTACATTGTCTTAGAGGACAGGAGCGATTGAACATCCACTTCAGTGTGAGTTGAAGAGAGAAAGACAGGAGCGATTGAACATCCACTACAGTGTGAGTTGAAGAGAGAAGGACAGGAGCGATTGAACATCCACTACAGTGTGAGTTGAAGATAGAAGGACAGGAGCGATTGAACATCCACTACAGTGTGAGTTGAAGAGAGAAGGACAGGAGCGATTGAACATCCACTACAGTGTGAGTTGAAGAGAGAAGGACAGGAGCGATTGAACATCCACTACAGTGTGAGTTGAAGAGAGAAGGACAGGAGAGATTGATCATCCACTACAGTTTGAGTTGAAGAGAGAAGGACAGGAGCGATTGATTACTCTACCAGTGGACTAATGTTTTATTTTAACCTGGGGACTTGGCTTTTAACAAGCCCATGTTTTTCTACTACCTTCTGACCTAAGGAGAAGACACCTGACAGTGGACTATGGACTGATCGAGAAAAACTGAACTGACAGAAACTGTCCAATACATCTCGTATTGTTGTTTGGCTCTGTAGTGGGATGTTTTACCCTCTATCATCCTGTCCTCTATCCTCCTGTCCTCTAACCTCCTGTCCTCTATCCTCCTGTCCTCTATCCTCCTGTCCTCTATCCTCCTGTCCTCTAACCTCCTGTCCTCTAACCTCCTGTCCTCTACCCTCCTGTCCTCTAACCTCCTGTCCTCTATCCTCCTGTCCTCTATCCTCCTGTCCTCTATTCTCCTATCCTCTATCCTCCTGTCCTCTAACCTCCTGTCCTCTATCCTCCTGTTCTCTATCCTCCTGTCCTCTATTCTCCTGTCCTCTACGCTCCTGTCTTCTATTCTCCTGTCCTCTATTCTCCTGTCCTCTCCTCCTGTCCTCTAACCTCCTGTCCTCTAACCTCCTGTCTTCTATTCTCCTGTCCTCTATTCTCCGGCCCCCTACCCTCCTGTCCTCTCCTCCTGTCCTCTATTCTCCTGTTCTCTAACCTCCTGTCCTCTATTCTCCTGTTCTCTAACCTCCTGTCCTCTATTCTCCTGTCCTCTCCTCCTGTCCTCTAACCTCCTGTCCTCTAACCTCCTGTCCTCTCCTCTAACCTCCTGTCCTCTATCCTACTGTCCTCTCCTCCTGTCCTCTAACCTCCTGTCCTCTATTCTCCTGTCCTCTCCTCCTGTCCTCTAACCTCCTGTCCTCTCCTCTAACCTCCTGTCCTCTATCCTACTGTCCTCTCCTCTTGTCCTCTATTCTCCTGTCATCTATTCTCCTGTCATCTATTCTCCTGTCCTCTCCTCCTGTCCTCTCCTCCTTTCCTCTGTCCTCCTGTCCTCTAACCTCCTGTCCTCTCCTCCTGTCCTCTCCTCCTGTCCTCTCCTCCTTTCCTCTGTCCTCTTTTACTCTAACCTCCTGTCCTCACCTCCTGTCCTCTCCTCCTGTCCTTACCACGTGACATCACACCCCCCACACCACCCAACCTCTCTTGAACAACGTCACTGGGGTTTAAGGTCACACCCTTCTTAACTGACCACACCTTTCTTAACTGACCACACCTTTCTTAACTGACCACACCCTTCTGTTGTTGTGTGGTTGTGATGCTTGTGCTCTGGGTTTAGTATCTTCCACTACACTACTATCACTACACAGCACAGTTTAGTAGTTACTAGACCAACACACCACTCTTCAGTAGTCAACTCAAGCGCCAGAGTGTGTGTGTGTGTGTGTGTGTGTGTGTGTGTGTGTGTGTGTGTGTGTGTGTGTGTGTGTGTGTGTGTGTGTGTGTGTGTGTGTGTGTGTGTGTGTGTGTGTGTGTGTGTGTGTGTGTGTGTGTGTGTGTGTGTGTGTGTGTGTGTGTGTGTGTGTGTGTGTGTGTGTGTGTGTGTGTGTGTGTGTGTGTGTGTGTCAGAGAAGGCTGGTGTGAGTAGCTATAGGAGGATGGTTTCATTGTAATGGCTGGAAAGGAATAGATGGAACAGAATCAAACACATCAAACATATGGAAACCACGTTTGACTACGTTCCATTGATTCCATTCCAGCCATTACAATGAGCCCATCCTCCTATAGCTACTCACACCAGCCTCCACTGGTGTGTGTGTTTGTGTGTCAGTCAGGCCTCTGCTGGGGATCCAGATAGCTCAGGTACCAGAGAGTGTGTTCCTCTCTCCCTTCACACCTCTACTGTCTCTCCCTCACACCCCTACTGTCTCTCCCTCACACCCCTACTGTCTCTCCCCTCACACCTCTACTGTCTCTCCCTCACACCTCTACTGTCTCTCCCTTCACACCTCTACTGTCTCTCCCTCACACCCCTACTGTCTCTCCCCTCACACCTCTACTGTCTCTCCCTCACACCTCTACTGTCTCTCCCCTCACACCTCTACTGTCTCTCCCCTCAAACCTCTACTGTCTCTCCCCTCACACCTCTACTGTCTCTCCCCTCACACCTCTACTGTCTCTCCCCTCACACCCCTACTGTCTCTCCCCTCACACCCCTACTGTCTCTCCCCTCACACCTCTACTGTCTCTCCCCTCACACCCCTACTGTCTCTCCCCTCAAACCTCTACTGTCTCTCCCTCACACCTCTACTGTCTCTCCCCTCACACCTCTACTGTCTCTCCCTCACACCTCTACTGTCTCTCCCCTCAAACCTCTACTGTCTCTCCCTCACACCTCTACTGTCTCTCCCCTCACACCTCTACTGTCTCTCCCTCACACCTCTACTGTCTCTCCCCTCAAACCTCTACTGTCTCTCCCCTCACACCTCTACTGTATTTCCCCTCACACCTCTACTGTCTCTCCCCTCACACCCCTACTGTCTCTCCCCTCACACCCCTACTGTCTCTCCCCTCACACCTCTACTGTCTCTCCCCTCAAACCTCTACTGTCTCTCCCCTCACCCCTCTACTGTCTCTCCCCTCACACCTCTACTGTCTCTCCCCTCACACCTCTACTGTCTCTCCCCTCACACCTCTACTGTCTCTCTCCTCAAACCTCTGCTGTCTCCCCTCACACCTCTACTGTCTCTCCCTCACACCTCTACTGTCTCTCCCCTCACACCTCTACTGTCTCTCCCCTCACACCTCTACTGTCTCTCCCTTCACACCTCTACTGTCTCTCCCCTCACACCCCTACTGTCTCTCCCCTCACACCTCTACTGTCTCTCCCCTCACACCTCTACTGTCTCTCCCTCACACCCCTACTGTCTCTCCCCTCAAACCTCTACTGTCTCTCCCCTCACACCTCTACTGTCTCTCCCTCACACCTCTACTGTCTCTCCCCTCACACCTCTACTGTCTCTCCCCTCACACCCCTACTGTCTCTCCCCTCAAACCTCTACTGTCTCTCCCCTCACACCTCTACTGTCTCTCCCCTCACACCTCTACTGTCTCTCCCCTCACACCCCTACTGTCTCTCCCCTCACACCTCTACTGTCTCTCCCCTCACACCCCTACTGTCTCTCCCTCACACCTCTACTGTCTCTCCCCTCACACCTCTACTGTCTCTCCCTCACACCTCTACTGTCTCTCTCCCTCACACCTCTACTGTCTCTCCCCTCACACCCCTACTGTCTCTCCCCTCACCCCTCTACTGTCTCTCCCTCACACCTCTACTGTCTCTCCCCTCACACCTCTACTGTCTCTACTGTCTCTCCCCTCACACCCCTACTGTCTCTCCCCTCACCCCTCTACTGTCTCTCCCTCACACCTCTACTGTCTCTCCCTCACACCTCTACTGTCTCTCCCTCACACCTCTACTGTCTCTCCCCTCACACCTCTACTGTCTCTCCCCTCACACCCCTACTGTCTCTCCCCTCACCCCTCTACTGTCTCTCCCTCACACCTCTACTGTCTCTCTCCTCAAACCTCTGCTGTCTCCCCTCACACCTCTACTGTCTCTCCCTCACACCTCTACTGTATCTCCCCTCACAGCTAAGATTTCACTGTTTCCTCCACTCTTTCACCAACACCATCACCCTCTCATTTTCCCATGGAGATTACCTGGGTCTGCACTGTTTATGGACAGGCCCTGCATCTGTTTCTCTGTGTGTGTGTCTGTGTGTGTGTCTGTGTGTGTGTCTGTGTGTGTGTGTGTGTGTGTGTGTGTGTGTGTGTGTGTGTGTGTGTGTGTGTGTGTGTGTGTGTGTGTGTGTGTGTGTGTGTGTGTGTGTGTGTGTGTGTGTGATTTTCCACCAGCCTGATAGGATGTTAGCCATGCTCCAGGTATTTATGACCTTTTTTTAGGGATGTGTGTGACTGAGACTGTCTGTTGGAGTGTGTGGGGGCGGAGCTTTGTTAAAAGAGATAGTCATGTGACTAACGGAAGAGAAGTCAGTAGGATGGAACTAAAGGAGAAAGATGAGTGGGGACCACATTGCTGAATGGATGCTGCAGGCCTGTTGAGTTGTTGTCCAGTGTGTGTGTTTCAACAGGCCTGTGGAGGGTTGGCCAGTGTGTGTGAATGACTCAGTAGCACTCACACAGCATGACTAATCAACAGGCCAACACACACATGGGCACCCACGTACGCACAAGCCATGAAGAGAATAACAGAGGACAGCTCAAGGATGAGGGTGGAGGAGAGAACAGGAGGAAGAGAGGAGAGGAGAGGAGAGGAGGAGAGGAGAGTAGAGTAGAGTAGAGGAGAGGAGGAGAGGAGAGGAGAGGAGAGGAGAGGAGAGGAGAGGAGAGGAGAGGAGAGGAGAGGAGAGGAGAGGAGAGGAGAGGAGAGGAGAGGAGAGGAGAGGAGAGGAGAGGACAGGCATGGTATTGGTTATCCTTTTATCCTCCTCTTCTAGTTGTGCTCCAGTAAAAATGAAGTGCTGAATATTCCTAAATTCTATTACTCAAGGTGTTCACACTGATGAAACCACAGCCAGATAAAAGAGATAGAGAGTTGATGCATAGAGAGAGAGAGCAAGAGAGAGAGAGAAAGAAAGATAGAGGGCAGGAGAAAGACAGAAATAGAGAGGGAGGGAGGGAGGGAGGGAGGGAGGGAGGGAGGGAGGGAGGGAGGGAGGGAGGGAGGGAGAGAGGGAGCGAGGGAGGGAGAGATGGAGGGAGAAAGGGAGAAAAAGAGAGTGGAAGGAAGAAACAGAGAGAGAGAGAGAGAGAGAGAGGGAGGTTGGTAGGTAGTAAAAGGGAGTATATTCCAAACTCAAGGTGTTCAGTCACAGGAAATTCCAGGTTCAGCTATCGCACAGAACAGTCAGGATTAACTTCAACGCCTGTGTGTGCGTGTGTCTGCGGTCTGCATTGGGCGAAGTAGTCCCATAGCGTAGAGAATGCTTGGAAATTGACAAACAGATGAATCATGCACTCTGTCTGCCAAATACCAACTAGTAGTACTTCAGTCAGAATAGACTGAGTTGAGACAGATAGTGAGGAGAATCCTGAGTGTCTGTGAGTTAGCAGTCGTGTTTGGAGTGGCAGGGATTAGCATGATGGCACAAACAGACTTTTAGTTATGTTCTACCTCATCACAGTGTCACCACCACAAACCATTTCTCCATTCTGTTCTTCTTCATTGGTGTGATCTGTTAGTGTTCTAAATGATCTGGCCAAAAATGAAGCAAACATGTAAATAATGTGGTTAGTCATTTCACCCGAGCACTGCTCTCCTAAAACATTTGACTCCATTTTTGTAATGGAGAATGTTTTGTAAATTAGTTGTCTTTTTAAAAACGTGTGTTTTGTATGAATCCTTGCGTTTTGTCAATGTTCTTTTTAAATGTTCTTTTTTTTTATTTGAGTAAAACAACAGACGTCCAGTTCAGGTCACATGGTCTGGTCATCTGAAGTGTCCAGTACTGGAACACATCAGCCCTCTCTTATTTCATTGACCAATCCCAGATAGACCCCTAGCCCTAACCCCTATACCCTACACCCTACACACTTCCCCTAGACAGACACTCCGTACACAGATCTGAACTGAAAGGGTGTCACAGAGACAGTTAGCATTATGGCAACAGTTCCAGCTAGCCTATCAAAAGACAAGATGGCGCTACAGGGTTTAACATACTGCTAATCCAATGCTTTCAGATCTAACGTTCACACGGGCTAGGGATCTAACGTTCACACGGGCTAGGGATCTAACGTTCACACGGGCTTAACGTTCACACGGGCTAGGGATATAACGTTCACACGGGCTAGGGATCTAACGTTCACACGGGCTAGGGATCTAACGTTCACACGGGCTAGTGATCTAACGTTCACACGGGCTAGGGATTTAACGTTCACACGGGCTAGGGATCTAACGTTCACACGGGCTTAACGTTCACACGGGCTAGGGATCTAACGTTCACACGGGCTAGGGATCTAACGTTCACACGGGCTAGGGATCTACCGTTCACACGGGCTAGGGATCTACCGTTCACACGGGCTAGGGATCTAACGTTCACACGGGCTAGGGATCTACCGTTCACACGGGCTAGGGATCTACCGTTCACACGGGCTAGGGATCTAACGTTCACACGGGCTAGGGATCTACCGTTCACACGGGCTAGGGATCTACCGTTCACACGGGCTAGGGATCTAATGTTCACACGGGCTAGGGATTTAACGTTCACACGGGCTAGGGATCTACCGTTCACACGGGCTAGGGATCTAACGTTCACACGGGCTAGGGATCTACCGTTCACACGTGCTTAACGTTCACACGGGCTAGGGATCTAACGTTCACACACACGGGCTAGGGATCTAACGTTCACACGGGCTAGCGATCTAACGTTCACACGGGCTAGCGATCTAACGTTCACACGGGCTAGGGATCTACCGTTCACACACACGGGCTAGGGATCTACCGTTCACACGGGCTAGGGATCTAACGTTCACACGGGCTAGCGATCTAACGTTCACACGGGCTAGGGATCTACCGTTCACACGGGCTAGGGATCTAACGTTCACACGGGCTAGCGATCTAACGTTCACACGGGCTAGGGATCTACCGTTCACACGGGCTAGGGATCTAACGTTCACACGGGCTAGGGATCTAACGTTCACACGGGCTAGGGATCTACCGTTCACACGGGCTAGGGATCTAACGTTCACACGGGCTAGGGATCTACCATTCACACGGGCTAGGGATCTACTTGCATTTGGGCGCATTTATTAACAGCAGGTTTCAGAGTCATGTTCCTCATCAGCATTTAACAGAACCGAGAGATTCTCGCTGCACAGAAAACTTGCTGCACAGTAAACAGTCAGTGAAGTAGAGCGGAGCCCACAGCTTTGATATGGATAGTAATTAAGACAGTGAATGGATGTGGCTATAATAATAACTGAGAGGGTGAATGGATGTGGCTCAATACACAGTGCCTTGCAAAAGTATTCATCCCCCTTGGCATTTTTCCTATTTTGTTGCATTACAACCTGTAATTGAAATGGATTTTAATTTGGATTTCATGTAATGGAAATACACAAAACAGTCCAAATTGGTGAAGTGAAATGAAAAAATAACTTAAAAAAAAAAGGGTGCGTGTTTATGTATTCACCCCCTTTGCTATGAAGCCCCTAAATAAGATCTGGTGCAACCAATTACCTTCAGAAGTCACACAATCAGCTAAATAAAGTCCAACTGTGTGCAATCTAAGTGTCACATGATCTGTCACATGATCTCAGAAAATATACATCTGTTCTGAAAGGCCCCAGAGTCTGTAACACCACTAAGCAAGGGGCACCACCAAGCAAGTGGCACCATGAAGACCAAGGAGCTCTCCAAACAGGTCAGGGACAAAGTTGTGGAGAAGTACAGATCAGGGCTGGGTTATAAAAAAATATCCGAAACTTTGAACATCCCACAGAGCACCATTAAATCATTATTAAAAAAAGAAAAGAATATGGCACCACAACAAACCTGCCAAAGAGAGGGCCACCCACCAAAACTCACAGACTAGGCAAGGAGGGCATTAATCAGAGAGGCAACATAGAAACCAAAGATAACCCTGAAGGAGCTGCAAAGATCTACAGTGGAGATGGAGGATCTGTCCATAAGACCACTTTATGCTGTACACTTCACAGAGCTGGGCTTTACAGAAGAGTGGCAAGAAAAAAGCCATTGCTGAAAGTGTTCACCAAAGAGCATGTGGGAGACTCCCCAAACATATGGAAGAAGGTACTCTAGTCAGATTAGACTGAAATTTAGCTTTTTGGTCATCAAGATGAACGCTATGTCTGGCACAAACCCAACACCTCTCATCACCCCGAGAACACCATCCTCACAGAGAAGCATGGTGGTGGCAGCATCATGCTGTGGGGATGTTTTTCATCGGCAGGGACTGGGAAACTGGTCAGAATTGAATGAATGATGGTTGGCGCTAAATACAGGGAAATTCTTCAGGGAAACCTGTTTCAGTCTTCCAGAGATTTGAGACTGGGACAAAGGTTCACCTTCCAGCAGGACAATGATCCTAAGCATACTGCTAAAGCCACACTCAAGTGGTTTATGGGCAAACATTTAAATGTCTTGGAATGGCCTAGTCAAAGCCCAGACCTCAATCCAATTGAGAATCTCTGGTATGACTTAAAGATTGCTGTACACCAGGGGAACCCATCCAACTTGAAGGAGCTGGAGCAGTTTTGCCTTGAGGAATGGGCAAATATCCCAGTGGCTCGATGTGCCAAGCTTATAGAGACATACCCCAAGAGACTTGCAGCTGTAATTGCTGCAAAAGGTGGCTCTACAAAGTATTGACTTTTGGGGGGTGAATAGTTATGCACGCTCTCGTTTTCTGTTGTTTTGTCATATTTCTTGCTTGTTTCACAATAAAAATATTTTGCATCTTCAAAGTGATAGGCATGTTGTGTAAATCAAATGATACCCCCCCAAAAAATCAATTTTAATTCCATGTTGTAAGGCAACAATATAAACAGCAAAAAAAGAAACATCCCATTTTCAGGACCCTGTCTTACAAAGATAATTCGCAAAAATCCAAATAACTTCACAGATTTTCGTTGTAAAGGGTTTAAACACTGTTTCCCATGCTTGTTTAATAAACCATAAACAATTAATGAACATGCACCTGTGGAATGGTTGTTAAGACACTAACAGCTTACAGACGGTAGGCAATTAAGGTCACAGTTATGAAAACTTAGGACACTAAAGAGGCCTTTCTACTGACTCTGAAAACCACCAAAAGAAAGATGCCCAGGGTCCCTGCTCATCTGCGTGCCTTAGGCATGCTGCAAGGAGGCATGAGGACTGCAGATGTGGCCAGGGCAATAAATTGCAATGTCCGTACTGTGAGACAGCTAAGACAGCGCTACAGAGAGACAGGACGGACAGCTGATCATCCTCGCAGTGGCAGACCACGTGTAACAACACCTGCACAGAATCAGTACATCCGAACATCAAACGAGTGGGACAGGTACAGGATGGCAACAACAACTGCCCGAGTTACACCAGGAACGCACAATCCCTCCATCAGTGCTCAGACTGTCCACAATAGGCTGAGAGAGGCTGGACTGAGGGCTTGTAGGCATATTGTAAGGCAGGTCCTCACCAGACATCCCCGGCAACAACATCGCCTATGGGCACAAACCCACCGTCGCTGGACCTAACAGGACTGGCAAAAAGTGCTCTTCACTGACGAGTCGCAGTTTTGACTCACCAGGGATGATGGTCGGATTTGCGTTTATCGTCAAAGGAATGAGCGTTACACCAAGGCCTGTACTCTGAAGCGGGATCGATTTGGAGGTGTAGGGTCCGTCATGGTCTGGGGCGTTGTGTCACAGCATCATTGGACTGAGCTTGTTGTCATTGCAGGCAATCTCTAACACAGTGCGTTACAGGGAAGACATCCTCCTCCCTCATGTGGTACCCTTCCTGCAGGCTCATCCTGACATGACCCTCCAGCATGACAATGCCACCAGCCATACTGCTCGTGGGCTAGGGCCATTCCCCCCAGAAATGTCTGGGAACTTGCAGGTGCCTTGGTGGAAGAGTGGGGTAACATCTCACAGCAAGAACTGGCAAATCTGGTGCAGTCAATGAGGAGGAGATGCACTGCAGTACTTAATTCAGCTGGTGTTCACACCAGATACTGACGCTTACTTTTGATTTTGACCCCCCTTTGTTCAGGAACACATTATTCCATTTATGTTAGTCACATGTCTGTGGAACTTGTTCAGTTTATGTCTCAGTTGTTGAATCTTGTTATGTTCATACAAATATTAAGTTAAGTTTGCTGAAAATAAACACAGTTGACAGTGAGAGGACGTTTCTTTTTTTGCTGAGTTTAGGAAGAAATGCCAAGTACTTTCGCAAGCCACTGTAAACCCAGTCACTGTCAGCCATGTCTCTTAGTTATTGTGGAGACTATGATGTTCCACTATCTCAGTGAATTCCCTAGATTTCCTCCCTCCCTCCCTCCCTCCCTCCCTCCCTCCCTCCCTCCCTCCCTCCCTGTAGAGTTCACATTAGACTATTGTTTTGTCACATTCAGAGTAGCACTGATTTCTACTCTTGTTTAAGCCACAGTGTTATGTTCACTGTACATGTTGTTAACCTGTTGACTTGGTTTCCCTCATAACTGTATGGTTATTTATGCCATTCACTTTGCTGCATTCCAGAGTATTCCCATTACCACCAGCTACCATGGTAAAGGTCCACCAGTTTGGAAATCGCATATTGATAAATATTTTTTTCCCCTTGGAAAATGTTTGTGGGATTGTAGTTTTTCAATAGAATAGTCACCCCATCTCCTCTCTCAGTGCACTCGCTGACATGTTCTACGCCAGTCACACACACACACCCTGGGGTGAGTGGTGAACAGATGGGTCTGATCTGACACATTAGTCAGATTTGAGACAAACTCAAGCTTCACACACACACTTCATAAATACATATTTTTGAGGAGGGCCAGTCTGATACGCCTCTCTGCATAGTAAGTCATCTACATATCAACCCTCTCTGCCCCTCTGTCCTCCACAATTACATTATTCCACAGTTTAACCAATCGGATTGGTTGCACTCTGCATTTCCACTGTTTGGTCTGAAATGACAGCCTGTGTTCTCCGCTGGTGAAGGACAGATTCCAGGCGCAGTGTCTGTCTGTCTGTCTGTCTGTCTGTCTGTCTGTCTGTCTGTCTGTCTGTCTGTCTGTCTGTCTGTCTGTCTGTCTGTCTGTCTGTCTGTCTGTCTGTCTGTCTGTGTCTGTGTGTCTGTGTCTGTGTCTGTGTGTTTTTGTGTGTGGGTCTGTGAAAGCAGAGATAGCATGAAATGTTATTAAAGTGATTGGGTCTTTTCTACTCACAATACGTCCAGGCGCCGTCTGTGTGTGTCTGTGTGTGTCTGTCTGTCTGTCTGTCTGTCTGTCTGTCTGTCTGTCTGTCTGTGTGTGTGTGTGTGTGTGTGTGTGTGTGTGTGTGTGTGTGTGTGTGTGTGTGTGTGTGTGTGTGTGTGTGTGTGTGTGTGTGTGTGTGTGTGTGTTTGGGTCTGTGGAAGCAGAGATAGCATGAAATGTTATTAAAGTGATTGGTTCTTTTCTACTCACAATATATCAGTGGTTATTGTCATGGCTCTGCCTGGCTAATGGAAGGAGGGAATGACAGAGGGAGAGATGGAGAGAAAGATGGAGAGAAAGAGATGGAGAGAGAGTGAGTGATTGAGAGAGTGAGTGATGGAAAGAGAGAGATGGAGAGAGAGATTGATGGAGAGAGAGATTAATTGAGAGAGAAAGAAATGATAGAGAGAGACTGAGTGATGGAGAGAGAGTGATGGAGAGAGAGAATGATGGAGGGAGAGATGGAGAGCGAGAGAGAGTGATGGAGAGAGAGTGAGTGATGGAGAAAGAGAGATAGAGAGTGATGGAGAGAAAGAGAGTGATGGAGAGAGAGTGATGGAGAGAGAGAGTGATGGAGAAAGAGAGAGAGTGATGGAGAGAGATTGATGGAGCGAGAGTGAATGATGGAGAGTGACAGAAAGAGAGAGTGATGGAGAGAGAGAGAGAGAGAGTGACACAACAGTGGTATGCCTGATCACCGACAACAATGAGACAGCCTATAGGGAGGAGGTCAGAGACCTGACTGTGTGCTGCAAGGACAACAACCTCTCCCTCAACGTGATCAAGACAAAGGAGGTGATTGTGGACTACAGGATAAGGAGGACCGAGCACGCCCCCATTCTCATCAACGGGGCTGTAGTGGAGCAGATTGAGAGCTTCAAGTTCCTTGGCGTCCACATCACAAACAAACTAACATGGTCCAAGCACACCAAGACAGTCGTGAAGAGGGCACAACAAAACCTATTCCCTGCGGTACAGCTCAGTACATTGTTTTCACTGAGAAAATGTACACGTCTGCTGTTAATATTAATGCAGAGGATCTGGTGCTTCCGTCCCCAACCAAGAAAGGCCTACAGCAGCACCTAGATCTTCTGCACAGATTCTGTCAGACCTGGGCCCTGACAGTAAATCTCAGTAAGAAAAAAATATTGGTGTTCCAAAAAAGGTCCAGTTGCCAGGACCACAAATACAAATTCCATCTAGACACTGTTGCCCTAGAGCACACAAAAAAACTATACATACCTCGGCCTAAACATCAGCACCACAGGTAACTTCCACAGAGCAGTGAACGATCTGAGAGACAAGGCAAGAAGGGCCTTCTATGCCATCAAAAGGAACATAACATTTTACATACCAATTAGGATCTGGCTAAAAATACTTGAATCAGTTATAGAACCCATTAACCTTTATGGTTGTGAGGTCTGGGGTCCGCTCACAAACCGAGAATTCACAAAATGGGACAAAGACCAAATTGAGACTCTGCATGCTGGACAGCAACACAATTAGACCCAACCAAATCATGAGAATACAAAAAGAAAATTACTTAACACATTGGAAAAAATTTACTAAAATACTGAGCAAACTAGAATGCTACTTGGCCCTTAACAGAGAGTACACAGTGGCAGAATACCTGACCACTGTGACCAACAATTAAGGAAAGCTTTGACTATGTACAGACTCAGTGAGCATAGCCTTGCTATTGAGAAAGGCAGCCGAAGGCAGTCCTGCACACTGCCCACAAAATGAGGTGGAAACTGAGCAGCACTTCCTAACCTCCTGCCAAATGTATGACCATATTAGAGACACATATTTCCCTCAGATTACACAGACCCACAAAGAATTCAAAAACAAATCCAATTTTGATAAACTCCCATATCTACTGGGTGAAATATCACAGTGTGCCATCACAGCAGCAAGATTTGTGACCTGTTACCACAAGAAAAGGGCAACCAGCGAAGAACAAACACCATTGTAAACACAACCCATATTTATTTATTTAGAGAAAGAGTGATGGAGAGAGAGAGATTTGTATTATTATTTACTACCATTTTATGTTATTATTCTTTATTCTCCATTATTTTATTACAATGTATATACAATGCAATATTGACACAATGTTTTGTCATGCCAATAAAGCGGCCTGAATTTGAATTTGAGAGAGAATGATGGAGAGAGAGTGATGAGAGAGAGAGAGTGATGGAGAGAGATTGAACAGAAGGAGAGTGCCCTTGGCTTCACTGATTCTAAGAAACCCTTCTCTCTCTCCGTTTCTCTTTATCCTTCTCTTTCTGTCTTTCCCTTCCCCCCCCCCCCCCACACCCTTGCCCCAGGGCAGGTACACTCATCTTTTTCCTGGCTTGGTCTCGAGATGCCCCCGTAGAAACGTTACTGTGGGTTTATTAAAGCCTTCCCCCCACCGAGTGTCTGTGTATGTGTGCTCAAATCAAATCAAATCAAATGTATTGGTCACATACACATGGTTAGCTGATGTTATTGCGAGTGTAGCGAAATGCTGGTGCTTCTAGTTCCGACAGTGCAGCAATATCTAACAAGTAATATCTAACAATTCTTGAACAAATACCTAATACACACACATCTAAGTAAAGGAAAGGAACAAGAATATATAAATATATGGATGAGCAATGTCAGAGCGCATAGGCTAAGATGCAATAGATAGTATAGAATACAGTAGAATACAGTATATACATATGAGATGAGTAATGCAAGATATGTAAACATTATTAAAATGGAATTATTATAGTGTCTAGTGTTCCATTTATTAAAGTGGCCAATGATTTCAATTCCGTATGTAGGCAGCAGCCTCTCTGTGTTAGTGATGGCTGTTTAACAGTCTGATGGCCTTGAGATAGAAGCTGTTCTTCAGTCTCGAGGTCCCAGCTTTGATGCACCTGTACTGACCTCGCCTTCTGGATGGTAACGTGGTGAACAGGCAGTGGCTCGGGTGGTTGTTGTCCTTGATGATGTTTTTTGGCCTTCCTGTGACATCGGGTGCTGTAGGTGTCCTGGAGGGCAGGTAGTTTGCCCCCGGTGATGCATTGTGCAGACTGCACCACCCTCTGGAGAGCCCTGCAGTTGTGGGTGGTGCAGTTGTCGTACCAGGTGGTGATACCGTCCGACAGGATGCTCTCAATTGTGCATTGGTAGAAGTTTGTGAGGGTTTTAGTTGAACTGCCAAATTTCTTCAGCCTTCTTCACCACCTTCTTCACCACACAGTCTGTGTGGGTTGAAAATGTCAGTTTATCAGTGATGTGTACGCTGAGGAACTTTCCACCTTCTCCACTGCTGTCCCGTCGATGTGGATGGGGTGGTGCTCCCTCTGCTGTTTCCTGAAGTCCAAGATCATCTCCTTTGTTTTGTTGACGTTGAGTGAGAGGTTATTTTCCTGACATCACATTCCGAGAGCCCTCACCTCCTTCCTGTAGGTTGTCTGGTTTTTGTTGGTAATTGAGCCTACTACTGTTGTGTCGTCTGCAAACTTGATGATTGAATTGGAGGCGTGCATGGCCATGCAGTCATGGGTGAACAGGGAGTAAAGGAGGGGGCTGAGCACGCACCCTTGTGGGGCCCCAGTGTTGAGGGTCAGCGTAGTGGAGATGTTCTTTCCTCCCTTCACCACCTGGGGGTGGCCCGTCAGGAAATCCAGGACCCATTTGCACAGGGCAGGGTTGAGACCCAGGGCCTCAAGCTTAAGGATGTGCTTGGAGGGTACTATGGTGTTGAATGCTGAGCTATAGTCAATGAACAGCATTCTTACGTAGGTATTCCTCTTGTCCAGATGGGATAGGGCAGTATGCAGTGTGATGGTGATTGCATCGTCTGTGGACCTGTTGGGGCAGTAAGCAAATCGAAGTGGGTCTAGGGTGTCAGGTAGGGTGGAGGTGATATGATCCTTAACTAGCCTCTCAAAGCACTTCATGATGACAGAAGTGAGTGCTATGGGGCGATAGTACTTTAGTTCAGTTATCTTTGCATTCTTGGGTACAGGAACAATGGTGGCCATCTTGAAGCATGTGGGGACAGCAGACTGGGATAAGGAGAGATTGAATATGTCCGTAAACACAACAGCCAGCTGGTCTGCGCATGCTCTGAGGATGCAGCTAGGGATGCCGCCAGCCTTGCGAGGGTTAACACGTTTAAATATCTTACTCACGTCGGCCATGGAGAAGGAGAGCCCACAGTCCTTGGTAGCTGGCCGTGTCAGTGGCACTGTGTTATCCTCAAAGCAGGCAAAGAACGTGTTTAGCTTGTCTGGCAGCAAGATGTCGGTGTCCGCGACGTGGCTGGTTTTCCTTTTGTAGTCCGTGATTGACTGTAAACCCTGCGACATACGTCTCGTGTCTAAGACGTTGAATTGCGACTCCACTTTGTCTCGATATTGACGTTTTGCCTGTTTGATTGCATTGCGGAGGCAACGACTACTCTGTTTATATTCTGCCATTTTCCCCGTCATCTTGCCATGGATAAATGCGGTGCTTTTGTGCTTTCAGTTTTGCGCGAATGCTACCATCTATCCACGGTTTCTGGTTAGGGTAGGTTTTAATAGTCAGTGGGTACAACATCTCCAATTCACTTCATGATGAAAGCAGTAACCGTCTCAGCGTACATGTCAATATTATTCTCGGGAAGCTAGCCAGAACATATCCCAGTCCATGTGATCAAAACAATCTTGAAGCATGGATACTGATTGGTCAGACCAGCGTTGAATAGTCCTTAGCACGGGTGCTTCCTGTTTGAGTTTCTGCCTATTGAAAGGGAGGAGCAAAATGGAGTCGTGGTCAGATTTGCCGAAGGAGGGCGGGGGAGGGCCTTGCATGTGTGCTACTGTCAATATGCTGATAGAATTTATCCTTTTCCTCAAATTTGCTTTGTTAAAATACCCAGCTGTATGTAATAACACATCTCTCACCGTTGGACCGTCCCTCAGCTCTGCTAAGACTGACTAAAAAGGGGACACTGTTTTCCAGCTACTGGTGAAACTCGAGTCACACCACATTATTTCTGCCTCATGCAAATTCATGTTGTTACTCCTATGACCAGAGAAAGTGAAATATTCCTTGATATTAAAAAACACACCGCTGCTAATAATAACAGTTGCAAGCCTATCGAAACACTTCATTGAAGCTCCAGTGCTGGTTGCAGCACAAGGGGATAAGCGCATTTCGTGGCTTATAAAAGTGTTGAATAAAAAGTGTTGACAGTCCTAAATAAAATCTTTAGCCGACATCCACATAGCGGTTCTTTTGGCGGTGTCCGAGCTGGAGTTGCGGTAGAGCTGTCAAATCCACAAGCCTCTCCAGGCACAATACCTAAGGTGGACGTTGCTATTGGCTTCATGGAGTCGCATTAAGAGAAATCTCATCCATTCTTGTTTACAAGTTTGAACACTGGAATATGAGATGTGATCTACACCTCAATTATTTTGTTTAATGATTTAAAATTGGAGCTTCATCATTTCCATATAGCCTACACTTTCTCATTCTTAACTTCTAACGGGAGTGGGACGGGTGTGGCTTCGTGACAATGATCACAAGACCAGCTGCTCACCGATTTGACAGCTCCAACACAGTTCCATCTCAGACACAGCCAAAACATCAGCTATGCCGGTTTCGGCTATCGCCGGTTAACTCTTTATCTGATTGAACCTAGGCCTTAAACATGAACTCAGTCATAATAACAGCAGCTCTTTGGTGTATTTGTTGACGGTCTCTGTTTAGTCATGGTTTTAGATATTTTGAAATCACAGTATCAATTTGCTTTACTGTGCGCTCAAGGAAGCTGCAGACACACGGTGATCTGAGCAATTCGATTGGCTAGCGGTACAGGTGCACTTGATTTCCTCTCCGGGCACGCCGAGTTGGCATTTTGTACCTTCAGACACATGAAATGGTTCAAAATGGGAACACTTCAACTACCCGGCGTACACCGTGCAGCTGAAACAAGTAAGAATGCCTTATCATTCGTTTTTTTACATAAATGTTTTGCGATCGACTAGGAATGCCTTGGAGACCACTGCTTTATAATATGATTAATACATTTATGTGTATAAAATAATACAGGATTTTGACAGAATAAGTGCTAAAACAGAATAGTTCATCAGTATCTATGTAAAGACACCAGTATCTACGTACGTAAAGACACCAGTATCTACGTAAAGACACCAGTATCTACGTAAAGACACCAGTATCTACGTAAAGACACCAGTATCTACGTAAAGACATCAGTATCTATGTAAAGACACCAGTATCTACGTAAAGACACCAGTATCTACGTAAAGACACCAGTATCAACGTAAAGACACCAGTATCTATGTAAAGACATCAGTATCGATGTGAAGACACCAGTATCTACGTAAAGACACCAGTATCGATGTAAAGACACCAGTATCTACGTAAAGACACCAGTATCTACGTAAAGACACCAGTATCTACGTAAAGACACCAGTATCTACGTAAAGACACCAGTATCTATGTAAAGACACCAGTATCTATGTAAAGACACCAGTATCTATGTAAAGACACCAGTCAGTTTTTGATAGAACACTGTTACATCACCGTCACAATTTCAAGAGAAATCTAAAGTTGCACTTATTTACTCTTAAGAACACTGGTGTTTCTTTAGATTGTATGACCGACTGAAACTCTTCCCACACTGGGAGCAGTGGAATGGATTCTCTCCTGTGTGAATGCGCTGGTGTCTGATGAGATTTCTCCCTGTTGTGAAGCTCTTCCCACACTGAGAACAACGGTGTGTTCGTGGCTTGTCCGTCTCTCTCTGTTTCCTGGTGGGAGCTGGGTTGAATGAACCTGTGGTGCTTCCATGGTGTTGTGAGCTGCTGGAGGACATGTGATTCTCTGATCTGATCTCTCCACTCCTCAACAGTCTGACATACTCATCATGGTGACATCTCTTTATGTGCTTGAGGAGGAAGATCTGAGAGGTGAAGGAGAACGGACAGCCAGAGCACGAGACGATCTGGAAAGACTCAATGTTCACATCTGAGTGAGAGATGGAGGGGCAGACGCCCCAGCTGTCACTCAGAGAGAGACTCCCTTGATGCACCCCAAACCATCAACCTCAGGTAACAGGGACAGACAGGAATAGACTGTTAGTTTGACATGGTGATTTAAAACACATCTGTTTCATTTGGCTTTAGAGAAAATAGCTTATTCTGTGTATATATGTATGTGTGTGTGTGTTTGTTTCTCCTCTGCGTCACGGTTTGTTATTTTGTAGATTTCAGTTATTTGATGTATTGCATAGTTTTCACGGATTAAATAAATATGCGAAACGAAACACACGCTGTACTTTGGTCCGATCCTTTCGACAGCCGTGACAGCAGTAGTCCGGCAGTAGTCTGGCAGTAGTCTGGCAGTAGTCTGGCAGTAGTCTGGCAGTAGTCTAACAGTAGTCTGGCAGTAGTCTGGCAGTAGTCTGGCAGTAGTCTGGCAGTAGTCTGGCAGTAGTCTAGCAGTAGTCTAGCAGTAGTCTGGCAGTAGTCTGGCAGTAGTCTAGCAGTAGTCTGGCAGTAGTCTGGCAGTAGTCTGGCAGTAGTCTAGCAGTAGTCTGGCAGTAGTCTGGCAGTAGTCTGGCAGTAGTCTAGTAGTAGTCTGGCAGTAGTCTGGCAGTAGTCTAGCAGTAGTCCAGCAGTAGTCTAGTAGTAGTCTAGTAATCTAGCAGTAGTCTAGTAGTCGTCTAGTAGTCTAGCAGTAGTCTAGTAGTAGTCTAGTAGTTGTCTAGTAGTCATCTAGCAGTAGTCTAGTAGTAGTCTAGTAGTAGTCTAGTAGTCTAGCAGTAGTCTAGTAGTCATCTAGTAGTCATCTAGTAGCAGTCTAGTAGTAGTCTAGTAGTCTAGTAGTAGCCTAGTAGTAGTCTAGCAGTAGTCTAGCAGTAGTCTAACAGTAGTCTAGTAGTCATCTAGTAGCAGTCTAGTAGTAGTCTAGTAGTAGTCTAGTAGTCTAGTCGTAGTCAAGTAGTAGTCTAGTAGTAGTCTAGTAGTAATTTAGTAGTAGCCTGGTAGTAATTTAGTAGTAGCCTGGTAGTAGTCTGATAGTAGCCTAGTAGGAGTCTAGTCGTAGCCTAGTAGTAGCCTAGTAGTAGTCTAGTAGTAGTCTAGTAGTAGCCTAGTAGTAGTCTTGTAGTAGCCTAGTGCAAATCGGGAATATGTAATGACACTCTTAATCATAACATAAAACCAGGTATCAATAATTTGCCGTTAGTGAGAACAGCAAAAAATAATTAGAAATAAGCATCTATTTCCTATTATTTATTTAATTTCTCATGATCATTGCAGAAACATTACTCACCTTTTCTGACTGTTGGTTTCATGTTCGTAAAATAGCCTATAGGCCGAAGAAAAGTGAGGATAAGCTACCATTCGTCTCATTTCGCATTTAATTGGACCCACTTCACAGTAGTAAGTAAATAAGCTTTTTCAAGTATTTTGCTATATGTGATCTGATCCGAAGCGCAGTTTAACGGTAGAACAGAGGTTTTCCATTGACATTTGAAGGCTACGTCTGAATACTGTTGTGTAAAATTGGTCCCCCTTTGTTGCTACAACAGCCTCCACTCTTCTGGGAAGGCTTTCCGCTAGATGTTGGAACATTGCTGCAGGGACTTGCTTCCATTCAGCCACAAGAGCATTTGTGAGGTCCGGCACTGATGCTGGGCGATTAGGCCTGGCTCTAATTCGGCGTTCCAATTCATCCCAAAGGTTGAAAAAAAATATGTTTTCGATGGGGTTGAGGTCAGGGCTCTGTGCAGGCCATTCAAGTTCTTCCACACCGATCTCGACAAACCATTCCTGTAGGGACCTCGCTTTGAGCCGTGGGGCATTGTCATGCTGAAACAGGAAAGGGCCTTCCCCAAACTGTTTTCACAAAGTTGGAAGCACAGAATCGTCTAGAATGTCATTGTATGCTGTAGCGTTAAGATTTCTCTTCACTGGAACTAAGGGGCCTAGCCCGAACCATGAAAAACAGCCCCAGATCATTATTACTCCACCAAACTTTTGTTTTACAGTTGGCACTATTAATTGGGGCAGATAGCGTTCACCTGGCGTCCACCAAACCCAGACTAGTCCGTCAGACTGCCAGATGGTGAAGCGTGATTCATCACTCCAGATAACTTGTTACCACTGCTTTAGAGTACAATGGCGGCAAGCTGTACTCCCCTCCAGCTGATGCTTGGCATTGTGTATGGTGATCTTAGGCTTGTGTGTGGCTGCTCGGCCATGGAAACCCATTTCATAAAGCTCCCGACGAACAGTTCTTGTGCTGACGCTGCTTCCAGAGGCAGTTTGGAACTCGGGTAGTCAGTGTTGCAACCGAGGACAGACGATTTTTACACACTATGCACTTCAGCACTCGAAGATACCGTTCTGTGAGTTTGTGTGGCCTACCACTTCGCGGCTGAGCTGTTGTTGCTCCTAGACATTTCCACTTTACAATAACAGCACTTACAGTTGACTGGGGCAGCTCCAGCAAGGCAGAAGTTTGACGAACTATCTTGTTGGAAAGGTGGCATCCTATGACGGTGCCACGTTAAAAGTCACTGAGCTCTTCAGTAAGGCCATTCTACTGCCAATGTTTGTCTATGGAGATTGCATGGCTGTGTGCTCAGACTGACCCAGAACATAGAAATAAACTAACAGAACAATAACCAAAAAACCCCGGACTAATAAATCAAATACCCCCTCTACATGAACACATACACAAACACACCCTGAACCACATAAAACAAATACCCCCTGCCACGTCCTGACCAAACTATAAGAACAAATAACCCCTTTACTGGTCAGGACGTGACATTACCCCCCCCCAAAGGTGCATACCCCGGATGCACCTGACAAAAAAAACCTACAAAAATAAACCCCTTACTAAAAGGAGGGAAGGGAGGGTGGCTGGCGTCACCAACGGCTCCTGTGCTACACCCCCCCTCCCCAAACCTCCTACAGCGGAGTTGGCTTAGGCTCAGGCCTTAATCCCCTACCTGACCAAACCACCCCCACTGCATACCTCTGCCTGAGAACAATCACTGAAGACCCTGGACTGTACTCTGGGAGCTCTGGACTGTAGGCCGACTCCGGGAGCTCCAGACTGCAGGCCGACTCACTCGGTTCCGGACTGTAGGCGTCTCACTCGCTTCCGGACTGTAGGCCGTCTCACTCGCTTCCGGACTGTAGGCCGTCTCACTCGCTTCCGGACTGTAGGCCGTCTCACTCGCTTCCGGACTGTAGGCCGTCTCACTCGCTTCCGGACTGTAGGCCGTCTCACTCGCTTCCGGACTGTAGGCCGTCTCACTCGGTTCCGGACTGTACACTGTTGCCGGATACTCTTGACGGGGCGCTGTCGTCGGACACTCGGGACGGGGCACTGTCGTCGGACACTCGGGACGGGGCACTGTCGTCGGACACTCGGGACGGGGCACTGTCGTCGGACACTCGGGACGGGGCACTGTCGTCGGACACTCGGGACGGGGCAATGTCGTCGGACACTCGGGACGGGGCAATGTCGTCGGACACTCGGGACGGGGCTGACGCACTGGAAGCCTGATGCGTGGGGCTGGTAGTGGAGGTACCAGCCTGGAAACACGCACCTCAGGGCTAGTGCAGGGAACAGGACGAGTAGGACTGGGATGATGCACTGGAGGCCTGGTGCGTGGTGCTGGTACTGGAGGTATCAGACTGGACACACGCACTTCAAGGCTAGTGCGAGGAGCCGGAACAGGACATACTGGACTGGGCTGATGCACTGGAAGCCTGGTGCTGGCTTGGGATGTGCCAGACTGGAGATACGCACCTCACGGCTAGTGCGAGGAGCGGGAACAGGATACTCTGGACCGTGAAGACGTACTGGCGGTCTCGAGCGCAGCACTGGCTCCACCCTTACTGGCTGGATGCCCACTTCCCCATGGCAAATGCGGGGCGCTGGCACTGCGCACACTGGCCTGAAAATACTTGGCCTCGCCACAGTACGCATTACCCCGAAGCACGGGACCTGTCAAGTCATAGGTTGCTTGACAAAAGCACAGGGATTTGGCTTGGGGCTTAATCCTCGCCCAGCCAAACTACCCGTGTGCCCCCCCCAAAAAATTATTGGGGCTGCCTCTCCACCTCTACCTGCTTCCCAGGCAGGTTGTCACAATGGTCCAGTAGTTGTTCCCACGTCCAGTCAATCCTTGCTTCTAATACCTCCAGCGACCAGGATGCCATCTCTTCCCGAGCGCGCTGCTTTCTCCACTCCAGGTGCTGCTCCCTCATCTGTTGCTTGGTCCGGGTTTGGTGGGTAGTTCTGTAACGGTTGTCGTGTGTGGAGGACCAAGACGCAACAGGGAAGTGTATATTCATCTTCTTTTTAATATTGAAGAAGTAGAAACAAAATAAACACGTATACAATTACGGAAACGACACTTAACAGTTCTGTCAGGTGAAGAGCACAAAACAGAATACAACTACCCACAATCCACAATACACACACACCCCTAATTATAGGACCTTCAATCAGAGGCAACGATAGACAGCTGCCTCCAACTGAAGGCCCCAACACCAATTAGAAAAACATAGAAATACAAACGACTAGACAGAACATAGAAATAAACTAACATAGAACAATAACCAAAAAAAAACGGACTAATAAATCAAATACATGAACACATACAAAAACACACCCTGAACCACATAAAACAAATACCCCCTGCCACGTCCTGACCAAACTATAAGAACAAATAACCCCTTTACTGGTCAGGACGTGACACATGCACATCTCTCATTTATTTGGGCCTATTAGATAGTGTCACTACTTCTACAGAAGTCGATGCCCCTCCTTGTTCGGGTGGTGCTCGACGGTCGATGTCACCGGTCTTCTAGCCATCATCGATCAGTTTTTCATTTTCCATTGGTTTTGTCTTCTCTTCCTACACACCTGTTTCCAATCCAATTAATCATGTTGTGTATTTAACCCTCTGTTTCCCCTCATGTCCTTGTCGGTGATTGTTTGTGTTGTTATGTTACATGGGTTTGTGTATCGGTGTGCGACGGGTATACTTTACACATTTCTTTTGTACTTTGGTTTTGGAGTTGGTTTTTTCATTAAATACTCCATATTAACCAACTTGGTTTCTCCTGTGCCTGACTTCCCTGCCACCTACATACACGAACATGACAGATAGGCTATTATAATTTCAAGTTTTTGCTCTATGCATCCGAGGGGAGCGCGATTTATAACATACAGTAGTATTTAATAGGTGAACAGACAGTTGATATTTTGCATTGAAGTGTGAAGGCTACCACTGTAAGTAGTAAATGGAAGGTTAAAAACACAAATCTGAGTAGGCAATGCTTCAGAATTCGCAGGAAGTGCAGCATATTTAGGTTCGGGAAAAAGTAAATGCAAAACATTATTGAATTCAAACGATCTGTTTATAGGTCCACAACAATTTGCAATTGTTTTTGTCTTTCAGAAATGGTCAGATACAGCAAACGTCACTTCAAAGGAAAACATTCTGCCAACACATCCATATATATACATCTGATCAAGTTTGCCATGCATTGCTATTTCCATTAGATACTCTCTTGGCATAATTCCAATACCTCCATAAAATGTGAATGATGGGCGTTTTTCAGGTGGAGTTTTAAAGCATTGTATTAATTGCAATCCTGTTTGTAAAGTATGTCATTTTGAGAAGATAATTTTTTACAACTCAAAATAGGATACTCCCTTTTTAAGACAAATGTTTCTAATGAGATTATGACCTCGCTAGCCAAGAATAATGCTAGGTGTCTTTTCTTTTTAGCTTTCTTTGTGCAGACTGTGAACAACACAGTAGAGACACTGCTCAACACAACACACAGTAGAGACACTGCTCAACACACAGTAGAGACACTGTTCAACAAACAGTAGAAACACTGCTCAACACACAGTAGAGACACTGTTCAACAAACAGTAGAAACACTGCTAAACAAACAGTAGAGACACTGTTCAACACACAGTAGAGACACTGCTCAACACACAGTAGAGACACTGCTCAAAACACAGTAGAGACACTGTTCAACAAACAGTAGAGACACTGCTCAACACACAGTAGAGACACTGCTCAATACAACACACAGTAGAGACACTGCTCAACACACAGTAGAAACACTGCTCAATACAACACACAGTAGAGACACTGCTCAACACACAGTAGAGACACTGCTCAACACACAGTAGAGACACTGCTCAACACAATACACAGTAGAGACACTGCTCAACACAATACACAGTAGAGACACTGCTCAACACACAGTAGAAACACTGCTCAACACACAGTAGAGACACTGCTCAACACACAGTAGAGACACTGCTCAACACACAGTAAATCAAATCAAATCAAATGTATTTATATAGCCCTTCGTACATCAGCTGATATCTCAAAGTGCTGTACAGAAACCCAGCCTAAAACCCCAAACAGCAAGCAAAGCATGTGAAAGAAGCACAGTGGCTAGGAAAAACTCCCTAGGAAAAACTCCCTAGAAAGGCCAAAAACCTAGGAAGAAACCTAGAGAGGAACCAGGCTATGAGGGGTGGCCAGTCCTCTTCTGGCTGTGCAGGGTGGATATTATAACAGAACATGGTCAAGATGTTAAAATGTTCATAAATGACCAGCATGGTCAAATAATAATAATCATAGTAGTTGTCGAGGGTGCAACAAGCACGTCCGGTGAACAGGTCAGGGTTCCATAGCCGCAGGCAGAACAGTTGAAACTGGAGCAGCAGCACGGCCAGGTGGACTGGGGACAGCAAGGAGTCATCATACCAGGTAGTCCTGAGGCATGGTCCTAGGGCTCAGGTCCTCCGAGAGAAAGACAGAAAGAGAGAAAGAGAGAATTAGAGAGAGCATATTTAAATTCACACAGGACACCGGATAAGACAAGAGAAATACTCCAGATGTAACAGACTGACCCTAGCCCCCCGACACATAAACTACTGCAGCATAAATACTGGAGGCTGAGACAGGAGGGATCAGAAGACACTGTGGCCCCATCCGATGATACCCCCGGACAGGGCCAAACAGGCAGGATATAACCCCACCCACTTTGCCAAAGCACAGCCCCCACACCACTAGAGGGATGTCTCCAACCACCAACTTACCGTCCTAAGACAAGGCCGAGTATAGCCCACAACGATCTCCGCCATGGCATAACCCAAGGGGGGGCGCCAACCCAGACAGGAAGACCACGTCAGTGACTCAACCCACTCAAGTGACGCACCCCTCCCATGGACGGCATGGAAGAACACCAGTAAGCCAGTGACTCAGCCCCTGTAAAAGGGTTAGAGGCAGAGAATCCCAGTGGAAAGAGGGGAACCGGCAAGGCAGAGACAGCAAGGGCGGTTCGTTGCTCCAGCCTTTCCGTTCACCTTCACACTCCTGGGCCAGACTATACTTAATCATAGGACCTACTGAAGAGATAAGTCTTCAGTAAAGACTTAAAGGTTGAGACTGAGTCTGCGTCTCTCACATTGGTAGGCAGACCATTCGATAAAAATGGAGCTCTATAGGAGAAAGCCCTACCTCCAGCCGTTTGCTTAGAAATTCTAGGGACAATTAGGAGGCCTGCGTCTTGTGACCGTAGCGTACGTGTAGGTATGTACGGCAGGACCAAATCGGAAAGATAGGTAGGAGCAAGCCCATGTAATGCTTTGTAGGTTAGCAGTAAAACCTTGAAATCAGCCCTTGCCTTAACAGGAAGCCAGTGTAGGGAGGCTAGCACTGGAGGTAAAATATATAGTGAACACAATAGTGGTCCTAAAACGGAACCTTGAGGAACACCGAAATTCACAATTGATTTGTCAGAGGACAAACCATTCACAGAGACAAACTGATATCTTTCCGACAGATAAGATCTAAACCAGGCCAGAACTTGTCCATGTAGACCAGTTTGGGTTTCCAATCTCTCCAAAAGAATGTGGTGATCGATGGTATCAAAAGCGGCACTAAGATCTAGGAGCACGAGGACAGATGCAGAGCCTCGGTCTGACGTCATTAAAAGGTAATTTACCACCTTCACAAGTGCAGTCTCAGTGCTATGATGGGGTCTAAAACCAGACTGAAGCGTTTCGTATACATTGTTTGTCTTCAGGAAGGCAGTGAGTTGCTGTGCAACAGCTTTTTCTAAAATTTTTGAGAGGAATGGAAGATTCGATATAGGCCGATAGTTTTTTATAATTTCTGGATCAAGATTCGGCTTTTTCAAGAGAGGCTTTATTACTGCCACTTTTAGTGAGCTTGGTACACATCCGGTGGATAGAGAGCCGTTTATTATGTTCAACATAGGAGGGCCAAGCACAGGAAGCAGCTCTTTCAGTAGTTTAGTTGGAATAGGGTCCAGTATGCAGCTTGAGGGTTTGGAGGCCATGATTATTTTCATCATTGTGTCAAGAGATATAGTACTAAAACACTTTAGTATCTCCCTTGATCCTAGGTCCTGGCAGAGTTGTGTAGACTCAGGACAATGGAGCTTTGGAGGAATACCCAGATTTAAAGAGGAGTCTGTAATTTGCTTTCTAATGATCATGATCTTTTCCTCAAAGAAGTTCATAAATTTATTACTGCTGAAGTGAAAGCCATCCTCCATTTGCGAAGGCTGCTTTTTAGTTAGCTTTGCGACAGTATCAAAAAGAAATTTCAGATTGTTCTTATTTTCCTCAATTAAGTTGGAAAAATAGGATGATCGAGCAGCAGTAAGGACTCTTCGATACTGCACGGTACTGTCTTTCCAAGCTAGTCGGAAGACTTCCAGTTTGGTGTGGCGCCATTTCCGTTCCAATTTTCTGGAAGCTTGCTTCAGAGCTCGTGTATTTTCTGTAAACCAGGGAGCTAGTTTCTTATGACAGATGTTTTTAGTTTTTAGGGGTGCAACTGCATCTAGGGTATTGCGCAAGGTTAAATTGAGTTCCTCGGTTAGGTGGTTAACTGATTTTTGTCCTCTGACGTCCTTGGGTAGGCAGAGGCAGTCTGGAAGGGCATCAAGGAATCTTTGGGTTGTCTGAAAATGTATAGCACGACTTTTAATGCTCCTTGGTTGGGGTCTGAGCAGATTATTTGTTGCGATTGCAAACGTAATAAAATGGTGGTCCGATAGTCCAGGATTATGAGGAAAAACATTAAGATCCACAACATTTATTCCATGGGACAAAACTAGGTCCAGAGTATGACTGTGGCAGTGAGTAGGTCCAGAGACATGTTGGACAAAACCCACTGAGTCGATGATGGATCCGAAAGCCTTTTGGAGTGGGTCTGTGGACTTTTCCATGTGAATGTTAAAGTCACCAAAAATTTGAATATTATCTGCTATGACTACAAGAACCGATAGGAATTCAGGGAACTCAGTGAGGAACACTGCATATGGCCCAGGAGGCCTGTAAACAGTAGCTATAAAAAGTGAGTGAGTAGGCTGCATAGATTTCATGACTAGAAGCTCAAAAGACGAAAACGTCATTGTTTTTTTTTTGTAAATTGAAATTTGCTATCGTAAATGTTAGCAACACCTCCGCCTTTGCCGGATGCACGGGGGGTATGGTCACTAGTGTAACCAGGGGGTGAGGCCTCATTTAACACAGTAAATTCATCAGGCTTAAGCCATGTTTCAGTCAAGCCAATCATATCAAGATTATGATCAGTGATTAGTTCATTGACTATAACTGCCTTGGAAGTGAGGGATCTAACATTAAGTAACCCAATTTTGAGATGTGTGGTATCACAATCTCTTTCAATAATGGCAGGAATGGAGGAGGTCTTTATACTAGTGAGATTGCTAAAGCGAACACCGCCATTTTTAATTTTGCCCAACCTAGATCGAGGCACAGACACGGTCTCAATGGGGAAAGCTGAGCTGACTACGCTGACTGTGCTAGTGGCAGACTCCACTAAGCTGGCAGGCTGGCTAACAGCCTGCTGCCTGGCCTGCACCCTATTTCATTGTGGAGCTAGAGGAGTTAGAGCTCTGTCTATGTTCGTAGATAAGATGAGAGCACCCCTCCAGCTAGGATGGAGTCCGTCACTCCTCAACAGGCCAGGCTTGGTCCTGTTTGTGGGTGAGTCTCAGAAAGAGGGCCAATTATCTACAAATTCTATCTTTTGGGAGGGGCAGAAAACAGTTTTCAACCAGCGATTGAGTTGTGAGACTCTGCTGTAGAGCTCATCACTCCCCCTAAATGGGAGGGGGCCAGAGACAATTAATCGATGCCGACACATCTTTCTAGCTGATTTACACGCTGAAGCTATGTTGCGCTTGGTGACCTCTGACTGTTTCATCCTAACATCGTTGGTGCCGACATGGATAACAATATCTCTATACTCTCTACACTCGCCAGTTTTAGCTTTAGCCAGCACCGTCTTTAGATTAGCCTTAACGTCGGTAGCCCTGCCCCCTGGTAAACAGTGTATGATCGCTGGATGATTAGTTTTAAGTCTAATACTGCGGGTAATGTAGTCGCCAATGACTAGGGTTTTCAATTTGTCAGAGCTAATGGTGGGAGCCGTTGGCGTCTCAGACCCCACAACGGGAGGAGTAGAGACCAGAGAAGTCTCGGCCTCCGACTCCGACTCGCTTAATGGGGAGAACCGGTTGAAAGTTTCTGTCGGCTGAATAAGCGACACCGGTTGAGCATTCCTACAGCGTTTCCCTCCAGAAGCCATGAGAAAGATGTCCGGCTGCGGGGACCGTGCGAGGGGGTTTATACTAACGTTACTATCTGTACTTACTGGTGGCACAGATGCTGTTTCATCCTTTCCTACACTGAAATTACTCTTGCCTAACGATTGCGTCTGAAGCTGGGCTTGCAGCACAGCTATCCTTGCCGTAAGGCGATCGTTCTCCTGTATATTATAAGTACAACGACTGCAATTAGAAGGCATCATGTTAATGTTACTTAGCTTCGGCTGTTTGAAGTCCTGACGAACCATGTCCAGATAAAACCTCCGGGGTGAAAAAGTTGAATGAAAAAAGTTGAGTGAGGGAAAAAGTAAAAATATACGGTAATAGAGTAGAGACACTGCTCAACACACAGTAGAGACACTGCTCAACACACAGTAGAGACACTGCTCAACACACAGTAGAGACACTGCTCAATACAACACACAGTAGAGACACTGCTCAATACAACACACAGTAGAGACACTGCTCAATACAACACACAGTAGAGACACTGCTCAACACACAGTAGAAACACTGCTCAACACACAGCAGAGACACTGCTCAACACACAGTAGAGACACTGCTCAACACACAGTAGAGACACTGCTCAATACAACACACAGTAGAGACACTGCTCAATACAACACACAGTAGAGACACTGCTCAATACAACACACAGTAGAGACACTGCTCAATACAACACACAGTAGAGACACTGCTCAACACACAGTAGAAACACTGATCAACACACAGTAGAGACACTGCTCAACACACAGCAGAGACACTGCTCAATACAACACACAGTAGAAACACTGCTCAACACACAGTAGCGACACTGCTCAATACAACACACAGTAGAAACACTGCTCAACACACAGTAGATGCACTGCTCAATACAACACACAGTAGATACACTGCTCAACACAATATACAGGCAGTGAGACTCCAAAAAAAAGGCATAGGCTACACATGCAGTGCTTTTAGAAAGGGTTCACAGACCTTGACTTATTACACATTTTGTTGTGTTATTGAAATTACATTTAGATTTTTTGTCACTGCCCTACACACAATAGCCCATAATGTCAAAGTGGAGTTATGTTTTTCAAATCTTTTACAAGTTAATAAAAAATGAAAAGCTGAAATGTCTATAGTCTAAGAGTAGTCAACCCTTTTGTTATGGTAAGCGTAAACAAGTTCAGGTGTAAACATTTGCTTAACAAGTCACATAATACTTTGCATGTACTCACTCTGTGTGCAATAATAGTGTTTAACATGATTTTTGAATGACTACCTCATCTCTGTACCCCACACATACAATTATCTGTAAGGTCCCTCAGTCGAGCAGTGAATTTCAAACACAGATTCAACCACAAAGACCAGGAAGGTTTTCCAATGCCTTGCAAAGAAGGGAACCTATTGGTAGATAGGTAGAAATAAAAAACATCTGACATTGAATATCCCTTTGCGCATGGTGAAGTTATTAATTAATAACAGTCTCAATGTCAACAGGGAAGAGGCGACTCCGGGATGCTGGCCTTCTAGGCAGAGTTCCTCTGTCCAGTGTCTGGGTTCTTTTGCCCATCTTAATCTTTTATTTTTATTGGCCAGTCTGTGATATGGTTTTTTCTTTGCCTCTTCACTGTTGAAGTTGAGACTGGTGTTTTGCAGGTACTAATTAATGAAGCTGCCAGTTGAGGACTTGTGAGACGTCTGTTTCTCAAACTAGACACTCTAATGTACTTGTCCTCTTGCTCAGTTGTGCACCGGGGCCTCCCACTCCTCTTTCTAGTCTGGTTAGAGCCAGTTTGAGCTATTCTGTTTAGAGCCAGTTTGAGCTATTCTGTTAAGGGAGTAGTACCCGGTGTTGTACGAGATCTTCAGTTTCTTGGCAGTTTCTCACATGGAATAGCCTTCATTTCTCAGAACAAGAATAGACTGACGAGTTTCTGAAGAAAGGTCTTTGTTTCTAACCACTTTGAGCCTGTAATTGAACCCACAAATGCTGATGCTCCAGATACCCAACTAGTCTAAAGAAGGCCAGTTTTATTGCTTCTTTAATCGGAACAACAGTTTTCAGCTGTGCTAACATCATTTCAAAATGGTTTTCTGATGATCAGTTAGCCTTTATAAATGGTAAACTTGGATTAGCTAACACGGTGTGACATTGAAGTTTCCAGCTACAATAGTAATTTCCAACATTAACGTCTACACTGTATTTCTGATCAATTTGATGGTTTTTTAATGGACCAAAAAATTGTTTTTCTTTCAAAAACAAGGACATTTCGAAGTGACCCCAAACTTTTGAACGGTGGTGTATGTCTATAAATGATGTATTTTCACCATTCATTCAGAACTGAAAATGAACCTGATTTCAATGTCTGGAAAATATGAGTTTTCAACATCCAGAAAATACATATTTTCCCCTTTCATTCAGAACTTAAATTGAGCCTAACTTCAAAGTCTGGAAGATACGTATTTTAGACATCTTTCAACGTAATTTTGCTTACTGGGACTATACTGGGGTGGGGGTGGTATTTTGAAGCAAGCAGCAGACAAGTTCAAACACTGCAATAATTCAACTGTAATGACACAGAGAGAGAGAGAGAGAGAGAGAGAGGAAGAGGGAGAGAAAAGGAGTGAGAGAGAGTAATTGAGAGAGAGAGAGGAAGAGGGAGAGAAAAGGAGTGAGAGAGAGTGAGTGAGAGAGAGAGAGGAAGATGGAAAGAAAAGGAGTGAGAGAGAGTGAGTGAGAGAGAGAGGAAGAGGGAGAGAAAAGGAGTGAGAGAGAGTGAGTGAAAGAGAGAGAGGAAGAGGGAGAGAAAAGGAGTGAGAGAGAGAGAGGAAGAGGGAGAGAAAAGGAGTGAGAGAGAGTGAGTGAGAGAGAGAGAGGAAGAGGGAAAGAAAAGGAGTGAGAGAGAGTGAGTGAGAGAGAGAGAGGAAGAGGGAGAGAAAAGGAGTGAGAGAGAGTGAGTGAAAGAGAGAGAGGAAGAGGGAGAGAAAAGGAGTGAGAGAGAGAGAGGAAGAGGGAGAGAAAAGGAGTGAGAGAGAGAGAGAGAGAGAGAGAGAGAGAGAGAGGAAGAGGGAGAGAAAAGGGGTGAGAGAGAGAGAGGAAGAGGGAGAGAAAAGGAGTGAGAGAGAGAGAGAGAGGAAGAGGGAGAGAAAAGGAGTGAGAGAGAGAGAGAGAGAGAGTGAGAGAGAGAGAGAGAGAGGAAGAGGGAGAGAAAAGGAGTGAGAGAGAGAGAGAGGACAGCTCGTAGGTCGGTGGGTGGGTCAGTCATCAATAGTTCTTAAGCCATTGAGTGTGTGGTTAGTATCTGTCTCTTAATGCTCTTCCTATGGATCCTAAAGAAGAGCTCGTAATTCACTTCCAAGTCAATAGGACATGTCAGGGGACATGTTCCTTTCATGTAGCCTAATGTCCATATGCATTTTTAATGGGCTTAATGCATTACTCTCTAGACATCAATAATATAGTCAGACTAATGCTCTGCATCAAATACTCCTCATCAAATATCTAACAGTGTTTTGTCGAAGGCATTTTGGTGGGAAAATTGAAAATACTGTAGAGAGAAAGAAAATGTATAAAGTTCTGTGAAAAATATCTGCAAAGAGGGTGGTTGACTCATTTTACTTCCAAAGAAAAATAAAATACATGGGAACAAAGTGGAATCAGTAGAGAAGTAACATTAGTAATGTTATTGTTCATGTTATTTTGATTGGAATTCTAATGGCAGGAAATTATAGAAACTGACAGTTCAAGTGAAACTTGTTGGTCTGTGGGCTTTGAAGTGATGCGTTTCATCCCTACCTTTCATTTATTACACACCGCTCCTCCTCCCAGACACACACACACAGACACACATACACAGACACACACACACACACACGTCAGTCACATATTGATGGCATTATTATGAGTGGAACATGCCTGATCTGGCCTGCAGTGGCAGAGATCCAGGTCTGATTGAGACTCATCAGTCATATCAGACCATACACACTGAGGTAGAAAGTGGGAATTATTCCTCTTTTTTCTCTTTAAAGAGGAACAGTTCCCTCCCTCCCTCTGCTTTGAAAATGCTTAATTTCCATACACATTTCCTTCAGCCAACTTAAACACCACACTTCCCCTCTCAAATGCTCACACGCGCTCATAGACACGCACATGCACACACCTTCTCACCATCTCCATCTATAGTTTCAAGAAGAGAATGTTGGGTATTATCACTGCAGACCTTATTATCACTGCAGACCGTATTATCACTGCAGACCTTATTATCACTGCAGACCTTATTATCACTGCAGACCGTTTATCACTGCGGACCGTATTATCACTGCAGACCTTATTATCACTACAGACCTTATTATCACTGCAGACCATATTATCACTGCAGACCATATTATCACAGCAGACCGTATTATCACTGCAGACCTTATTATAACTGCAGACCGTATTATCACTGCAGACCTTATTATCACTACAGACAGTATTATCACTGCAGACCTTATTATCACTGCAGACCATATTATCACCGCAGACCGTATTATCACTGCAGACCTTATTATCACTGCAGACCGTATTATCACTGCAGACCTTATTATCACTACAGACCTTATTATCACTGCAGACCATATTATCACTGCAGACCTTATTATCACTGCAGACCATATTATCACCGCAGACCGTATTATCACTGCAGACCTTATTATCACTGCAGACCGTATTATCACTGCAGACCTTATTATCACTACAGACCTTATTATCACTGCAGACCATATTATCACTGCAGACCTTATTATCACCGCAGACCGTATTATCACTGCAGACCTTATTATCACTGCAGACAGTATTATCACTGCAGACCTTATTATCACTGCAGACCTTATTATCACTGCAGACAGTATTATCACTGCAGACAGTATTATCACTGCAGATCTTATTATCACTGCAGACCTTATTATCACTGCAGACCCTATTCTCACTGCAGACCCTATTATCACTGCAGACCTTATTATCACTCCGGACCTCATTATCACTGCAGACCGTATTATCACTGCATACCCTATTATCAATGCAGACCCTATTATCACTGCAGACCCTATTATCACTGCAGACCCTATTATCACTTGCAGACCCTATTATCACCGCAGACCCTGTTATCACTGCAGACCGTATTATCACTGCAGATCGTATTATCACTGCAGACCCTATTATCACTGCAGACTGTATTATCACTGCATACCCTATTATCACTGCGGAACCTGTTATCACTGCAGACCTTATTATCACTGCAGACTTTATTATCACTGCAAACCGTATTATCACTTGCAGACTGTATTAGCACTGCAGACCGTATTATCACTGCTGACCCTATTTTCACTGCAGACCCTATTATCACTGCAGACCCTATTATCAATGCAGACGGTATTATCACGGCAAACCATATTATCATTGCTGAACCTATTATCACTGCTGACGGTATTATCACTGCAGACCCTATTATCACTGCAGACCTTATTATCACTGCAGACCTTATTATCATTGCTGACCCTAATATCGCTGCAGACGGTATTGTCACGATAAACCGTATTATCACTGCAGACCGTATTATCACTGCAGACTGTATTATCACTGCAGACCGTATTATCTCTGCAGACCTTATTATCACTGCAGACCCTATTATCACTGCAACCCGTATTATCACTGCATACCTTATTATTTCTGCAGACCTTATTATAACTGCAGACCGTATTATCACTGCAGACCTTATTATCACTGCAGACCTTATTATCACTGCAGACCTTATTATCACTGCAGACCTTATTATCACTGCAGACCATATTATCACTGCAGACCTTATTATCACTGCAGACCATATTATCACCGCAGACCGTATTATCACTGTAGACCTTATTATCACTGCAGACAGTATTATCACTGCAGACCTTATTATCACTGCAGACCTTATTATCACTGCAGACAGTAATATCACTGCAGATCTTATTATCACTGCAGACCTTATTATCACTGCAGACCCTATTCTCACTGCAGACCCTATTATCACTGCAGACCTTATTATCACTCCGGACCTCATTATCACTGCAGACCGTATTATCACTGCATACCCTATTATCAATGCAGACCCTATTATCACTGCAGACCCTATTATCACTGCAGACCCTATTATCACTTGCAGACCCTATTATCACCGCAGACCCTGTTATCACTGCAGACCGTATTATCACTGCAGATCGTATTATCACTGCAGACCCTATTATCACTGCAGACCGTATTATCACTGCAAACCGTATTATCACTTGCAGACTGTATTAGCACTGCAGACCGTATCATCACTGCAGACCCTATTATCACTGCATACCCTATTATCACAGCAGAACCTATTATCACTGCAGACCCTATTATCTCTGCAGATCTTATTATCACTGTAGACGGTATTATCACTGCAAACTGTATTACCACTGCAGACCGTATTATCACTGCAGACCCAATTATCACTGCTGACCCTATTTTCACTGCAGACCCTATTATCACTGCAGACCCTATTATCAATGCAGACGGTATTATCACGGCAAACCATATTATCATTGCTGAACCTATTATCACTGCTGACGGTATTATCACTGCAGACCCTATTATCACTGCAGACCTTATTATCACTGCAGACCTTATTATCATTGCTGACCCTAATATCGCTGCAGATGGTATTGTCACGATAAACCGTATTATCACTGCAGACCGTATTATCACTGCAGACTGTATTATCACTGCAGACCGTATTATCTCTGCAGACCTTATTATCACTGCAGACCCTATTATCACTGCAACCCGTATTATCACTGCATACCTTATTATTTCTGCAGACCTTATTATAACTGCAGACCGTATTATCACTGCAGACCTTATTATCACTGCAGACCTTATTATCACTGCAGACCTTATTATCACTGCAGACCATATTATCACTGCAGACCTTATTATCACTGCAGACCATATTATCACCGCAGACCGTATTATCACTGTAGACCTTATTATCACTGCAGACAGTATTATCACTGCAGACCTTATTATCACTGCAGACCTTATTATCACTGCAGACAGTAATATCACTGCAGATCTTATTATCACTGCAGACCTTATTATCACTGCAGACCCTATTCTCACTGCAGACCCTATTATCACTGCAGACCTTATTATCACTCCGGACCTCATTATCACTGCAGACCGTATTATCACTGCATACCCTATTATCAATGCAGACCCTATTATCACTGCAGACCCTATTATCACTGCAGACCCTATTATCACTTGCAGACCCTATTATCACCGCAGACCCTGTTATCACTGCAGACCGTATTATCACTGCAGATCGTATTATCACTGCAGACCCTATTATCACTGCAGACCGTATTATCACTGCAAACCGTATTATCACTTGCAGACTGTATTAGCACTGCAGACCGTATCATCACTGCAGACCCTATTATCACTGCATACCCTATTATCACAGCAGAACCTATTATCACTGCAGACCCTATTATCTCTGCAGATCTTATTATCACTGTAGACGGTATTATCACTGCAAACTGTATTACCACTGCAGACCGTATTATCACTGCAGACCCAATTATCACTGCTGACCCTATTTTCACTGCAGACCCTATTATCACTGCAGACCCTATTATCAATGCAGACGGTATTATCACGGCAAACCATATTATCATTGCTGAACCTATTATCACTGCTGACGGTATTGTCACTGCAAACCCTATTATCACTGCAGACCTTATTATCACTGCAGACCTTATTATCACTGCAGACCGTATTATCACTGCAGACCGTATTATCACTGCAGACCGTATTATCACTGCAGACTGTATTATCACTGCAGACCGTATTATCTCTGCAGACCTTATTATCACTGCAGACCCTATTATCACTGCAACCCGTATTATCACTGCATACCTTATTATTTCTGCAGACCTTATTATAACTGCAGACCGTATTATCACTGCAGAACCTATTATCACTGCCGACCCATTTATACATGACTCCAAGTGCATTTGCCCAATTTTCCAATTACAGTATGGTGCCTTGGAGCCCCTCAGTCCCATCTCTGTGTGTTTGTGTGTGTATGTGTATGTGTATGTGTGGGTGTGTACGTGTGTGTGTGGGTGTGTGTTTGTCTGTGTGTGTGTCTGTGTGTGTGTGTGTGTCTGTGTGTGTGTGTGTGTGTGTCTGTGTGTGTGTGTGTGTGTGTGTGTGTGTGTGTGTGTGTGTGTGTGTGTGTGTGTGTGTGTGTGTGTGTGTGTGTGTGTGTGTGTGTGTGTGTGTGTGTGTGTGTGTGTGTGTGTGTGTGTGTGTGTGTGTGTGTGTGTGTGTGTGTGTGTGTGTGTGTGTGTGTGTGTGTATGCATGTGATGATTGTTTGTGTCATGGTATTTTGTTTCATAACTTAACAAAATGTGTTACCATCTTTATGACACTGTTTGTGTTGTGTTGTGTTTAGTGGTTTGTTCAGGACTCCAGGAAGACTATTTGTTGCTAGAGTAACAGATAAACAGATAGCAAACACCCCTCCCAGAGCTGCTGAAAGTACCTGACTCTCACATTGTGAAGAGTAACCATATATCTCCAAGTTCACAAACAGTTTCTCTTGTTTCATGCGCCCTGAACACATCCCAGGTCTCTCACAGCTCTGTTGGAGACTCTTTCTTTGCAGCACTGCACATCGCTTTGGGGTAACATTGTTACCGCGGCAACTGGTTTTCCCACACACAAGCTGACATCACTCAGACAGCATTGGAACGCAGAGCGCAGGGAGGTAATGAATATTCATGAAGGGAGGCCAGGGACCTGTTCCATTCTGGTGAGCACACACACACACACACACACACACACACACACACACACACACACACACACACACCACACACACACACACACACACACACACACACTGAAGGGCAGGTACTCGTAACATCCTAGAGAGCACATGTTCATCTCATGCCTCACTGATCCATTCTCTTCACACAGAGCATGGTCAGAAGACTCCTCACACTCACTCACACATTTTTCTGTAATTTCTATACTAAAACTACAGATGCAGAAATTCAACATAATATATTTGTGTCTCACTTCTTAACAAAGCCATAACAAGTCTTTGAACAGTAATGGTTGTGTGTCTGTGTGTTACTGAAGTACATTATGACATAACTCTCACGGCTTACAGCGAACTACCAACTGGGCAGAAACTGGTTAAATCAACATGTGATTAGGGTATTGGATGATATGATGAGGGCTGAGGGCAGTGTCTGGAGTTTTGGCACACAGAGAGGATTCCATTTCCATGTCAATCTGCCTTGGCTGGTCCTGAATCAATTGTGACCTTCACACACACACACACACACACACACACACACACACACACACACACACACACACACACACACACACACACACACACACACACACACACACACACACACACACACACACACTACTCCAGCGGGAGACATACAGAGCGTTGTATAAAAATCTGCAGCATTTTTATGTGTTTCTGTTTAAGACCAATGTGTGTCTGTTTAAGACCAATGTGTTTCTATTTAAGACCAATGTGGGTCCCAAATGGCACCTTATTCACTATAGTGCTCTACTTTTAACCAGGGTCCATAGGGCTCTGCTCAAAAGTAGTGCACTATACAGGGAATAAGGTGTCATTTGGGACAAAGCACATGGAAACCAAGTGTTTGATACCATTCCACTAATTCCGCTCCTGCCATTACCACAAGCCCCGTCCTCCCCAATTAAGGTGCCACCAACCTCCTGTGCTAGACACTAACAGACTGATAGAAAAAGTTGACATGCAGCCAATGAGCTGTATCCTGGCACAGATACAGCAGCTAGATAATCATTTCGTTGGTCATCATATTTTCAAGAGATCTCATTTTCAATACTCAGTGACCTATTTTGGAACTGTTGGGGAATTCCTGCTCAGAAGGGTGAATATTGTTTTTAAAATAAAGAACTGTCAAAAAGCTTTAATCTCAACATGTCCGAGGACCAATGGTGTAAAGTACTTAAGTAAAAATACTTTAAAGTACTACTTCAGTAATTTGTGGTGGTATCTGTACTTTACTTTACCATTTATATTTTTGACAAATTTTACTTTTACTCCACTACATTCCTAAAGAAAATAATGTACTTTTACATTTTCCCTGACACCCAAAAATACTTGTCACATTTTTAATGCTTAGCAGGACAGGAAAATTGTCTAATTCATGCACTTATCAAGAGAACATCCCTGGTCATCCCTACTCCCTCTGATCTGGCAGACTCACTAAACACAAATGCCTTGTTTGTAAATTATGTCTGAGTGTTGGAGTGTGCCCCTGGCTATCCGTAAATTAAAAAAACAAGAAAATCGTGCCGTCTGGGTTGCTTAATATACGGAATTTGAAATGATTTATACTTTTACTTTTACTTTTGATAAATACATTTTAGCAATTACATTTACTTTCGATACGTAAGTATTTTTTATAAACCGAATACATTTAGACCCCAACCTGAATCTTCTCTGTGGTACTGGTTGGTGTTGTAGTTGACCCCAACCTGAATCTTCTCTGTGGTACTGGTCGGTGGGGTAGTTGACCCCAACCTGAATCTTCTCTGTGGTACTGGTCGGTGGGGTAGTTGACCCCAACCGGAATCTTCTCCGTGGTACTGGTCGGTGTTGTAGTTGACCCCAACCTGAATCTTCTCCGTGGTACTAGTCGGTGTTGTAGTTGACCCCAACCTGAATCTTCTCTGTGGTACTGGTCGGTGTTGTAGTTGACCCCAACCTGAATCTTCTCTGTGGTACTGGTCGGTGGGGTAGTTGACCCCAACCTGAATCTTCTCTGTGGTACTGGTCGGTGGGGTAGTTGACCCCAACCTGAATCTTCTCTGTGGTACTGGTCGGTGGGGTAGTTGACCCCAACCTGAATCTTCTCTGTGGTACTGGTTGGTGTTGTAGTTGACCCCAACCTGAATCTTCTCTGTGGTACTGGTCGGTGGGGTAGTTGACCCCAACCTGAATCTTCTCTGTGGTACTGGTCGGTGGGGTAGTTGACCCCAACCTGAATCTTCTCTGTGGTACTGGTCGGTGGGGTAGTTGACCCCAACCTGAATCTTCTCCGTGGTACTGGTCGGTGTTGTAGTTGACCCCAACCTGAATCTTCTCCGTGGTACTAGTCGGTGTTGTAGTTGACCCCAACCTGAATCTTCTCTGTGGTACTGGTCGGTGTTGTAGTTGACCCCAACCTGAATCTTCTCTGTGGTACTGGTCGGTGTTGTAGTTGACCCCAACCTGAATCTTCTCTGTGGTACTGGTCGGTGTTGTAGTTGACCCCAACCTGAATCTTCTCTGTGGTACTGGTCGGTGTTGTAGTTGACCCCAACCTGAATCTTCTCTGTGGTACTGGTCGGTGGGGTAGTTGACCCCAACCTGAATCTTCTCTGTGGTACTGGTCGGTGGGGTAGTTGACCCCAACCTGAATCTTCTCTGTGGTACTAGTCGGTGTTGTAGTTGACCCCAACCTGAATCTTCTCTGTGGTACTAGTCGGTGTTGTAGTTGACCCCAACCTGAATCTTCTCTGTGGTACTAGTCGGTGGGGTAGTTGACCCCAACCTGAATCTTCTCTGTGGTACTGGTCGGTGTTGTAGTTGACCCCAACCTGAATCTTCTCTTTGGTACTGGTCGGTGGTGTAGTTATCCCCAACCTACTCTCTGTCCAGTGATCCTGCCGACCAAGGCCAGGTCTGAAGTGAGGAGCTATTTGGCATAGCAACGTCACCTACGTTGCTAGCTACGATGACAAAGACCAAAGCCGGCGGGAGTACCGTTGAGGACAGTGGTGTCTCTCCATCACAGTTGAAGGATCTTTTAACCGAACAAAAAGAGTTCTACAAGCAGTTGTTAAAACAACAAGAAAATCGATGAGTTGAAATAGGAGAACAGCAAGATGACAGCAATCTGTAAGTCATTTAGAGAGGACATCAGTTCTGTGTGTGAATCCATGATAACAATGATGGATAAATCAAGGCAGAATAATATGGTTGTGGACGGAATTACAGAATCAATGGTGAGGGAAATGACCTCTGAGAAATTGAAGATGGACCACAGGAAGAGGAACGCACCCACAGGACTGAAAAACCCACCACCTGCCCAGGTGACAGGCCCAGGCCGATGGTGGTCAAGATCCTGAGATTCAAGGACAAGATAGCTGTTCTGAAAGAGCCAAGAACTTAAGTGGGAGGTATATCTTCCTCAGAAGAGGACTATCCTGAAGCTGTGCACCAGAAGAGGAAGGTTGATTACTAACCTGAACCAGATTACAGGCACTGGTTACAGTGAGAAGCTTCCTCTTGAGAGAACAGTTTGATGAAAACCATGCAATATTCAGGTTCCCACACATAGCTGACTCTATAGCCACTCCTATCTGTCATATCTTTAATCTGAACCTAGAGGAAAGTCTTTGTCCTCAGGCCTGGAGGGAAGCCAAAATCATTCCACTACCCAAGAGTGTAAAGCGGCCTTTACTGGTTCTAACAGCAGACCTATCAGCTTGCTGCCAGCTCTTAGCAAACTGTTGGTAAAAATTGTTTCAGATCAAATACAATGCTATTTCTCTGAAAACAAATGAACAACAGACTTTCAGCATGCTTATAGAGAAGGGCACTCAACATGTACTGCACTGACACAAATGACTGATGATTGGTTGAAAGAAATTGATAATAAGAAGATTGTGGTAGCTGTACTGTTAGATTTCAGTGCAGCCTTTGATGTAACTGACTATAACCTGTTGTTGAAAAAACGTATGTGCTATGGCTTTTCAACATCTGCCGTATTGTCGATTCAGAGCAATCTATCTAATATAACTCAAGGGGTTTTCTTTATTAGCTTCTCTAATGTCAAACATGTACAGTGGGGTGTACCGCAGGGCAGCTCTCTAGGCCATCTACTCTGTTCTATTTTTACCAATGACCTGTCACTGGCGTTAAACAAAGCATATGTGTCCATGTATGCTGATGATTCAACCATATACGCATTAGCAACCACAGCTAATGAAATCCCTGAAACTCTTAACAACGAGTTGCAGTCTGTTTTGGAATGAGTGGCCAGTAATAAACTGGTCCTGAACATCTCTAAAACTAAGAGCATTGTATTTGGTACAACTCATTCCCTAAGTTCTAGACCTCAGCTGAATCTGGTAATGAATGGTGTGGCTGTTGTACAAGTTGAAAAGACTTAATTACTTGACGTTACATTAGATTCTAAACTGTCATGGTCAAAACATATAGATTCAATGGTTGTAAAGATGGGGAGAGGTCTGTCTGTAATAAAGAGATGCTCTGCTTTTTTGACACCACTCTCCACAAAGCAAGTCCTGCAGGCTCTGGTTTTGTCTTATCTTGATTATTGTCCAGTCGTGTGGTCCAGTGCTGCAAGGAAAGACCTAGTTAAACTACAGCTGGCCCAGAACAGAGCAGCACGTCTTGCTCTTCATTGTAAACAGAGGGCTGATATAAATACTATGCATACCAGTCTCTCTTAGTTAAGAGTTGAGGAGAGACTGACTGCATCACTCCTTTTTATAAGAAACAATGTGTTGAAAATACCTAATTGTTTGCATAGTCAACTTACACACAGCTCTGGACACACACACACTTTCTACACCAGACATGCCACCAGGGGTCTTTTCACAATCCCCAAATCCAGAACAAATTCAACAAAGTATACAGTATTATATAGAGCCATTATTGCATGGAAATCCGTTCCATCTCGTATTGCTCAAGTGAACATCAAACCTGGTTTCAAAAAACAGATAAAGCAACACCTCACGGCACAACGCCTCTCCACTATTTGACCTAGATAGTTTGTGTATAGATATGTAGGCTACATGTGCCTTTTGTAAAAAATATGTTGATATAGTTCTGTCCTTGAGCTTTTCTTGTCTTTAATGTTCTGTATTATGCTATGTTTCATGTTTGTGTGGACCCCAGGAAGAGTAGTTGCTGCCTTTGCAACAGCTAATGGGGATCATAATAAAATACCAAGAAATACCAAATACCATGCACCTATTGAGGAAAATTGCATTGAAAATATAGGGAGTGTTACTATGCTCACAGCAAATGGTGATTAGGCTTTACCCACCTATTTTTTTTACAACTACATCACTGCAGCTGGTGTCTAAAAGCAGACTAAAATGACCAGCCCTAACAACGTTTCGTAATGAGGCTGACTGCTGTCCTTGCCTGGGTTGGCCTGGGTTGTCCTGGGTTGTCCTGGGTTAATAGAGCTCCTTAATGAGCCATACTCAGGTCATTACACTTTAGGGCTGCCAAGGGGCACTGCTGAGAGAATTGAGAGCTGTGTGTCACAGTGTGTGTGTGTGTGTGTGTGTGTGTGTGTGTGTGTGTGTGTGTGTGTGTGTGTGTGTGTGTGTGTGTGTGTGTGTGTGTGTGTGTGTGTGTGTGTGTGTGTGTGTGTGTGTGTGTGTGTGTTTGCCTGGTAGGCCAGCACCTGTCCCCTTACCTGATCCTGAAAGCGTGGTGAGGAGAAGGCCATATGGCCTTTCTACCAGACAGACTGGCTCTCTGCACCTCTATATCCACACGCTAATATCCCTGCATCTACTCTGATTCAATATGATCCTAAACAGAAAGTATGGCCATATAAACAAACAACACAGCAATGGGCCCTGGTTCAAAGTAGTGCACTATATAGGGATTGTAACAGCTCTCTGCTCTCCTGTATTTCAGATGTTCATGAATATCCTCTGTAACTGCCTCTATTTGTGGTTGATGAGCCAATTTACAAAAAAAACATGACAAACCAACATAATGTCTTCTGTACCGTGCAAACACTTTTCCAAGGTAGACTACACACACACACACACACACACATGCAAGCATGCAAGCACACACACAGACACACCGGTGTTATTGGATTGTAATGGAGCCGACCGTGTGTTTCCTCTGTGTATTGATTAAATCAGCAGGCATATCATGTCCAAGCTCAAGCTCATATCATCTGCTAACACACACACACACACACACACACACACACACACACACACACACACACACACACACACACACACACACACACACACACACACACACACACACACACACAACCCAGGAAGAGGAGTGATCCATCACCATTTAGATGAAGACAGCTGCTAGTGTAAACAGCCGATCATTAGGGTTGTTACAGGATGACACTTTGACCTTGGGAGGTGACAGGTCAATGACATCATTATCACGGAGTCAGACAGTGTCCCAGAACACAACTAATAGTTGCCAGACCACGGGAATAACAATTATCCAAATAGATGTATCTAAAAAATAACATCACTCACAACTAACGTTAGAATAAATGTATTTGAATACTAAATATCCAAAAATATTAAATGTTCACATCACTGACCGCATATATAACTAATATCTTAATAGAGACATTTGTTTAGAGATGTGTAGAGAAAATGATTTGTCCCACATCTGTTAGTCCACTGAGGCTCTCATGAAAACATATAGCTCAGTGAAGTAGGACTCAGGTCCTCTGATGAAGATAATTGCCCAGTGAGCTAGGACTATGAGGAGCAGAGTATAGAGAATAGTCGTTGGAGTTACCCTCACACTTGCCTTTGGAACCTCTTCCCCTGATACCCCCATTGTTACTGGCCTGAGACAGTGTCCCTCCCCAGACCCTGACACACTGCTCCAGACCCCAGACCCCAGACCCTGTCACACTGCTCCAGACCCCAGACCCTGACACACTGCTCCAGACCCCAGACCCCAGACCCTGTCACACTGCTCCAGTCCCCAGAACCTGTCACACTGCTCCAGACCCCAGACCCTGTCACACTGCTCCAGACCCCAGACCCCAGACCCTGTCACACTGCTCCAGTCCCCAGACCCTGTCACACTGCTCCAGACCCCAGACCCTGACACACTGCTCCAGACCCCAGACCCCAGACCCTGTCACACTGCTCCAGTCCCCAGACCCCAGACCCTGTCACACTGCTCCAGTCCCCAGAACCTGTCACACTGCTCCAGACCCCAGACCCTGTCACACTGCTCCAGACCCCAGACCCCAGACCCTGTCACACTGCTCCAGACCCCAGACCCTGACACACTGCTCCAGTCCCCAGACCCTGTCACACTGCTCCAGTCCCCAGACCCTGTCACACTGCTCCAGTCCCCAGACCCTGACACACTGCTCCAGACCCCAGACCCTGTCACACTGCTCCAGACACCAGACCCTGTCACACTACTCCAGACCCCAGACCCCAGACCCTGTCACACTGCTCCAGACCCCAGACCCCAGACCCTGTCACACTGCTCCAGTCCCCAGACCCCAGACCCTGTCACACTGCTCCAGTCCCCAGACCCCAGACCCTGTCACACTACTCCAGTCCCCAGTCCCCAGACCCCAGACCCCAGACCCTGTCACACTGCTCCAGACCCCAGACCCCAGACCCTGTCACACTGCTCCAGACCCCAGACCCCAGACCCTGTCACACTGCTCCAGTCCCCAGACCCCAGACCCCGTCACACTGCTCCAGTCCCCAGACCCCGTCACACTGCTCCAGTCCCCAGACCCCAGACCCCAGACCCTGTCACACTGCTCCAGTCCCCAGACCCTGTCACACTGCTCCAGACCCCAGACCCTGTCACACTGCTCCAGTCCCCAGACCCTGTCACACTGCTCCAGTCCCCAGAACCTGTCACACTGCTCCAGACCCCAGACCCCAGAACCTGTCACACTACTCCAGTCCCCAGAACCTGTCACACTGCTCCAGACCCCAGACCCCAGAACCTGTCACACTGCTCCAGACCCCAGACCCCAGACCCTGTCACACTGCTCCAGTCCCCAGACCCCAGACCCTGTCACACTGCTCCAGTCCCCAGACCCTGTCACACTGCTCCAGACCCCAGTCCCCAGACCCTGTCACACTGCTCCAGTCCCCAGACCCCAGACCCTGTCACACTGCTCCAGTCCCCAGTCCCCAGACCCTGTCACACTACTCCAGACCCCAGTCCCCAGACCCTGTCACACTGCTCCAGTCCCCAGACCCTGTCACACTGCTCCAGTCTCCAGACCCCAGACCCTGTCACACTGCTCCAGTCCCCAGACCCCAGACCCTGTCACACTGCTCCAGTCCCCAGACCCCAGACCCTGTCACACTGCTCCAGTCCCCAGAACCTGTCATATTGCTCCAGACCCCAGACCCCAGACCCTGTCACAATGCTCCAGTCCCCAGACCCTGTCACACTGCTCCAGTCCCCAGACCCTGTTACACTGCTCCAGTCCCCAGACCCCAGACCCTGTCACACTGCTCCAGACCCCAGACCCCAGACCCTGTCACACTGCTCCAGTCCTGGAGGCGCCATGTATGGTGGAGTCCAGCCTGGCTCAGTCAGCAACATCACTGGACCATGAACTCAGGTAGACAGAACACAGAGGAATTCTCACAGGCAGTCACTGACGAATGCACAAACACTCATGCACACAATCACACATCGTAGGTAACTTGATACAATGACAACAGAAGCCCCCTCAGTGCAGCAGCTAGCTGTCTTATCTCTTCTCTACCTCCTCTTTCCTCTCCTATTTCCTCTCCTATTTCCTCTCCTCTTTCATCTCCACATTCTTTCTGTTATTTAGCCAAGACCTTTTCACTTTGTCTGGCCTTTTCAAAGATCTGCATTATACTGCTAGACCCCTAGCCTTCTCTCTCTCTCTCTCTCTCTCTCTCTCTCTCTCTCTCTCTCTCTCTCTCTCTCTCTCTCTCTCTCTCTCTCTCTCTCTCTGCCACCTCTCCTTCCCTTGTTGTTTGTCAGAGGTCAGACCTTGGATTGTGACAGGAGCTCTAACAGGCTCTGTGACAGGCAGTGAGCTAATAGAACTGCATCATTTGAGTAGTAACGCTATGGTTAGGGACTAGGAGTCTTCCTCTGTAGAGAATGGGAGAGAGGGCAGTGAAGTGTATGTAGCGGGATCAGTAGAGAGTGGGAACATCCAGCATCTTTAAAACATGATAACTAATCCCATCCTTTAATCTGGATAGGGAAGAAACCACTCCATTACAAAGCATAACTGTAGCCTTCTACCTAGTCAATAAAGTACTGTTTTTTGTACTGAGTACAGTCTCCATACAATACTCAGAACACACACAATACCTGGACAGGTTGGGCAGCTTATTGAATCATCTGCTCTGACAACTGGAACAAAACCATTTAATACAGCAATGATTTAACATCATTTACATGAACTGTGATACACCCATACTGTCCAATGGAACGCGACTGGAGACTGTCTTGTCCAATGGAATGAGACTGGAGACTGTCCTGTCCAATGGAATGAGACTGGAGACTGTCCTGTGCAATGGAATGAGACTGGTGACTGTCCTGTCCAATGGAATGAGACTGGTGACTGTCCTGTCCAATGGAATGAGACTGGTGACTGTCCTGTCCAATGGAATGAGACTGGAGACTGTCTTGTCCAATGGAAAGTGACTGGAGACTGTCTTGTCCAATGAAACGAGACTGGAGACTGCCCTGTCCAATGGAATGAGATTGGAGACAGTCCTGTCCAATGGAACGAGACTGGAGACTGTCTTGTCCAATGGAACGCGACTGGAGACTGTCCTGTCCAATGGAACGCGACTAGAGACTGTCCTGTCCAATGGAACGAGACTGGAGACTGTCCTGTCCAATGGAACGCGACTGGAGACTGTCCTGTCCAATGGAACGCGACTGGAGACTGTCCTGTCCAATGGAACGAGATTGGAGACAGTCCTGTCCAATGGAACGAGACTGGAAACTGTCCTGTCCAATGGAACGCGACTGGAGACTGTCCTGTCCAATGGAATGAGATTGGAGACAGTCCTGTCCAATGGAACGAGACTGGAGACTGTCTTGTCCAATGGAACACGACTGGAGACTGTCCTGTCCAATGGAACGCGACTGGAGACTGTCCTGTCCAATGGAACGAGACTGGAGACTTTCCTGTCCAATGGAACGCGACTGGAGACTGTCCTGTCCAATGGAACGAGACTGGAGACTGTCCTGTCCAATGGAACGCGACTGGAGACTGTCCTGTCCAATGGAACGAGATTGGAGACTGTTCTGTCCAATGTGAGTTAATGTCCTTTGACAGTTTGGCTCCAGGTCCAGAGTATCTCTGTGAGTTAATGTCCTTTAACAGTTTGGTTTCAGGTCCAGATTATCTCTGTGAGTTAATGTCCTTTGACAGTTTGGCTCCAGGTCCAGAGTATCTCTCTGTGAGTTAATGTCCTTCGACAGTTTGGCTCCAGGTCCAGAGTATCTCTCTGTGAGTTAATGTCCTTCGACAGTTTGGCTCCAGGTCCAGAGTATCTCTCTGTGAGTTAATGTCCTTTCACAGTTTGGCTCCAGGTCCAGAGTATCTCTCTGTGAGTTAATGTCCTTCGACAGTTTGGCTCCAGGTCCAGAGTATCTCTCTGTGAGTTAATGTCCTTTCACAGTTTGGCTCCAGAGTATCTCTCTGTGAGTTAATGTCCTTTCACAGTTTGGCTCCAGAGTATCTCTCTGTGAGTTAATGTCCTTCGACAGTTTGGCTCCAGAGTATCTCTCTGTGAGTTAATGTCCTTCGACAGTTTGGCTCCAGGTCCAGATTATCTCTGTGAGTTAATGTCCTTCGACAGTTTGGCTCCAGGTCCAGAGTATCTCTGTGAGTTAATGTCCTTTGACAGTTTGGCTCCAGGTCCAGATTATCTCTGTGAGTTAATGTCCTTTGACAGTTTGGCTCCAGGTCCAGATTATCTCTGTCAGTTAATGTCCTTCGACAGTTTGGCTCCAGGTCCAGAGTATCTCTCTGTGAGTTAATGTCCTTCGACAGTTTGGCTCCAGGTCCAGAGTATCTCTCTGTGAGTTAATGTCCTTCGACAGTTTGGCTCCAGGTCCAGAGTATCTCTCTGTGAGTTAATGTCCTTTCACAGTTTGGCTCCAGGTCCAGAGTATCTCTCTGTGAGTTAATGTCCTTCGACAGTTTGGCTCCAGGTCCAGAGTATCTCTCTGTGAGTTAATGTCCTTTCACAGTTTGGCTCCAGAGTATCTCTCTGTAAGTTAATGTCCTTCGACAGTTTGGCTCCAGGTCCAGATTATCTCTGTGAGTTAATGTCCTTCGACAGTTTGGCTCCAGGTCCAGAGTATCTCTGTGTGTTAATGTCCTTCGACAGTTTGGCTCCAGGTCCAGAGTATCTCTCTGTGAGTTAATGTCCTTTAACAGTTTGGTTTCAGGTCCAGAGACTGAGACAGAACCAAAAACAGAACCTGCTCGCCTGTGACTGATGCACAAGCCTGAAGCAAAACACTGTGTGTGTGTGTGTGTGTGTGTGCGTGCGTGCGTGCGTGCGTGCGTGCGTGCGTGCGTGCGTGCGTGCGTGCGTGCGTGCGTGTGTGTGTGTGTGTGTGTGTGTGTGTGGATGCAGAGCTGCAGATATAAGACAGCTACTCCAGAAGAGTGAATTAGCTGGTTGGAACAAGGCCATCGACAGAAGCATTAAAGTGACAATAGAATATTTACAGTGTGTGAGCCTTCCATTCATTCTGCTGCCTGATAGGCTACACATCAATATGCTGAAGAATGCTCACACCACATTATAGGGAGCCACGACGGAAATTAGTCTGGCAAACACACACATACACAAACAAACACACACACACACACACACACACACACGCACACACACACACACGCACATACACAGTCACAGACACACACACAGCAATTCTCCTCCCTGGGGCAGAGTTATTCACCCACAACAGTCCTTTCCCTCCCTGCTCCCCACTTCTCAATCCCACCCCCCATTCTGCCTTGCAGTTATTGCAGATTATACTCTTTGTGTGGCTGTGTTGTAGTGTGTGTGTGTGTTGTAGTGTGTGTGTGTCGGTGTGTTTTAGTGTGTCGGTGTGTTTTAGAGTGTGTGTGTGTTTTAGAGTGTGTGTGTGTGTGTGTGTGTGTGTGTGTGTGTGTGTGTGTGTGTGTGTGTGTGTGTGTGTGTGTGTGTGTGTGGTGTGTGTGCATACCAGCCTCATCTCAGAATTCTCTCCTCTCTGTTACAGAGGCCAGACAGTGAACACATGTTGGGTGATGTATGTCTTGCAGGTCAGATACACTCATTTGCTGCACACTCATACACACAACACAGTCGTTTAGGCCTTTTCTCAAACTATCTTATACTTTCCCATGTTCTACTCTACTGTTCTGCTAAATGTTTTATGTCATTCATTATTTTACCTCTCAGCATACCAGACCAGTTTTAATGTTAGTGAACTTGGGTAGCGAGAAGGCAGAGAGCACTATGGGTAGCAGGGAGGCAGAGAGCACTATGGGTAGCGGGAAGGCAGAGAGCACTATGGGTAGTGGGGAGGCAGAGAGCACTATGGGTAGCGGGAAGGCAGAGAGCACTATGGGTAGCAGGGAGGCAGAGAGCACTATGGGTAGCGGGGAGGCAGAGAGCACTATGGGTAGCGGGGGAGGCAGAGAGCAGTATGGGTAGCGGGAAGGCAGAGAGCACTATGGGTAGCAGGGAGGCAGAGAGCACTATGGGTAGAGAGCATTATGGCTAGCGGGGAGGCAGAGAGCAGTATGGGTAGTGAGGAAGCAGAGAGCAGTATGGGTAGTGAGGAGGCAGAGAGCAGTATGGGTAGTGAGGAGGCAGAGAGCAGTATGGGTAGTGAGGAGGCAGAGAGCACTATGGCTAGCGGGGAGGCAGAGAGCAGTATGGGTAGCGAGGAGGCAGAGTGCAGTATGGGTAGTGAGGAGGCAGAGAGCTTTATGGCTAGCAGGGAGGCAGAGAGCATTATGGCTAGCGGGGAGGCAGAGAGCACTATGGCTAACGGGGAGGCAGAGTGCAGTATGGGTAGTGAGGAGGCAGAGAGCATTATGGCTAGCAGGGAGGCAGAGAGCATTATGGCTAGCAGGGAGGCAGAGTGCAGTATGGGTAGTGAGGAGGCAGAGAGCACTATGGCTAGCAGGGAGGCAGAGAGCACTATGGCTAGCGGGGAGGCAGAGAGCACTATGGCTAACGGGGAGGCAGAGTGCAGTATGGGTAGTGAGGCGGCAGAGAGCACTATGGCTAGCAGGGAGGCAGAGAGCACTATGGCTAGCGGGGAGGCAGAGTGCAGTATGGCTAGCGGGGAGGCAGAGAGCAGTATGGGTAGTGAGGAGGCAGAGAGCACTATAGCAGGGAGGCAGAGAGCAGTATGGCTAGCGGGGAGGCAGAGTGCAGTATGGGTAGTGAGGAGGCAGAGAGCACTATGGCTAGCAGGGAGGCAGAGAGCAGTATGAAAATGGACTTTATTATGTTGGACTACAATACCTAGGCCTGCTGTCAGAAACAAACGTTCTAGTATTGCTCCTGTTGCAGTGGGAAAAATAGCATTAGAAAAGCATAGCTGTGTGTTTCTCTCTCTCTCTCTGTGTGGGTGTGTGTGTGTGTGTGTGTGTGTGTGTGTGTGTGTGTGTGTGTGTGTGTGTGTGTGTGTGTGTGTGTGTGTGTGTGTGTGTGTGTGTCTCGCTGTGTGTGTGTGTGTGTGTGTCTCGCGCTGTGTGTGTATCTCTCTCACTGTGTGTGTGTGTGTGTGTCTCGATGTGTGTGTGTCTCTCACTTTGTGTGTGTGTGTGTGTCTCTCACTGTGTGTGTGTGTCTCTTTCACTGTGTGTGTGGGTGTGTCTCGCTGTGTGTGTGTGTGTGTGTGTGTGTGTGTGTGTGTGTGTGCGTGCGTGGGCTCTCTGTGTGTGTGTGTGTGTGCTCGCTGTGTGTGTGTCTCTCTCGCTGTGTGTGTGTCTCTCACTGTGTTTGTGTTTGTCTCTTTCACTGTGTGTGTGTGTGTGTGTGTGTGTGTGTGTGTGTGTGTGTGTGTGTGTGTGTGTGTGTGTGTGTGTGTGTGTGTGTGTGTGTGTGTGTGTGTGTGTGTGTGCGCGTGTGTGTGTGTGTGTGTGTGTGTGTGTGTGCGCGTGTGTGTGTGTGTGTGGGGGGGTGGGTGTCTCTATCACTGTGTGTGTCAACCAACAGTGAGACAGAAATAGAGGAGAGAGTCCATGTCCGAGAGCATAAAATCCATGATGCGTTGTGGGTAACTGGTGACTGACTGATCTACAAATAATAATGAGTAGTTATTTATGATGCAACATGATTTGAAGATCAGTCAGTCGGCAGTCGTCTGCAATGTTGTCTGCAATGTCCAACAAGCCATTGTGTCTGTTGTCCTTCATTACGGCTGTCCACATACTGCTGGATGCACTTCCCTTTAACTAGCTACCAATTAGCCCAGCCTCCCTCTCTAAAACACACACACACACACACACACACACACACACACACACACACACACACACACACACACACACACACACACACACACACACACACACACACACACGGCGTTAACTACCTGTAGGGAGTGATTATCAGGGATAATTTAGAAGCAATTTGGGCCTCACCTATTACCTCTGTTTTGGTTCATCCCAATGATTAGTGGACCTGTCAGGAAGATGGAATGTTACACATTTAGAGGGGTTCCTGACTCCTCGTGTCAGAGCTAGTTATATGGAGTAAACCCATCTATAGCCCGTCAACACAGAGCCATGGCTCGGGGCTGTGGCGGTCATGACATTTTTTCGGTCGGTGATGGTCAAGCAAATAACTGCCGGTCTCACAGTAATTGACCGTTAGTTAACATGAACACGTTTAGCATCCTCCTTCCACGCGTAGCCTACAAGCCACTGATGCAGACCTTTGTAACATCTACATTTTAAAAAGTAGAATAAATCCATTTAATATAGCCTACACCTTCACAATAAATCCATTATTTATTTTAGACAGGTCTAAAGAAACATGGTATGAAGAAAATGTAGTCTATTTCAGAAAAACAGAATAGCATAGTCTGAGTTGTCCTTATGTTAGGTCCTGATCTGGCTATGCATATGGCTGTGGACCACACTAGTTCATTTAGCAGGTCCTGATCTGGCTATGCCATATGGCTGTGGACCACAGTAGTTCATTTAGCAGACAAGATTTGTTTAGAATTTGGTGGAATTATCTTATATGATTTTATAGTATGAAGAACACAATTGAACATAGCTGAATAAAATATAAAGGAATTTTTCTCCAAACAATTTGAGGGAGTGCGCACATGCGGCTGTTCTGTGTTGAGTGGTTAACAAAGAAATAGGTCCTCCTATATGCTTCATTTAGAGTTATTTATGCAACTTTAGTTGTTCTACAAATGTTGGGCTGTATGTTTTGATTTTTAATACATTCTAAAGCTGCATGATGCGACTCTACAAAAGTCACATGAAAGGCATGAGCTCTGCTTTGTTTCTTGCACAGGCTGTACACAATTCATCAGTCTCTCATTCACAATTTGACAAGCACTTGATAATATTCTCACCAGGCCTCAAATTTCCCGGCGGCATCCACCTTGTGTGACCATAATGCCCCATAAAAAAATCTCTGCCTTGCGTTGTGCTGTTGGGCTGAAAATAATAACTATAATTCCCTTCTCACGGTTTCCAATCGCCCTGTTCCGAAGCACCTCCTACTCACATGGCTCTCTCAGATATCTAAGTTCTTATTAGCCAATGCCCATCACATGATCGGGTCATGCTCACAGTTATCTCAGCACCAAGTTAGGCTACGAGTGAAGACAGACAACATCGGGGATGCAAATTCCGAGGCACATATAGAAGATGTTAGAAGAACCATCCACATTTACTTTTCGTCAGCCAACCAGGCCTAATGATCAGCAAAAGCACTAGCCTATGTCAATCTACTATCCCCCATAGTACAAAAGTTGACCTATTCTGTGAGAGAAAGAAATATTCCAAACATAGTCTGGGACAGTTGTGGGATGAGATAGATCCCAAATTAATACAACCACTAGCATCATTTTTTTAAAGCAATATGACTGATGGAACAGATCAGAACGTTTAGCTTAAAATGTTGATAAACTATTAGGCTATTTCTTCACATTATGTGTTCACGCCTGTACAGTGCCTTGCAAAAGTATTCATCCTCCTTGGCGTTTTTCCTATTTTGTTGCATTACAAACTGTATTTTTAATAGATTTTTATTTGGATTTCATGTAATGGACATACATAAAATAGTCCAAAATGGTGAAGTGAAATGAAAAAAATTACTTGTTTAAATTTTTTAAAAGATATATAAAACGGCAAAGTTGTGCGTGTTTATGTATTCACCCCCTTTGCTATGAAGCCCCTAAATAACATCTGGTGCAACCAATTACCTTCAGAAGTCACACAATCAGCTAAATAAAGTCCACCTGTGTATAATCTATGTGTCACATGATTTGTCACATGATCTCAGTATATATAAACCTGTTCTAAAAGGCAGGGTGTGTAACACTACTAAGCAAGGGCACCACCAAGCAAGCGACACCATGAAGACCAAGGAGCTCTCCAAACAGGTCAGGGGCAAAGTTGTGGAGAAGTACAGATCAGGGTTGGGTTAAAAAAAAGACGAAACTTTGAACATCCCATGGAGCACCATTAAATACATTATTAAAAAAATTTAATTTTTGAACAAACCTGCCAAGGGAGGGCCGCCCACCAAAACTCACGTGCCAGGGAAGGAGGGCATTAATCAGAGAGTAACGTTCGTCGTATTGATTAGACCAAAATGCAGCGGGAATGTGTATACACATCTTCTTTTATTGAGAAGGAATGTGTATACACATCTTCTTTTATTGAGAAGGAATGTGTATACACATCTTTTATTGAGAAGGAATGTGTATACACATCTTCTTTTATTGAGAAGGAATGTGTATACACATCTTCTTTTATTGAGAAGGAATGTGAACACTGAACAATATAACAAACACCGACGAAGACGGTCCTGAAAGGCAACACGCAATACACAGAACAGGAAACAACTACCCACAAACACAGTGACAAAAACCCCTACTCAAATATGACCTCCAATTAGAAGCAACGAAGAACAGCTGCTTCTAATTGAAGGCCACACCAAAAACCCTGAACATAGAAATAGACTAAATAGACACAGACATAGAAATATACTAACATAGAACATTGCCCAAAAAACCTCGAAACACACTAAACAAACAACCCCTGCCACGCCCTGACCAAACGACAATAACAAACAACCCCTTTTACTGGTCAGGACGTGACAGAGAGGCAACAAAGAGACCAAAGATAACCCTGAAGGAGCTGCAAAGCTCCACAGCAGAGATTGGAGTAAAAATCCATTGCTTAAAGAAAAAAATAAGCAAACACGTTTGTTGTTCGCCAAAAGGCATGTGGGAGACTCCGCAAACATATGGAAGAAGGTACTCTGGTCAGATGAGACTAAAATTTTGCTTTTGGCCATCAAGGAAAACACTATGTCTGGCGCAAACCCAACACCTCTCCTCACACTGAGAACACCATCCCCACAGTGAAGCATGGTGGTGGCAGCATCATGCTGTGGGGATGTATTTCATCGGCAGGGACTGGGAAACTGCTCAGAATTGAATGAATGATAGATGGCACTAAATACAGGGAAATTCTTGCTTCAGTCTTCCAGAGATTTGAGACTGGGACGGAGGTTCACCTTCCAGCAGGGTAATGACCCTAAGCATACTGCTAAAGCAACACTCAAGTGGTTTAAGGGAAAACATTTAAATGTCTTGAAATGACCTAGACAAAGCCCAGATCTCAATCCAATTGAGAATCTGTCGTACGACATAAAGATTGCCGTACACCAGCGGAACCCATCCGACTTGAAGGGGCTAGAGCAGTTTTGACTTGAAGAATGGCTAAAAATCCCAGTGGCTAGATGTGCCAAGCTTATAGAGACATACCCCAAGAGACTTGCAACTGTAATTGCTGCAAAAGGTGGCTCTACAAAGTATTGCCTTTGGGGAGGTGAATGGTTATGCACAATCAAGTTTTCTGTTTTTTTGTCTTATTTCTTGTTTGTTTTACAGTAAAAAATATTTAGCATCTTCAAAGTGGTAGGCATGTTGTGTAAATCAAATGATACAAACCCCCCAAAATCTATTTTAATTCCAGGTTGTCAGAAAACAAAATAGGAAAAATGCCAAGGGGGTGAATACTTTTGCAAGGCACTGTAGATGTTCAACTAACTATCAACAAATTGTTAAACTAAATATCTAATAATATACCCATACTCTTAATCCTAACCAGAGTCCAAGTCCAATTCAAATCCCTAACCCTAACCTCAACCCTAACCCTAACCTCAACCCTAATCCTCACCCTAACCCTAACCTCAACCCTAATCCTCACCCTAACCCTAACCCTAACCCTCACCCTCACCCTCACCCCAACCCTCACCCTCACCCTAACCCTAACCCCAACCCTCACCCTCACCCTAACGCCAACCCTCACCCTCACCCTAACCCTCACCCTAACCCCAACCCTCACCCTCACCCCAACCCTCACCCTCACCCTAACCCTAACCTCAACCCTAATCCTCACCCTAACCCTAACCCTCACCCTCACCCTCACCCCAACCCTCACCCTCACCCTAACCCTAACCTCAACCCTAATCCTCACTCTAACCCTAACCCCAACCCTCACCCTCACCCTAACCCCAACCCTCACCCTAACCCTAACCCCAAACCCAACCCTCACCCTAACCCTAACCCTAACCCTAACCCCAACCCCAACCCTCACCCTAACCCTAACCCCAACCCTCACCCTCACCCTAACCCCAACCCCAACTCTCACCCTCACCCTAACCTACAGTATACTGTACTATACTGGTGGGAACTGTTACACAAGAGGATCCATGAACTCCACTATGAGTTCTGTATGTCCTGCAGAGTTGGCGTCCGCTATGCAGAACTCAGTCCGACATTTGAAATATTTATATGCTGACCTTTCTCTCTCTGTAATAAATGTGAGACTTAATTTTCTGTGGTTTTTACCATGACGTGCAAAGAGAATACAGAATAGTCCTCTACTGCAGGGCAGCCAGAACAGGACAAACACATATTATATATAAGACACATTTCCATTTGCATTTGGTTTGTAAACATCAACAATATCACAAGAGGAAGATTATTTATTTATGTTTTCGTCCATAATAAATAATTGAGTTTACTGGTGGCTCAAGGACAACAGGAGAGTTTCAGGAGACAGACAGGGACCAGTCTAACTGGATGGGTGGATGGGTAATTCCTTGGTAATGCCTTGACTTTAGCTCAGCAGGCTAACACAGTCTTGTGTCAAACAAACGCTCACATTCACACCAGTCCGTCACACCAGCAGTCTTCTGTAGTTTTGAGAAAACAACCAATAGCTACGAGGGAGGAAAGAAACATTCTAAGAGACATTAAACAGATAAAGAAACTTAAAAGTGATGTCACATACAGAAATAGAATACTAAGGAATACATCTAGATATGCATATAGATATACATTTAATGCTGTGACACATACACCCCCCCCCCCCCCTCCACCCACTGTGACTATTTTATGTTATGTAAATTCACATATGCTAATGAGATGCCACTGCCTTTCTGTTTGCCGGAGAAAATTGCTCTCATTTTGATCTGCATATTAATTATCCAGAGAGAAGAAGAAAAGAGCGATGAGAAGTCCAGGCATAAAAAGGTCCGGTTGTGTCCCAAATGGGACCCTATTATCTATACACTGCACTGCTTTAGATCAGGACCCTGGTCAAAAGTAGTGCACGATATAGGGAATAGGGTGCCATTTGAAGAGGCAACTTAATGAAATCACCAGGTATGATGTGTCCTCTATAATGAATATAATAAAGAGGAAGGTTTTCTACAGTTAACAGGAGCAACTCACTGTTATAATTAAGGCCTTCATTGAGATTCTATAGACTCTTCAGCCTGACTATTGAAACAATGATTCATCTTTCAGAGTGAGTGAACACACACACACACACACACACACACACACACACACACACCACACACACACACACACACACACACACACACACACACACACAAGATCTGCTTGGCTTACCTCTGCCTCCGTCAGTGTTGGCTCAGGAGGACCTGGTGTTTCTGGCCTGAATTGACCCCCAACGATAAATACACAAACCCACGAAATGTTTTATGCTACTCATTTTTCAATGTGTAACAGTTCTGTCATTAAGGAACAGAAGATAAGCCATGGCTAGGGCTGTTACAGTGACCGTATTACCGCAACACGGGCGGTCAGGTGTCATGACCACAGTCAAATTCCACTTGACCGTTTAGTCACGGCAACTAGGCTTCTCCAAGCTCTGATGTTGCTGATGGTCATTAGTAGCATACCAAACTTTACAACTGCCTGGTACTCAGCACTCTATTGTCCCTCTAATCACTCTGACATCAATGCAAATGTCATCGAAAATCTAATCAAACACTTAATGAGAGCCCATGAACTTATGTTGCACAACATTTCTACAGACTATGCAATGGCATGAGAAAACAGAGTTTTGATGGCTTCTATTAAAAACAGGAGGCTCCCATCAGCTTTCTATAGACTAGGCTTAATATATTTACATTTACATTTTAGTCATTTAGCAGACGCTCTTATCCAGAGCGACTTACATTTCATACATTTCATTTCATTTCATACATTTTGTTTAATTTTAATTTTCCCATACTGGCCCCCCATCGGAATCGAACCCTAATTGGCTGCATTTTGGAACATTCTCGCTTATAGCCTACTGTAACGGTCATCGTAATGAGTGGACCAAAATGCAGCGGGTATATTGATCATCTTCTTATTTATTGAAGGGAAAAAAATACTTAAACAAAACAAACGATGAAAACAGTCCAGTAAGGTGCACAGACTATACCGGAAACAACCACTCACAAACACAAGTGAAAACAAACCCAACTAAATATGGCCTCCAATTAGAGTCAACAACAACCAGCTGCCTCTAATTGGCGGTCATTGACAAAACTAACATAGAAATAGAAAAGCTAGATAAACACATAGAAATAGATAACATAGAACATAAACCAAAAACCCCGAAACACACAAAACAAACACCCCCTGCCACGCCCTGACCAGACTACAATAACAAATAACCCCTTTTACTGGTCAGGATGTGACAGTACCCCCCCAAAAGGCGTAGACCCCGAATGCACCTCAAAACAAAAACCCCACAAAAAATAACCCCAAACATAAAGGCTCCGGCCTTAGTCCCCATTCTAACCTGCCCACCCCCGCTGAAGGCTCAGGGCTGTAGACCACTGCTGAAGGCTCTGGGCTGAGGAGCGTCTCTGGAGACCTCGGGCTGAGGTGCGTCGCTAGAGACCTCGGGCTGAGGTGCGTCGCTGGAGACCTCAGGCTGAGGTGCGTCGCTGGAGACTCAGGACTGAGGAGCGTCGCTGGAGACCTCGGGCTGAGGTGCGTTGCTGGAGACTCAGGGCTGAGGAGCATCGCTGGAGACTCAGGGCTGAGGAGCGTCGCTGGAGACTCAGGGCTGAGGAGCGTCGCTGGAGACTCAGGGCTGAGGAGTGTCTCTGTAGACTCAGGGCTGAGGAGCGTCTCTGCAGGCTCCGGACTGTGGGCGTCTCTGCAGGCTCCGGACTGTGGGCCGTCTCTGCAGGCTCCGGACTGTGGGCCGTCTCTGCAGGCTCCGGACTGTGGGTCGTCTCTGCATGCTCCGGACTGTGGGCCGTCTCTGCCGGTTCCGGACTGTAGGCCGTCTCTGTCGGTTCCGGACTGTAGTACATCGCCGGAAGCACTGGACGGGGAACTGTCGCCGGAAGCTCTTTACGGGGAACTGTCGCCGGAAGCTCTGGACGGGGACTGCGCACTGAAGGCCTGATGTGTAGGGCTGGCTTAGGAGGCGCCAGACTAGTAACCCGCAACACAGGGCTAGTGCGAGGAGCAGGAACAGGACGTACTGGGCTGGGCAGGCGCACTAGAGGCCTGATGCGTGGGGCTGGCTTTGGAGGCGCCAGCCTATTGACACGCACCTCAGGGCTAGTGCGAGGAGCAGGAACAGGACGTACTGGACTGGGCAGGCGCACTAGAGGCCTGATGCGTGGGGCTGCCTTCGGAGGCGCCAGAACAGTAACACGCACTACAGGGCTAGTACGAGGAGCAGGAATGATGCTGCCACCACCATGCTTCACTGTGGGGATGCTGTTCTCGGGTGATAAGAAGTGTTGGGTTTGCGCCAGACATAGTGTTTTCCTTGATGGCCAAAAATTGCAGTTTTAGTCTCATCTGACCAGAGTGGCTTCTTCCATATGTTTGGGGAGTTTCCCACATGCCTTTTGGCGAACAACAAACGTGTTTGCTTACTTTTTTCTTTACGCAATGGATTTTTTCTGTCCACTCGCCGTAAAGCCCAGCTCTGTGGAGTGTACGGCTTAAAGTGGTCCTATGGACAGATACTCCAATCTCCGCTGTGGAGCTTTGCAGCTCCTTCAGGGTTATCTTTGGTCTCTTTGTTGCCTCTCTGATTAATGCCCTCCTTGCCCGGCACGTGAGTTTTGGTGGGCGGCCCTCTCTTGGCAGGTTTGTTGTGGTGCCATATTCTTTCCATTTTTTTAATAATGGATTTAATGGTGCTCCATGGGATGTTCAAAGTTTTGTTTTGTTTTTTATAACTCAACCCTGATCTGTACTTCTCCACAACTTTGTCCCTGACCTGTTTGGAGAGCTCCTTGGTCTTCATGGTGCCGCTTGCATGGTGGTGCCCCTTGCTTAGTAGTGTTACAGACTCTGGGGCCTTTCAGAACAGGTGTATATTTCCTAAGATCATGTGACAGATCATGTGACACATAGATTATACACAGGTGGACTTTATTTAACTAGTTATGTGACTTCTCAAGATAATTGGTTGCACCAGATGTTATTTAGGGGCTTCATAGCAAAGGGGGTGAATACATACACACGCACAACTTTTCTGGGGGTTTTTTAAAGGTTTTTTGAAACAAGTAATTTTTTTCATTTCACTTCACCAATTTTGACTATTTTGTGTATGTCCATTACATGAAATCCAAATAAAAATCCATAAAAATTACAGTTTGTAATGCAACAAAATAGGAAAAACGCCAAGGAGGATGAATACTTTTGCAGCCTTCCCTGTAGCTCAGTTGGTAGAGCATGGTGTTTGCAACGCCAGGGTTGTGGGTTCGATTCCCACGGGGGGCCAGCACAGAAAAAAAATGTATGAAATTGTTTGAAATGTATGCATTCACTACTGTAAGTCGCTCTGGATAAGAGCGTCTGCTAAATGACTAAAATGTAAAAAAAAAAAAATGTAAAAATTGCAAGGCACTGTTGTCATGTCCTGACCAGTATAAGGGGTTATTTGTTATTGTAGTTTGGTCAGGACGTGGCAGGGGGTGCTTGTTTTATGTGGTTCAGGGTTTGTTGGGATATGTATTTATGTAAGAGGGGTGTTTGTTTTATGTGTTACTGGGGTTTTTGGGTATTGTTCTATGTTTTTTATTTCTATGGGTTTTCTATGTTGTGTAATTCTTTGTTGGCCTGGTATGGCTCTCAATCAGGAACAGCTGTACATCGTTGTTGCTGATTGGGAGTCATACTTAGGTAGCCCTTTTTCACCTGTCTTTTGTGGGAAGTTGTTTTTGCACTGCTGTGTGTGTAGCCTGCATTATTGTTAGTTTGTTCGTTTTCTTGTTTTGTAAGTGTTCTAATAAAAGTTAATATGAGCACTCAACCCGTTGCGCCTTGGTCCACTATATACGATGACCGTTACAACTGTCCACACCATCTGTAAGAGGTTATCCAAATAAAACGTTATCCCTGTGTGATCCCTCCCACACACTTCCTCTCCACTCCTGTAATGACCAGGCTTAGAGTGACCGAGCAACATTAGCAGGAGGAAACAGCTGTAACCTTGATGATTATTACTGTAACGCCACAGAGTGAGAACAGCTGTATCCATGGTGATTAACACTGTAACACCACAGAGTGAGAACAGCTCTAACCATGGTGATTAATACTACAACACCACAGAATTAGAACAGCTGTAACCATGGTGATTATTACTATAACACCACAGAGTGAGAACAGCTGTAACCATGGTGATTATTACTATAACACCACAGAGTGAGAACAGCTGTAACCATGGTGATTATTACTATAACACCACAGAGTGAGAACAGCTGTAAACATGGTGATTATTACTATAACACCACAGAGTGAGAACAGCTGTAACCATGGTGATTATTACTATAACATCACAGTGAGAACAGCTGTAACCATGGTGATTATTACTATAACACCACAGAGTGAGAACAGCTGTAACCATGGTGAATATAACTATAACACCACAGAGTGAGAACAGCTGTAAACATGGTGATTATTACTATAACACCACAGAGTGAGAACAGCTGTAACCATGGTGATTATTACTATAACATCACAGTGAGAACAGCTGTAACCATGGTGATTATTACTATAACACCACAGAGTGAGAACAGCTGTAACCATGGTGATTATTACTATAACACCACAGAGTGAGAACAGCTGTAACCATGGTGATTATTACTATAACACCACAGAATGAGAACAGCTGTAACCATGGTGATTATTACTATAACACCACAGAATGAGAACAGCTGTAACCATGGGGATTATTACTATAACACCACAGAGTGAGAACAGCTGTAACCATGGTGATTATTACTATAACTCCACAGAATGAGAACAGCTGTATTCATGGTGATTATTACTATAACACCACAGAGTGAGAACAGCTGTAACCATGGTGATTATTACTATAACACCACAGAGTGAGAACAGCTGTAACCATGGTGATTATTACTATAACACCACAGAATGAGAACAGCTGTAACCATGGGGATTACTCTATTTTAAAACATTTATTTTGATTGCTCTAATTATATTAGTTAACAGTTTATAATAGCAATGAGGCACCTCGAGAGGTTGTGGTACAGTATATGGCCAATATACCATGGCTAAGGGCTGTATTCAGGTATTCTGGGTTGTGTCGTACTTAAGAACAGCCTTTAGCCCTTGGTCATATATCACAACCCCCCCGTGCCTTATTACTTAATTATGTTCCCGCCCCCAAGAAAAAAATCGTCACGAGGCTGAATCTAGTTGATGATCCCTGGTCTACATAATTAGCTCCATAATCTACCTCTCTCTACCTCTCTCTCTACCTCTCTCTACCTCTCTCTACCTCTCCCTACCTCTCTCTCTACCTCTCTCTACCTCTCTCTACCTCTCTACCCCTCACTACCCCTTTCTACCTCTCTCTACCTCTCTCTACCTCTCTCTACCTCTCCCTACCTCTCTCTACCTCTCCCTACCTCTCTCTACCTCTCTCTACCTCTCCCTACCTCTCCCTACCTCTCTCTCTACCCTCTCTCTCTACCTCTCTCTACCTCTCCCTACCTCTCCCTACCTCTCTCTACCTCTCCCTACCTCTCTCTACCTCTCCCTACCTCTCTCTCTACCTCTCTCTACCTCTCTCTACCTCTCCCTACCTCTCCCTACCTCTCTCTCTACCTCTCTCTCTACCTCTCTCTACCTCTCCCTACCTCTCCCTACCTCTCTCTACCTCTCTCTCAAGGTAATTAGGATCTAAAACATTGGCATCCTAATGACTTGATGACTGGACGTCAATTTCATATTCTATTAACACATTTTACATCTCTCTTCCTCTCTCTACCTCTCTCTACCTCTCTCTACCTTTCTCTACCTCTCTCTACCTCTCTCTACCTCTACCTCTCTCTCTACCTCTCTCTACCTCTCTCTCTACCTCTCTCTACCTCTCTCTCTGCCTTTCTCTACCTTTCTCTACCTCTCTCTCTACCTCTCTTTACCTCTCTCTCTCTACCTCTCTCTACCTCTCTCTACCTCTCTCTCTACACCTCTCTCTACCTCTCTCTACCTCTCTCTACCTCTCTCTCTACCTCTCTCTACCTCTCTCTACCTCTCTCTCTACCTCTCTCTCTACCTCTCTCTACCTCTCTCTACCTCTCTCTACCTCTCCCTACCTCTCTCTACCTCCCTCTACCTCTCTCTACCTCTCTCTCTACCTCTCTCTACCTCTCTCTACCTCTCTCTCTACCTCTCTCTACCTCTCTTTCTACCTCTCTCTACACCTTTCTCTACACCTCTCTCTACCTCTCTCTACCTCTCTCTACCTCTCTCTACCTCTCTCCACCTCTCTCTACCTCTCTCTACCTCTCTCTACCTCTCTCTCCACCTCTCTCTCCACCTCTCTCTACCTCTCTCTACCTCTCTCTCTCTCTCTCTACCTCTTTCTACCTCTCTCTACCTCTCCCTACCTCTCTCTCTACCTCTACCTTTCTCTACCTCTCTCTACCTCTCTCTACCTCTCTCTACCTCTTTCTCTACCTCTCTCTACCTCTCTTTCTACCTCTCTCTACCTCTCTCTACCTCTCTCTCTACACCTTTCTCTACACCTCTCTCTACCTCTCTCTACCTCTCTCTACCTCTCTCTCCACCTCTCTCTACCTCTCCCTACCTCTCTCTCTACCTCTCTCTACCTCTCTCTACCTCTCTCTACCTCTTTCTACCTCTCTCTACCTCTCTCTACCTCCCCCTACCTCTCTCTCTACCTCTCCCTACCTCTCCCTACCTCTCTCTACCTCTCCCTACCTCTCCCTACCTCTCTCTACCTCTCTACCTCCCTCGACCTCTCTCTACATCTTTCTACCTCTCTCTACCTCTCTCTACCTCTCTCTACCTCTCTCTCTACCTCTCTCTACCTCTCTCTACCTCTCCCTACCTCTCTCTACCTCTCTCTACCTCTGTTCCTGTTAGCCATAGTTCAGTGGTGACAGGACAGACCCAGAACTCAGATGCAGAGCTGTTTCAGAGGAAGACGATTAACTCTAATTAGATAAAATGTGAATGAATCACAACTAGGAACCAAATCTGATGGTTTTATCGGCTCTTTCTCCCTCTGTGCACCTGGGAGCAATCTGAATCTGTACTTCACTGTTGGATAGAACGGAATATCAAATAATAGAATATAAAATCATACAATACAATAGAATAGAATAGACAGTGATGCTGCATACATATGTCTGCTATGTATAGGTACCCTACACGTCATCACCAGATGACAGATGAATGACACAGACGTTCAACCATTCATGAACTCTTCTCTGGGTCTGAATAATGAGTTGCCTTGAGACTCCAAGCCAGTCAAACAGTGTTGCCAGAGGTCAGGCCTCACATACATAAAGCACAGTACACTGTATTTTCAAGATACGCATGAGATACATCGTCCAGTGAAATGCTTACTTGCAGGTTCCGTCTCTGCAACAACAATAATAAATAATACCAGAATGTATGTTTGTGTCGGTGTGTGTGTGTGTCTGTGTCGGTGTGCATGTGTGTATGTCTGTGTCGGTATGTGTGTGTGTGTGTATATTTGTGTCGGTGTGTATGTTTGTGTCGCTGTGCATGTGTGTATGTCTGTGTTGGTATGTGTGTGTGTGTGTGTATGTTAGTGTCGGTGTGTGTGTATGTCTGTGTCGGTGAGCATATGTGTATGCTGTGTCGGTGTGTATGTATGTCGGTGTGTGTGTGGTGTGTGTGTGTGTGTGTGTATGTCTGTGTCGGTGTGTGTGTATGTCGGTGTGTGTGTGTGTGTCTGTGTGTGTGTCTGTGTGTGTGTGTGTGTGTGTCTGTGTGTGTGTGTGTGTGTGTGTGTGTGTGTGTGTGTGTGTGTGTGTGTGTGTGTGTGTGTGTGTGTGTGTGTGTGTGTGTGTGTGTGTGTGTGTGTGTGTGTGTGTGTGAGTGAGTCTGAGTGAGTGAGTGAGTGAGTGAGTGAGTGAGTGAGTGAGTGAGTGAGTGAGTGAGTGAGTGAGTGAGTGAGTGAGTGAGTGAGTGAGTGAGTGAGTGAGTGAGTGAGTGAGTGAGTGAGTGAGTGCATGTGTGCCATGGTGTGGAGAATCAGAGCAGGTTGTCAGTCCAGTTCAAGTGTTCAGTAGTCTGATGGCTTGTAGATAGAAACTGTCTCTGAGTCTGTTGGTAACAGACCTCATGCTCCGATACCGTCTGCTCAACGATAAGGGAGAGCAGCTCGTGGCTGGGGGGTGTGGGGTCCTTGATGATGCTGTGGGACTTTCTCAGGCGCTGTTTCGAGTAGATGTCCTGGATTGGTGGGACCACGGACCCAGTAATCTACTGGGCCGTCTTCACGTGCTGGAGGGCACAGCGGTCCAGGCCGTGATGCAACCGGTCAGGACGCTCAATGGTGGAGAGGACCCGGGCTGGCATGACAAATTTCTTCAGCCGCCTTAAGAAGAAGAGACACTGTGGTTCACTTACCTCCTCTATATAGGCTGACTCACTTCACTAGCCTCGTCTCTGTAGGCTGACTCAGTACACTAACATGCTCTCCATTGGCTGACTCAGTACACTTACCTCCTCTCTATAGGCTGACTCAATTCACTTACCACCTCTCTATAGGCTGACTCAGTTTACTTACCTCCTCTCTATAGGCTGACTCAGTTTACTTACCTCCTCTCTATAGGCTGACTCAGTTTACTTACCTCGTCTCCATAGGCTGACTCAGTTCACTTACCTCGTCTCCATAGGCTGACTCAGTTCACTTACCTCATCTCTATAGGCTGACTTAGTTCACTTACCTCGTCTCCATAGGCTGACTCAGTTCACTTACCTCATCTCTATAGGCTGACTCAGTTCACTTACCACCTCTCTATAGGCTGACTCAGTTCACTTACCACCTCTCCATAGGCTGACTCAGTTCACTTACCTCGTCTCCATAGGATGACTCAGTTTACTTACCTCATCTCTATAGGCTGACTCATTTCACTTACCTCCTCTCTATAGGCTGACTCAGTTCACTTACCTCCTCTCCATAGGCTGACTCAGTTCACTTACTTCCTCCTTTTAGCCTGACTCAGTTCACTTACTTCCTCCTTTTAGCCTGACTCAGTTCACTTACCTCCTCCTTTTATGCTGACTCAGTTCACTTACCTCCTCTCCATTGGCTGACTCAGTTCAGTTACCTCCTCTCTATATGCTGACTCAGTTCACTTACCTCCTCTCCATTGGCTGACTCAGTTCAGTTACCTCCTCTCTATAGGCTGACTCAGTTCACTTACCTCCTCTCCATTGGCTGACTCAGTTCAGTTACCTCCTCTCTATAGGCTGACTCAGTTCACTTACCTCCTCCTTTTATGCTGACTCAGTTCACTTACCTCCTCTCCATTGGCTGACTCAGTTTACTTACCTCCTCTCTATAGGCTGACTCAGTTTACTTACCTCCTCTCTATAGGCTGACTCAGTTTACTTACCACCTCTCTATAGGCTGACTCATTTCACTTACCTCCTCTCTATAGGCTGACTCAGTTCACTTACCACATCTTTATAGGCTGACTCAGTTCACTTACCTCCTCCTTATAGGCTGACTCAGTTCACTTACCTCCTCTAAATTGGCTAAGTCAGTTCATGTACCTTCTCCTTTTAGGCTGACTCGTTGTTGTTGGTTATCAAGCCTACAATGTGGTGTTGTCAGCAAACTTGATGATGTAGTTGGTGTTCTGCAAAGCCATGCAGGCGTGGGTGAACAGGGAGTACATTGGAGCGTTGAAGACACCTCTGGGTGGCCCCTGTGTTTAGTCAGTGTGGAGGAGGTTTTGTTGCCAATCCTCACAGCCTGTGGTCTGCCCGTCAGGAATTCCAGGATCCAGTTGCAGATGGTGTTGTCCAGACCCAGGGCTCTGAGATTGGTGTCAAACTTGGAGGGAACAATAGTGTTGAAAGCTGAACTGTAGTCAATGAACAGCATTTTCACATAGGAGTTCCTCTTGTCCAGATGTGTGTCGGCCATGTGAATAGCGTTGGAATTGGCATCTTCTGTGTATCTGTTGGAGCGGTAGTCTAATTGGTGTGGGTCCAATGTAAGCTGCTACACGCCGCTAGGGGAATATAAATGTCTCTGACCAGACCGAGCTTTGATTTCACAAACACTGGCTTTGGTTCCTGCATTATCCTCTACCAGTTCACTGCATTCCTCTGGACACACAGCTGTGAGGAGAGGAGATGAGAGGAGAGGAGAGGAGAAGAGAAAAGAAGAGGAGAAGAGAGGCTATTAAAGTGAGGAGAGGAGAGGGAGAGGAGAGGGAGAGGAGAGGAGAGGAGAGGAGAGGAGAGGAAGAGGAGAGGAGAGGAGAGGAGAGGAGAGGAGAGGAGAGGAGAGGAGAGGAGAGGAGAGGAGAGGAGGGAGAGGAGAGGAGAGGAGAGGAGAGGAGAGGAGAGGAAGACAATAACTTGTATACTGGGCGTTGTGTAGAGATTCTATTAGATCTTGTTTACTGGGCGTTGTGTAGAGATTCTATTAGATCTTGTTTAACCGGCTTTGTGTAGAGATTCTATTAGATCATGTTTACTGGGCGTTGTGTAGTGATTCTATTAGATCTTGTTTACTGGGCGTTGTGTAGAGATTCTATTAGATCTTGTTTACTGGGCGTTGTGTAGAGATTCTATTAGATCTTGTTTACTGGCCGTTGTGTAGAGATTCTATTAGATCTTGTTTACTGGGCGTTGTGTAGAGATTCTATTAGATCTTGTTTACTGGCCGTTGTGTAGAGATTCTATTAGAGCTTGTTTACCGGGCATTGTGCAGAGATTCCATTAGATCTTGTATAAAGTGTAATTATACCGTAGAGGGGTACAGTGTTGTCAGGGTGCCAGCATCTCTCTGGGAGTAGTGGAGTGTGGTAATCTACCACACCATCTCATTATGCTGTAAACCCCCAGCAGCTGCTCACATTAGACTTTTATTACATGGTGGCGCTCACAGCTGTTCTGGCTCAAAACACTACAGGATGGCTGGGAGGGGAACAAAGACAGACGCACAAATCCCAAATGGCACTCTATTCCCTGTTTAGTACACTACCTTTGACCAGGGATCATGGGGCTCTGGGGAATAGGGTGGGGAATAGGGTGCCATTTGGAATGAGGACTTAGACAGATCCACACAGCATGTCTCCCATCATAACTGGGCTGGTTTTAGACAGATCACCATTACAGGCTATCTATCTGGTGTCAGATCATCATTACAGGCTATCTATCTGGTGTCAGATCACCATTACAGGCTATCTATCTGGTGTCAGATCATCATTACAGACTATCTATCTGGTGTCAGATCACCATTACAGGCTATCTATCTGGTGTCAGATCACCATTACAGACTATCTATCTGGTGTCAGATCCCATTACAGGCTATCTATCTGGTGTCAGATCTTACTGGACGGAGGTCAGGACAGTTGAACAGCTGAACTGAAAAGTTAGAATGGGTTTCAAGCTATCCAACCAGCCATAGTGATGTTATGCAGTCTCTTTCACAGTCTCTTTCACAGGTTTGGACCACTATTTAACAGGTTTGGTTCACTATTTAGCAGGTTTGGTTCACTATTTAACAGGCTTGTGACATTACAGGTTTGGTACACTGTTGAATAGGTTTGGTACACTACAGGTTTGGACCACTATTTAACAGCTTTGACACACTATTTAATAGGTTTGTTTCACTATTTAACAGGTTTGGTACACTATTTAACAGGTTTGGTTCACTATTTAACAGGTTTGGTAGACTATTTAACAGGTTTGGTAGACTATTTAACAGGTTTGGTAGACTATTTAACAGGTTTGGTACACTATTTAACAGGTTTGGTAGACTATTTAACAGGTTTGGTACACTATTTAACAGGTTTGGTACACTATTTAACAGGTTTGGTTCACTATTTAACAGGTTTGGTAGACTATTTAACAGGTTTGGTACACTATTTAACAGGTTTGGTAGACTATTTAACAGGTTTGGTACACTATTTAACAGGTTTGGTACACTATTTAACAGGTTTGGTACACTATTTAACAGGTTTGGTACACTATTTAACAGATTTGGTACACTATTTAACAGGTTTGGTACACTATTTAGCAGGTTTGGTACACTATTTAACAGGTTTGGTACACTATTTAACAGGTTTGGTACACTATTTAACAGATTTGGTACACTATTTAACAGGTTTGGTACACTATTTAACAGGTTTGGTACACTATTTAGCAGGTTTGGTACACTATTTAACAGGTTTGTTGCACTATTTAACAGGTTTGGTAGACTATTTAACAGGTTTGGTACATGATTTAACAGGTTTGGTTCACTATTTAATAGGTTTGGTTCACTATTTAACAGGTTTGGTACACTATTTAACAGGTTTGGTACACTATTTAACAGGTTTGGTACACTATTTAACAGGTTTGGTACATGATTTAACAGGTTTGGTACACTCTTTAACAGGTTTGGTACACTATTTAGCAGGTTTGGTACACTATTTAACAGGTTTGGCACACTATATTTAATCAATTCTGTATTCATGAGTGTCTCAGTGTGTTTAAGCACGTGCCTGCACACATCTGTCCGTGTGTGTGTGTGAGTGTGTACTTGTGGATAGCGTGTGTGTGTGTTATGGCTGTCTGTCTGTCTGTGTGTGTGTGTGTGTGTGTGTGTGTGTGTGTGTGTGTGTGTGTGTGTGGTGTGTGTGTGTGTGGTGTGTGTGTGTGTGTGTGTGTGTGTGTGTGTGTGTGTGTGTGTGTGTGTGTGTGTGTGTGTGTGTGTGTAGAGGACGACAGGATGAGAGGACACTGGGAGAGCAGATCCCGGCTGGGAGTGAGATGAACCACAGCTGGAGTTAATTAAACCCTCCACTCTCTTTACTGAAGGACCAAGCTGGACCAGTCAGGGGTGGTAACCCCCCATACTGTCTCCCAGGAAAGGCTGCTTTGAGTGGGGACAGCCACCCAGGAACCTCCCCTGTTCCTGGTTCTCTGCTCCCAGGTAGCAAATGTGGCTTATTATAAAGAAAAAACTTCTGTCAGCACACTGTTCATGTGCTGACAGAGATTTAATGTGACAGTGTGTAGGTGTTCCATTCTAGTCTAGACGGTGTGTAGGTGTTCCATTCTAGTCTAAACGGTGTGTAGGTGTTGCATTCTAGAGTCTAGACAGTGTGTAGGTGTTCCATTGTAGAGTCTAGACTGTGTGTAGGTGTGGCAATCTAGAGTCTAGACTGTGTGTAGGTGTTGCATTCTAGAGTCTAGACTGTGTGTAGGTGTTGCATTCTAGAGTCTAGACAGTGTGTAGGTGTTGCATTCTAGAGTCTAGACTGTGTGTGGGTGTTGCATTCTAGAGTCTAGACTGTCTGTAGGTGTTGCATTCTAGAGTCTAGACAGTGTGTAGGTGTTCCATTCTAGAGTCTAGACTGTGTGTAGGTGTTGCATTCTAGAGTCTAGAAGGTGTGTAGGTGTTGCATTCTAGTCTAGACGGTGTGTAGGTGTTCCATTCTAGAGTCTAGACAGTGTGTAGGTGTTGCATTCTAGAGTCTAGACAGTGTGTAGGTGTTCCATTCAAGTCTAGACTGTGTGTAGGAGTTCCATACTAGAGTCAAGATGGAATGTAGGTGTTCCATTCTAGTCTACACGGTGTGTAGGTGTTCCATTCTAGAGTCTAGACTGTGTGTAGGTGTTGCATTCTAGAGTCTAGACAGTGTGTAGGTGTTGCATTCTAGAGTCTAGACTGTGTGTGGGTGTTGCATTCTAGAGTCTAGACTGTGTGTAGGTGTTGCATTCTAGAGTCTAGACAGTGTGTAGGTGTTCCATTCTAGAGTCTAGACTGTGTGTAGGTGTTGCATTCTAGAGTCTAGAAGGTGTGTAGGTGTTGCATTCTAGTCTAGACGGTGTGTAGGTGTTCCATTCTAGAGTCTAGACAGTGTGTAGGTGTTGCATTCTAGAGTCTAGACAGTGTGTAGGTGTTCCATTCAAGTCTAGATTGTGTGTAGGAGTTCCATACTAGAGTCTAGATGGAATGTAGGTGTTCCATTCTAGTCTACACGGTGTGTAGGTGTTCCATTCTAGAGTCTAGACGGTGTGTAGGTGTTCCATTCTAGTCTAGACGGTGTGTAGTTGTTCCATTCTAGAGTCTAGACAGTGTGTAGGTGTTGCATTCTAGAGTCTAGACAGTGTGTAGGTGTTCCATTCTAGAGTCTAGACAGTGTGTAGGTGTTCCATTCAAGTCTAGACTGTGTGTAGGTGTTCCATACTAGAGTCTAGATGGAATGTAGGTGTTCCATTCTAGAGTCTAGACGGTGTGTAGGTGTTCCATTCTAGTCTAGACGGTGTGTAGTTGTTCCATTCTAGAGTCTAGACGGTGTGTAGGTGTTCCATTCTAGAGTCTAGACAGTGTGTAGGTGTTCCATTCAAGTCTAGACTGTGTGTAGGTGTTCCATACTAGAGTCTAGATGGAATGTAGGTGTTCCATTCTAGTCTACACGGTGTGTAGGTGTTCCATTCTAGAGTCTAGACGGTGTGTAGGTGTTCCATTCTAGTCTAGACGGTGTGTAGTTGTTCCATTCTAGAGTCTAGACGGTGTGTAGGTGTTCCATTCTAGAGTCTAGACAGTGTGTAGGTGTTCCATTCTAGATTCTAGATGGTGTGTAGGTGTTCCATTCTAGTCCTAGACAGGTGTGTAGGTGTTCTAGTCTAGATGGTGTGTAGGTGTTCCATTCTAGTCTAGATGGTGTGTAGGTGTTCCATTCTAGTCTAGACTGGTGTGTAGGTGTTCCATTCTAGTCTAGACTGGTGTGTAGGTGTTCCATTCTAGAGTCTAGACGGTGTGTAGGGTGTTCCATTCTAGTCTAGACGGTGTGTAGGTTTTCCATTCTAGAGTCTAGACAGTGTGTAGGTGTTCCATTCTAGTCTAGACAGTGTGTAGGTGTTCCAGTCTAGTGTCTAGATGGTGTGTAGGTGTTCCATTCTAGTCTAAACGGTGTGTAGGTGTTCCATTCTAGTCTAAACGGTGTGTAGGTGTTGCATTCTAGAGTCTAGAAGGTGTGTAGGTGTTCCATTCTAGAGTCTAGATCGAATGTAGGTGTTCCATTCTTGTCTACACGGTGTGTTGGTGTTCAATTCTAGAGTCTAGACGGTGTGTAGGTGTTCCATTCTAGTCTAGACGGTGTGTAGTTGTTCCACTCTAGAGTCTAGACAGTGTGTAGGTGTTCCATTCTAGAGTCTAGACAGTGTGTAGGTGTTCCATTCTAGATTCTAGGTGGTGTGTAGGTGTTCCATTCTAGTCTAGACAGTGTGTAGGTTTTCCAGTCTAGTCTAGATGGTGTGTAGGTGTTCCATTCTAGTCTAGACTGTGTGTAGGTGTTCCATTCAAGTCTAGACAGTGTGTAGGTGTTCCATTCTAGTCTAGACAGTGTGTAGGTGTTCCATTCTAGTCTAGACGGTGTGTAGGTTTTCCATTCTAGAGTCTAGACAGTGTGTAGTTGTTCCATTCTAGTCTAGACAATGTGTAGGTGTTCCAGTCTAGTCTAGATGGTGTGTAGGTGTTCCATTCTAGTCTAGATGGTGTGTAGGTGTTCCATTCTAGTCTAGACTGTGTGTAGGTGTTCCATTCTAGTCTAGATGGTGTGTAGGTGTTCCATTCTAAAGTCTAGATGGTGTGTAGGTGTTCCATTCTAGTCTAGACGGTGTGTAGGTTTTCCATTCTAGAGTCTAGACAGTGTGTAGGTTTTCCATTCTAGAGTCTAGATGGTGTGTAGGTGTTCCATTCAAGTCTAGACTGTGTGTAGGTGTTCCATTCTAGTCTAGACAGTGTGTAGGTGTTCCATTCTAGTCTAGACCGTGTGTAGGTGTTCCAGTCTAGTGTCTAGATGGTGTGTAGGTGTTCCATTCTAGTCTAAACAGTGTGTAGGTGTTCCATTCTAGTCTAAACGGTGTGTAGGTGTTGCATTCTAGAGTCTAGAAGGTGTGTAGGTGTTCCATTCTAGAGTCTAGATGGAATGTAGGTGTTCCATTCTAGTCTACACGGTGTGTAGGTGTTCAATTCTAGAGTCTAGACGGTGTGTAGGTGTTCCATTCTAGTCTAGACGGTGTGTAGTTGTTCCATTCTAGAGTCTAGACAGTGTGTAGGTGTTGCATTCTAGAGTCTAGACAGTGTGTAGGTGTTCCATTCTAGAGTCTAGACAGTGTGTAGGTGTTGCATTCTAGAGTCTAGACAGTGTGTAGGTGTTCCATTCTAGAGTCTAGACAGTGTGGAGGTGTTCCATTCAAGTCTAGACTGTGTGTAGGTGTTCCATACTAGAGTCTAGATGGAATGTAGGTGTTCCATTCTAGAGTCTAGACGGTGTGTAGGTGTTCCATTCTAGTCTAGACGGTGTGTAGTTGTTCCATTCTAGAGTCTAGACGGTGTGTAGGTGTTCTATTCTAGAGTCTAGACAGTGTGTAGGTGTTCCATTCAAGTCTAGACTGTGTGTAGGTGTTCCATACTAGAGTCTAGATGGAATGTAGGTGTTCCATTCTAGTCTAAACGGTGTGTAGGTGTTGCATTCTAGAGTCTAGAAGGTGTGTAGGTGTTCCATTCTAGAGTCTAGATCGAATGTAGGTGTTCCATTCTAGTCTACACGGTGTGTTGGTGTTCAATTCTAGAGTCTAGACGGTGTGTAGGTGTTCCATTCTAGTCTAGACGGTGTGTAGTTGTTCCACTCTAGAGTCTAGACAGTGTGTAGGTGTTCCATTCTAGAGTCTAGACAGTGTGTAGGTGTTCCATTCTAGATTCTAGGTGGTGTGTAGGTGTTCCATTCTAGTCTAGACAGTGTGTAGGTTTTCCAGTCTAGTCTAGATGGTGTGTAGGTGTTCCATTCTAGTCTAGACTGTGTGTAGGTGTTCCATTCAAGTCTAGACAGTGTGTAGGTGTTCCATTCTAGTCTAGACAGTGTGTAGGTGTTCCATTCTAGTCTAGACGGTGTGTAGGTTTTCCATTCTAGAGTCTAGACAGTGTGTAGGTGTTCCATTCTAGTCTAGACAATGTGTAGGTGTTCCAGTCTAGTCTAGATGGTGTGTAGGTGTTCCATTCTAGTCTAGATGGTGTGTAGGTGTTCCATTCTAGTCTAGACTGTGTGTAGGTGTTCCATTCTAGTCTAGATGGTGTGTAGGTGTTCCATTCTAAAGTCTAGATGGTGTGTAGGTGTTCCATTCTAGTCTAGACGGTGTGTAGGTTTTCCATTCTAGAGTCTAGACAGTGTGTAGGTTTTCCATTCTAGAGTCTAGATGGTGTGTAGGTGTTCCATTCAAGTCTAGACTGTGTGTAGGTGTTCCATTCTAGTCTAGACAGTGTGTAGGTGTTCCATTCTAGTCTAGACCGTGTGTAGGTGTTCCAGTCTAGTGTCTAGATGGTGTGTAGGTGTTCCATTCTAGTCTAAACAGTGTGTAGGTGTTCCATTCTAGTCTAAACGGTGTGTAGGTGTTGCATTCTAGAGTCTAGAAGGTGTGTAGGTGTTCCATTCTAGAGTCTAGATGGAATGTAGGTGTTCCATTCTAGTCTACACGGTGTGTAGGTGTTCAATTCTAGAGTCTAGACGGTGTGTAGGTGTTCCATTCTAGTCTAGACGGTGTGTAGTTGTTCCATTCTAGAGTCTAGACAGTGTGTAGGTGTTGCATTCTAGAGTCTAGACAGTGTGTAGGTGTTCCATTCTAGAGTCTAGACAGTGTGTAGGTGTTGCATTCTAGAGTCTAGACAGTGTGTAGGTGTTCCATTCTAGAGTCTAGACAGTGTGTAGGTGTTCCATTCAAGTCTAGACTGTGTGTAGGTGTTCCATACTAGAGTCTAGATGGAATGTAGGTGTTCCATTCTAGAGTCTAGACGGTGTGTAGGTGTTCCATTCTAGTCTAGACGGTGTGTAGTTGTTCCATTCTAGAGTCTAGACGGTGTGTAGGTGTTCTATTCTAGAGTCTAGACAGTGTGTAGGTGTTCCATTCAAGTCTAGACTGTGTGTAGGTGTTCCATACTAGAGTCTAGATGGAATGTAGGTGTTCCATTCTAGTCTACACGGTGTGTAGGTGTTCCATTCTAGAGTCTAGACGGTGTGTAGGTGTTCCATTCTAGTCTAGACGGTGTGTAGTTGTTCCATTCTAGAGTCTAGACGGTGTGTAGGTGTTCCATTCTAGAGTCTAGACAGTGTGTAGGTGTTCCATTCTAGATTCTAGATGGTGTGTAGGTGTTCCATTCTAGTCTAGACAGTGTGTAGGTGTTCCAGTCTAGTCTAGATGGTGTGTAGGTGTTCCATTCTAGTCTAGATGGTGTGTAGGTGTTCCATTCTAGTCTAGACTGTGTGTAGGTGTTCCATTCAAGTCTAGACAGTGTGTAGGTGTTCCATTCTAGTCTAGACGGTGTGTAGGTTTTCCATTCTAGAGTCTAGACAGTGTGTAGGTGTTCCATTCTAGTCTAGACAGTGTGTAGGTGTTCTAGTCTAGATGGTGTGTAGGTGTTCCATTCTAGTCTAGATGGTGTGTAGGTGTTCCATTCTAGTCTAGACTGTGTGTAGGTGTTCCATTCTAGTCTAGATGGTGTGTAGGTGTTCCATTCTAGAGTCTAGATGGTGTGTAGGTGTTCCATTCTAGTCTAGACGGTGTGTAGGTTTTCCATTCTAGAGTCTAGACAGTGTGTAGGTGTTCCATTCTAGTCTAGACAGTGTGTAGGTGTTCCATTCTAGTCTAGACAGTGTGTAGGTGTTCCAGTCTAGTGTCTAGATGGTGTGTAGGTGTTCCATTCTAGTCTAAACGGTGTGTAGGTGTTCCATTCTAGTCTAAACGGTGTGTAGGTGTTGCATTCTAGAGTCTAGAAGGTGTGTAGGTGTTCCATTCTAGAGTCTAGATGGAATGTAGGTGTTCCATTCTAGTCTACACGGTGTGTTGGTGTTCAATTCTAGAGTCTAGACGGTGTGTAGGTGTTCCATTCTAGTCTAGACGGTGTGTAGTTGTTCCACTCTAGAGTCTAGACAGTGTGTAGGTGTTCCATTCTAGAGTCTAGACAGTGTGTAGGTGTTCCATTCTAGATTCTAGGTGGTGTGTAGGTGTTCCATTCTAGTCTAGACAGTGTGTAGGTGTTCCAGTCTAGTCTAGATGGTGTGTAGGTGTTACATTCTAGTCTAGACTGTGTGTAGGTGTTCCATTCAAGTCTAGACAGTGTGTAGGTGTTCCATTCTAGTCTAGACAGTGTGTAGGTGTTCCATTCTAGTCTAGACGGTGTGTAGGTTTTCCATTCTAGAGTCTAGACAGTGTGTAGGTGTTCCATTCTAGTCTAGACAATGTGTAGGTGTTCCAGTCTAGTCTAGATGGTGTGTAGGTGTTCCATTCTAGTCTAGATGGTGTGTAGGTGTTCCATTCTAGTCTAGACTGTGTGTAGGTGTTCCATTCTAGTCTAGATGGTGTGTAGGTGTTCCATTCTAGAGTCTAGATGGTGTGTAGGTGTTCCATTCTAGTCTAGACTGTGTGTAGGTTTTCCATTCTAGAGTCTAGACAGTGTGTAGGTTTTCCATTCTAGAGTCTAGATGGTGTGTAGGTGTTCCATTCTAGTCTAGACTGTGTGTAGTTGTTCGATTCAAGTCTGGACTGTGTGTAGGTGTTCCATTCAAGTCTAGACTGTGTGTAGGTGTTCCATTCTAGTCTAGACAGTGTGTAGGTGTTCCATTCTAGTCTAGACCGTGTGTAGGTGTTCCAGTCTAGTGTCTAGATGGTGTGTAGGTGTTCCATTCTAGTCTAAACAGTGTGTAGGTGTTCCATTCTAGTCTAAACGGTGTGTAGGTGTTGCATTCTAGAGTCTAGAAGGTGTGTAGGTGTTCCATTCTAGAGTCTAGATGGAATGTAGGTGTTCCATTCTAGTCTACACGGTGTGTAGGTGTTCAATTCTAGAGTCTAGACGGTGTGTAGGTGTTCCATTCTAGTCTAGACGGTGTGTAGTTGTTCCATTCTAGAGTCTAGACGGTGTGTAGGTGTTCCATTCTAGAGTCTAGACAGTGTGTAGGTGTTCCATTCTAGATTCTAGGTGGTGTGTAGGTGTTCCATTCTAGTCTAGACAGTGTGTAGGTGTTCCAGTCTAGTCTAGATGGTGTGTAGGTGTTCCATTCTAGTCTAGACTGTGTGTAGGTGTTCCATTCAAGTCTAGACAGTGTGTAGGTGTTCCATTCTAGTCTAGACGGTGTGTAGGTGTTCCATTCTAGTCTAGACGGTGTGTAGGTTTTCCATTCTAGAGTCTAGACAGTGTGTAGGTGTTCCATTCTAGTCTAGACAGTGTGTAGGTGTTCCAGTCTAGTCTAGATGGTGTGTAGGTGTTCCATTCTAGTCTAGATGGTGTGTAGGTGTTCCATTCTAGTCTAGACTGTGTGTAGGTGTTCCATTCTAGTCTAGATGGTGTGTAGGTGTTCCATTCTAGAGTCTAGATGGTGTGTAGGTGTTCCATTCTAGTCTAGACGGTGTGTAGGTTTTCCATTCTAGAGTCTAGACAGTGTGTAGGTGTTCCATTCTAGAGTCTAGATGGTGTGTAGGTGTTCCATTCTAGTCTAGACTGTGTGTAGTTGTTCGATTCAAGTCTGGACTGTGTGTAGGTGTTCCATTCAAGTCTAGACTGTGTGTAGGTGTTCCATTCTAGTCTAGACAGTGTGTAGGTGTTCCATTCTAGTCTAGACCGTGTGTAGGTGTTCCAGTCTAGTGTCTAGATGGTGTGTAGGTGTTGCATTCTAGAGTCTAGAACGGTGTGTAGGTGTTCCATTCTAGAGTCTAGACTGGAATGTAGGTGTTCCATTCTAGTCTACACGGTGTGTAGGTGTTCCATTCTAGAGTCTAGACGGTGTGTAGGTGTTCCATTCTAGTCTAGACGGTGTGTAGTTGTTCCATTCTAGAGTCTAGACGGTGTGTAGGTGTTCCATTCTAGATTCTAGATGGTGTGTAGGTGTTCCATTCTAGTCTAGATGGTGTGTAGGTTTTCCATTCTAGTCTAGATGGTGTGTAGGTGTTCCATTCAAGTCTAGACAGTGTGTAGATGTTCCATTCTAGAGTCTAGTCAGTGTGTAGGTGTTCCATTCTAGAGTCTAGTCAGTGTGTAGGTGTTCCATTCTAGATTCTAGATGGTGTGTAGGTGTTCCATTCTAGTCTAGATGGTGTGTAGATTTTCCATTCTAGTCTAGATGGTGTGTAGGTGTTCCATTCAAGTCTAGACAGTGTGTAGATGTTCCATTCTAGTCTAGACGGTGTGTAGGTGTTCCATTCTAGTCTAGACAGTGTGTAGGTGTTCCATTCTAGAGTCTAGACAGTGTGTAGGTGTTCCATTCTAGTCTAGACGGTGTGTAGGTGTTCCATTCTAGTCTAGACGGTGTGTAGGTGTTCCATTCTAGAGTCTAGACGGTGTGTAGGTGTTCCATTCTAGAGTCTAGACAGTGTGTAGGTGTTCCATTCTAGTCTAGACGGTGTGTAGGTTTTCCAGTCTAGAATAGACGGTGTGTAGGTGTTCCATTCTAGTCTAGATGGTGTGTAGGTGTTCCATTCTAGAGTCTAGATGGTGTGTAGGTGTTCCATTCTAGTCTAGACGGTGTGTAGGTTTTCCATTCTAGTCTAGACGGTGTGTAGGTGTTCCATTCTAGAGTCTAGACAGTGTGTAGGTGTTCCATTCAAGTCTAGACTGTGTGTAGGTGTTCCATACTAGAGTCTAGATGGAATGTAGGTGTTCCATTCTAGTCTGCACGGTGTGTAGGTGTTCCATTCTAGAGTCTAGACGGTGTGTAGGTGTTCCATTCTAGTCTAGACGGTGTGTAGTTGTTCCATTCTAGAGTCTAGACGGTGTGTAGGTGTTCCATTCTAGAGTCTAGACAGTGTGTAGGTGTTCCATTCTAGATTCTAGATGGTGTGTAGGTGTTCCATTCGAGTCTAGACGGTGTGTAGGTGTTCCAGTCTAGTCTAGATGGTGTGTAGGTGTTCCATTCTAGTCTAGATGGTGTGTAGGTGTTCCATTCTAGTCTAGACTGTGTGTAGGTGTTCCATTCAAGTCTAGACAGTGTGTAGGTGTTCCATTCTAGTCTAGACGGTGTGTAGGTTTTCCATTCTAGAGTCTAGACAGTGTGTCGGTGTTCCATTCTAGTCTAGACAGTGTGTAGGTTTTCCATTCTAGTCTAGACAGTGTGTAGGTGTTCCAGTCTAGTGTCTAGATGGTGTGTAGGTGTTCCATTCTAGTCTAAACGGTGTGTAGGTGTTCCATTCTAGTCTAAACAGTGTGTAGGTGTTGCATTCTAGAGTCTAGACGGTGTGTAGGTGTTCCATTCTAGAGTCTAGACAGTGTGTAGGTGTTCCATTCTAGTCTAGACGGTGTGTAGGTTTTCCAGTCTAGACTAGACGGTGTGTAGGTGTTCCATTCTAGTCTAGATGGTGTGTAGGTGTTCCATTCTAGAGTCTAGATGGTGTGTAGGTGTTCCATTCTAGTCTAGACGGTGTGTAGGTTTTCCATTCTAGTCTAGACGGTGTGTAGGTGTTCCATTCTAGAGTCTAGACAGTGTGTAGGTGTTCCATTCAAGTCTAGACTGTGTGTAGGTGTTCCATACTAGAGTCTAGATGGAATGTAGGTGTTCCATTCTAGTCTACACGGTGTGTAGGTGTTCCATTCTAGAGTCTAGACGGTGTGTAGGTGTTCCATTCTAGTCTAGACGGTGTGTAGTTGTTCCATTCTATAGTCTAGACGGTGTGTAGGTGTTCCATTCTAGAGTCTAGACAGTGTGTAGGTGTTCCATTCTAGATTCTAGATGGTGTGTAGGTGTTCCATTCTAGTCTAGACGGTGTGTAGGTGTTCCAGTCTAGTCTAGATGGTGTGTAGGTGTTCCATTCTAGTCTAGATGGTGTGTAGGTGTTCCATTCTAGTCTAGACTGTGTGTAGGTGTTCCATTCAAGTCTAGACAGTGTGTAGGTGTTCCATTCTAGTCTAGACGGTGTGTAGGTTTTCCATTCTAGAGTCTAGACAGTGTGTCGGTGTTCCATTCTAGTCTAGACAGTGTGTAGGTTTTCCATTCTAGTCTAGACAGTGTGTAGGTGTTCCAGTCTAGTGTCTAGATGGTGTGTAGGTGTTCCATTCTAGTCTAAACGGTGTGTAGGTGTTCCATTCTAGTCTAAACGGTGTGTAGGTGTTGCATTCTAGAGTCTAGAAGGTGTGTAGGTGTTCCATTCTAGAGTCTAGATGGAATATAGGTGTTCCATTCTAGTCTACACGGTGTGTAGGTGTTCAATTCTAGAGTCTAGACGGTGTGTAGGTGTTCCATTCTAGTCTAGACGGTGTGTAGTTGTTCCATTCTAGAGTCTAGACGGTGTGTAGGTGTTCCATTCTAGAGTCTAGACAGTGTGTAGGTGTTCCATTCTAGATTCTAGGTGGTGTGTAGGTGTTCCATTCTAGTCTAGACAGTGTGTAGTTGTTCCAGTCTAGTCTAGATGGTGTGTAGGTGTTCCATTCTAGTCTAGACAGTGTGTAGGTGTTCCATTCAAGTCTAGACAGTGTGTAGGTGTTCCATTCTAGTCTAGACGGTGTGTAGGTGTTCCATTCTAGTCTAGACGGTGTGTAGGTTTTCCATTCTAGAGTCTAGACAGTGTGTAGGTGTTCCATTCTAGTCTAGACAGTGTGTAGGTGTTCCAGTCTAGTCTAGATGGTGTGTAGGTGTTCCATTCTTGTCTAGATGGTGTGTAGGTGTTCCATTCTAGTCTAGACTGTGTGTAGGTGTTCCATTCTAGTCTAGATGGTGTGTAGGTGTTCCATTCTAGAGTCTAGATGGTGTGTAGGTGTTCCATTCTAGTCTAGACGGTGTGTAGGTTTTCCATTCTAGAGTCTAGACAGTGTGTAGGTGTTCCATTCTAGAGTCTAGAGTGTGTGTAGGTGTTCCATTCTAGTCTAGACTGTGTGTAGTTGTTCGATTCAAGTCTGGACTGTGTGTAGGTGTTCCATTCAAGTCTAGACTGTGTGTAGGTGTTCCATTCTAGTCTAGACAGTGTGTAGGTGTTCCATTCTAGTTTATACCGTGTGTAGGTGTTCCAGTCTAGTGTCTAGATGGTGTGTAGGTGTTCCATTCTAGTCTAAACGGTGTGTAGGTGTTCCATTCTAGTCTAAACGGTGTGTAGGTGTTGCATTCTAGAGTCTAGAAGGTGTGTAGGTGTTCCATTCTAGAGTCTAGATGGAATGTAGGTGTTCCATTCTAGTCTACACGATGTGTAGGTGTTCAATTCTAGAGTCTAGACGGTGTGTAGGTGTTCCATTCTAGTCTAGACGGTGTGTAGTTGTTCCATTCTAGAGTCTAGACGGTGTGTAGGTGTTCCATTCTAGAGTCTATACAGTGTGTAGGTGTTCCATTCTAGATTCTAGGTGGTGTGTAGGTGTTCCATTCTAGTCTAGACAGTGTGTAGGTGTTCCAGTCTAGTCTAGATGGTGTGTAGGTGTTCCATTCTAGTCTAGACTGTGTGTAGGTGTTCCATTCAAGTCTAGACAGTGTGTAGGTGTTCCATTCTAGTCTAGACGGTGTGTAGGTTTTCCATTCCAGAGTCTAGACAGTGTGTCGGTGTTCCATTCTAGTCTAGACAGTGTGTAGGTTTTCCATTCTCGTCTAGACAGTGTGTAGGTGTTCCAGTCTAGTGTCTAGATGGTGTGTAGGTGTTCCATTCTAGTCTAAACGGTGTGTAGGTGTTCCATTCTAGTCTAAACGGTGTGTAGGTGTTGCATTCTAGAGTCTAGAAGGTGTGTAGGTGTTCCATTCTAGAGTCTAGATGGAATGTAGGTGTTCCATTCTAGTCTACACGGTGTGTAGGTGTTCAATTCTAGAGTCTAGACGGTGTGTAGGTGTTCCATTCTAGTCTAGACGGTGTGTAGTTGTTCCATTCTAGAGTCTAGACGGTGTGTAGGTGTTCCATTCTAGAGTCTAGACAGTGTGTAGGTGTTCCATTCTAGATTCTAGGTGGTGTGTAGGTGTTCCATTCTAGTCTAGACAGTGTGTAGTTGTTCCAGTCTAGTCTAGATGGTGTGTAGGTGTTCCATTCTAGTCTAGACAGTGTGTAGGTGTTCCATTCAAGTCTAGACAGTGTGTAGGTGTTCCATTCTAGTCTAGACGGTGTGTAGGTGTTCCATTCTAGTCTAGACGGTGTGTAGGTTTTCCATTCTAGAGTCTAGACAGTGTGTAGGTGTTCCATTCTAGTCTAGACAGTGTGTAGGTGTTCCAGTCTAGTCTAGATGGTGTGTAGGTGTTCCATTCTTGTCTAGATGGTGTGTAGGTGTTCCATTCTAGTCTAGACTGTGTGTAGGTGTTCCATTCTAGTCTAGATGGTGTGTAGGTGTTCCATTCTAGAGTCTAGATGGTGTGTAGGTGTTCCATTCTAGTCTAGACGGTGTGTAGGTTTTCCATTCTAGAGTCTAGACAGTGTGTAGGTGTTCCATTCTAGAGTCTAGAGTGTGTGTAGGTGTTCCATTCTAGTCTAGACTGTGTGTAGTTGTTCGATTCAAGTCTGGACTGTGTGTAGGTGTTCCATTCAAGTCTAGACTGTGTGTAGGTGTTCCATTCTAGTCTAGACAGTGTGTAGGTGTTCCATTCTAGTTTATACCGTGTGTAGGTGTTCCAGTCTAGTGTCTAGATGGTGTGTAGGTGTTCCATTCTAGTCTAAACGGTGTGTAGGTGTTCCATTCTAGTCTAAACGGTGTGTAGGTGTTGCATTCTAGAGTCTAGAAGGTGTGTAGGTGTTCCATTCTAGAGTCTAGATGGAATGTAGGTGTTCCATTCTAGTCTACACGGTGTGTAGGTGTTCAATTCTAGAGTCTAGACGGTGTGTAGGTGTTCCATTCTAGTCTAGACGGTGTGTAGTTGTTCCATTCTAGAGTCTAGACGGTGTGTAGGTGTTCCATTCTAGAGTCTAGACAGTGTGTAGGTGTTCCATTCTAGATTCTAGGTGGTGTGTAGGTGTTCCATTCTAGTCTAGACAGTGTGTAGGTGTTCCAGTCTAGTCTAGATGGTGTGTAGGTGTTCCATTCTAGTCTAGACTGTGTGTAGGTGTTCCATTCAAGTCTAGACAGTGTGTAGGTGTTCCATTCTAGTCTAGACGGTGTGTAGGTGTTCCATTCTAGTCTAGACGGTGTGTAGGTTTTCCATTCTAGAGTCTAGACAGTGTGTAGGTGTTCCATTCTAGTCTAGACGGTGTGTAGGTGTTCCAGTCTAGTCTAGATGGTGTGTAGGTGTTCCATTCTAGTCTAGATGGTGTGTAGGTGTTCCATTCTAGTCTAGACTGTGTGTAGGTGTTCCATTCTAGTCTAGATGGTGTGTAGGTGTTCCATTCTAGAGTCAAGATGGTGTGTAGGTGTTCCATTCTAGTCTAGACGGTGTGTAGGTTTTCCATTCTAGAGTCTAGACAGTGTGTAGGTGTTCCATTCTAGTCTAGACAGTGTGTAGGTGTTCCATTCTAGTCTAGACAGTGTGTAGGTGTTCCAGTCTAGTGTCTAGATGGTGTGTAGGTGTTCCATTCTAGTCTAAACGGTGTGTAGGTGTTCCATTCTAGTCTAAACGGTGTGTAGGTGTTGCATTCTAGAGTCTAGAAGGTGTGTAGGTGTTCCATTCTAGAGTCTAGATGGAATGTAGGTGTTCCATTCTAGTCTACACGGTGTGTTGGTGTTCAATTCTAGAGTCTAGACGGTGTGTAGGTGTTCCATTCTAGTCTAGACGGTGTGTAGTTGTTCCATTCTAGAGTCTAGACAGTGTGTAGGTGTTCCATTCTAGAGTCTAGACAGTGTGTAGGTGTTCCATTCTAGATTCTAGGTGGTGTGTAGGTGTTCCATTCTAGTCTAGACAGTGTGTAGGTGTTCCAGTCTAGTCTAGATGGTGTGTAGGTGTTCCATTCTAGTCTAGACTGTGTGTAGGTGTTCCATTCAAGTCTAGACAGTGTGTAGGTGTTCCATTCTAGTCTAGACAGTGTGTAGGTGTTCCATTCTAGTCTAGACGGTGTGTAGGTTTTCCATTCTAGAGTCTAGACAGTGTGTAGGTGTTCCATTCTAGTCTAGACAGTGTGTAGGTGTTCCAGTCTAGTCTAGATGGTGTGTAGGTGTTCCATTCTAGTCTAGATGGTGTGTAGGTGTTCCATTCTAGTCTAGACTGTGTGTAGGTGTTCCATTCTAGTCTAGATGGTGTGTAGGTGTTCCATTCTAGAGTCTAGATGGTGTGTAGGTGTTCCATTCTAGTCTAGACGGTGTGTAGGTTTTCCATTCTAGAGTCTAGACAGTGTGTAGGTTTTCCATTCTAGAGTCTAGATGGTGTGTAGGTGTTCCATTCTAGTCTAGACTGTGTGTAGTTGTTCCATTCTAGATTCTAGGTGGTGTGTAGGTGTTCCATTCTAGTCTAGACAGTGTGTAGTTGTTCCAGTCTAGTCTAGATGGTGTGTAGGTGTTCCATTCTAGTCTAGACAGTGTGTAGGTGTTCCATTCAAGTCTAGACAGTGTGTAGGTGTTCCATTCTAGTCTAGACGGTGTGTAGGTGTTCCATTCTAGTCTAGACGGTGTGTAGGTTTTCCATTCTAGAGTCTAGACAGTGTGTAGGTGTTCCATTCTAGTCTAGACAGTGTGTAGGTGTTCCAGTCTAGTCTAGATGGTGTGTAGGTGTTCCATTCTTGTCTAGATGGTGTGTAGGTGTTCCATTCTAGTCTAGACTGTGTGTAGGTGTTCCATTCTAGTCTAGATGGTGTGTAGGTGTTCCATTCTAGAGTCTAGATGGTGTGTAGGTGTTCCATTCTAGTCTAGACGGTGTGTAGGTTTTCCATTCTAGAGTCTAGACAGTGTGTAGGTGTTCCATTCTAGAGTCTAGAGTGTGTGTAGGTGTTCCATTCTAGTCTAGACTGTGTGTAGTTGTTCGATTCAAGTCTGGACTGTGTGTAGGTGTTCCATTCAAGTCTAGACTGTGTGTAGGTGTTCCATTCTAGTCTAGACAGTGTGTAGGTGTTCCATTCTAGTTTATACCGTGTGTAGGTGTTCCAGTCTAGTGTCTAGATGGTGTGTAGGTGTTCCATTCTAGTCTAAACGGTGTGTAGGTGTTCCATTCTAGTCTAAACGGTGTGTAGGTGTTGCATTCTAGAGTCTAGAAGGTGTGTAGGTGTTCCATTCTAGAGTCTAGATGGAATGTAGGTGTTCCATTCTAGTCTACACGATGTGTAGGTGTTCAATTCTAGAGTCTAGACGGTGTGTAGGTGTTCCATTCTAGTCTAGACGGTGTGTAGTTGTTCCATTCTAGAGTCTAGACGGTGTGTAGGTGTTCCATTCTAGAGTCTATACAGTGTGTAGGTGTTCCATTCTAGATTCTAGGTGGTGTGTAGGTGTTCCATTCTAGTCTAGACAGTGTGTAGGTGTTCCAGTCTAGTCTAGATGGTGTGTAGGTGTTCCATTCTAGTCTAGACTGTGTGTAGGTGTTCCATTCAAGTCTAGACAGTGTGTAGGTGTTCCATTCTAGTCTAGACGGTGTGTAGGTTTTCCATTCCAGAGTCTAGACAGTGTGTCGGTGTTCCATTCTAGTCTAGACAGTGTGTAGGTTTTCCATTCTCGTCTAGACAGTGTGTAGGTGTTCCAGTCTAGTGTCTAGATGGTGTGTAGGTGTTCCATTCTAGTCTAAACGGTGTGTAGGTGTTCCATTCTAGTCTAAACGGTGTGTAGGTGTTGCATTCTAGAGTCTAGAAGGTGTGTAGGTGTTCCATTCTAGAGTCTAGATGGAATGTAGGTGTTCCATTCTAGTCTACACGGTGTGTAGGTGTTCAATTCTAGAGTCTAGACGGTGTGTAGGTGTTCCATTCTAGTCTAGACGGTGTGTAGTTGTTCCATTCTAGAGTCTAGACGGTGTGTAGGTGTTCCATTCTAGAGTCTAGACAGTGTGTAGGTGTTCCATTCTAGATTCTAGGTGGTGTGTAGGTGTTCCATTCTAGTCTAGACAGTGTGTAGTTGTTCCAGTCTAGTCTAGATGGTGTGTAGGTGTTCCATTCTAGTCTAGACAGTGTGTAGGTGTTCCATTCAAGTCTAGACAGTGTGTAGGTGTTCCATTCTAGTCTAGACGGTGTGTAGGTGTTCCATTCTAGTCTAGACGGTGTGTAGGTTTTCCATTCTAGAGTCTAGACAGTGTGTAGGTGTTCCATTCTAGTCTAGACAGTGTGTAGGTGTTCCAGTCTAGTCTAGATGGTGTGTAGGTGTTCCATTCTTGTCTAGATGGTGTGTAGGTGTTCCATTCTAGTCTAGACTGTGTGTAGGTGTTCCATTCTAGTCTAGATGGTGTGTAGGTGTTCCATTCTAGAGTCTAGATGGTGTGTAGGTGTTCCATTCTAGTCTAGACGGTGTGTAGGTTTTCCATTCTAGAGTCTAGACAGTGTGTAGGTGTTCCATTCTAGAGTCTAGAGTGTGTGTAGGTGTTCCATTCTAGTCTAGACTGTGTGTAGTTGTTCGATTCAAGTCTGGACTGTGTGTAGGTGTTCCATTCAAGTCTAGACTGTGTGTAGGTGTTCCATTCTAGTCTAGACAGTGTGTAGGTGTTCCATTCTAGTTTATACCGTGTGTAGGTGTTCCAGTCTAGTGTCTAGATGGTGTGTAGGTGTTCCATTCTAGTCTAAACGGTGTGTAGGTGTTCCATTCTAGTCTAAACGGTGTGTAGGTGTTGCATTCTAGAGTCTAGAAGGTGTGTAGGTGTTCCATTCTAGAGTCTAGATGGAATGTAGGTGTTCCATTCTAGTCTACACGGTGTGTAGGTGTTCAATTCTAGAGTCTAGACGGTGTGTAGGTGTTCCATTCTAGTCTAGACGGTGTGTAGTTGTTCCATTCTAGAGTCTAGACGGTGTGTAGGTGTTCCATTCTAGAGTCTAGACAGTGTGTAGGTGTTCCATTCTAGATTCTAGGTGGTGTGTAGGTGTTCCATTCTAGTCTAGACAGTGTGTAGGTGTTCCAGTCTAGTCTAGATGGTGTGTAGGTGTTCCATTCTAGTCTAGACTGTGTGTAGGTGTTCCATTCAAGTCTAGACAGTGTGTAGGTGTTCCATTCTAGTCTAGACGGTGTGTAGGTGTTCCATTCTAGTCTAGACGGTGTGTAGGTTTTCCATTCTAGAGTCTAGACAGTGTGTAGGTGTTCCATTCTAGTCTAGACAGTGTGTAGGTGTTCCAGTCTAGTCTAGATGGTGTGTAGGTGTTCCATTCTAGTCTAGATGGTGTGTAGGTGTTCCATTCTAGTCTAGACTGTGTGTAGGTGTTCCATTCTAGTCTAGATGGTGTGTAGGTGTTCCATTCTAGAGTCAAGATGGTGTGTAGGTGTTCCATTCTAGTCTAGACGGTGTGTAGGTTTTCCATTCTAGAGTCTAGACAGTGTGTAGGTGTTCCATTCTAGTCTAGACAGTGTGTAGGTGTTCCATTCTAGTCTAGACAGTGTGTAGGTGTTCCAGTCTAGTGTCTAGATGGTGTGTAGGTGTTCCATTCTAGTCTAAACGGTGTGTAGGTGTTCCATTCTAGTCTAAACGGTGTGTAGGTGTTGCATTCTAGAGTCTAGAAGGTGTGTAGGTGTTCCATTCTAGAGTCTAGATGGAATGTAGGTGTTCCATTCTAGTCTACACGGTGTGTTGGTGTTCAATTCTAGAGTCTAGACGGTGTGTAGGTGTTCCATTCTAGTCTAGACGGTGTGTAGTTGTTCCATTCTAGAGTCTAGACAGTGTGTAGGTGTTCCATTCTAGAGTCTAGACAGTGTGTAGGTGTTCCATTCTAGATTCTAGGTGGTGTGTAGGTGTTCCATTCTAGTCTAGACAGTGTGTAGGTGTTCCAGTCTAGTCTAGATGGTGTGTAGGTGTTCCATTCTAGTCTAGACTGTGTGTAGGTGTTCCATTCAAGTCTAGACAGTGTGTAGGTGTTCCATTCTAGTCTAGACAGTGTGTAGGTGTTCCATTCTAGTCTAGACGGTGTGTAGGTTTTCCATTCTAGAGTCTAGACAGTGTGTAGGTGTTCCATTCTAGTCTAGACAGTGTGTAGGTGTTCCAGTCTAGTCTAGATGGTGTGTAGGTGTTCCATTCTAGTCTAGATGGTGTGTAGGTGTTCCATTCTAGTCTAGACTGTGTGTAGGTGTTCCATTCTAGTCTAGATGGTGTGTAGGTGTTCCATTCTAGAGTCTAGATGGTGTGTAGGTGTTCCATTCTAGTCTAGACGGTGTGTAGGTTTTCCATTCTAGAGTCTAGACAGTGTGTAGGTTTTCCATTCTAGAGTCTAGATGGTGTGTAGGTGTTCCATTCTAGTCTAGACTGTGTGTAGTTGTTCGATTCAAGTCTGGACTGTGTGTAGGTGTTCCATTCAAGTCTAGACTGTGTGTAGGTGTTCCATTCTAGTCTAGACAGTGTGTAGGTGTTCCATTCTAGTCTAGACCGTATGTAGGTGTTCCAGTCTAGTGTCTAGATGGTGTGTAGGTGTTCCATTCTAGTCTAAACGGTGTGTAGGTGTTCCATTCTAGTCTAAACGGTGTGTAGGTGTTGCATTCTAGAGTCTAGAAGGTGTGTAGGTGTTCCATTCTAGAGTCTAGATGGAATGTAGGTGTTCCATTCTAGTCTACACGGTGTGTAGGTGTTCAATTCTAGAGTCTAGACGGTGTGTAGGTGTTCCATTCTAGTCTAGACGGTGTGTAGTTGTTCCATTCTAGAGTCTAGACGGTGTGTAGGTGTTCCATTCTAGAGTCTAGACAGTGTGTAGGTGTTCCATTCTAGATTCTAGGTGGTGTGTAGGTGTTCCATTCTAGTCTAGACAGTCTGTAGGTGTTCCAGTCTAGTCTAGATGGTGTGTAGGTGTTCCATTCTAGTCTAGACTGTGTGTAGGTGTTCCATTCAAGTCTAGACAGTGTGTAGGTGTTCCATTCTAGTCTAGACGGTGTGTAGGTGTTCCATTCTAGTCTAGACGGTGTGTAGGTTTTCCATTCTAGAGTCTAGACAGTGTGTAGGTGTTCCATTCTAGTCTAGACAGTGTGTAGGTGTTCCAGTCTAGTCTAGATGGTGTGTAGGTGTTCCATTCTAGTCTAGATGGTGTGTAGGTGTTCCATTCTAGTCTAGACTGTGTGTAGGTGTTCCATTCTAGTCTAGATGGTGTGTAGGTGTTCCATTCTAGAGTCTAGATGGTGTGTAGGTGTTCCATTCTAGTCTAGACGGTGTGTAGGTGTTCCAGTCTAGTCTAGATGGTGTGTAGGTGTTCCATTCTAGTCTAGACTGTGTGTAGGTGTTCCATTCAAGTCTAGACAGTGTGTAGGTGTTCCATTCTAGTCTAGACGGTGTGTAGGTTTTCCATTCTAGAGTCTAGACAGTGTGTCGGTGTTCCATTCTAGTCTAGACAGTGTGTAGGTTTTCCATTCTCGTCTAGACAGTGTGTAGGTGTTCCAGTCTAGTGTCTAGATGGTGTGTAGGTGTTCCATTCTAGTCTAAACGGTGTGTAGGTGTTCCATTCTAGTCTAAACGGTGTGTAGGTGTTGCATTCTAGAGTCTAGAAGGTGTGTAGGTGTTCCATTCTAGAGTCTAGATGGAATGTAGGTGTTCCATTCTAGTCTACACGGTGTGTAGGTGTTCAATTCTAGAGTCTAGACGGTGTGTAGGTGTTCCATTCTAGTCTAGACCGTGTGTAGTTGTTCCATTCTAGAGTCTAGACGGTGTGTAGGTGTTCCATTCTAGAGTCTAGACAGTGTGTAGGTGTTCCATTCTAGATTCTAGGTGGTGTGTAGGTGTTCCATTCTAGTCTAGACAGTGTGTAGTTGTTCCAGTCTAGTCTAGATGGTGTGTAGGTGTTCCATTCTAGTCTAGACAGTGTGTAGGTGTTCCATTCAAGTCTAGACAGTGTGTAGGTGTTCCATTCTAGTCTAGACGGTGTGTAGGTGTTCCATTCTAGTCTAGACGGTGTGTAGGTTTTCCATTCTAGAGTCTAGACAGTGTGTAGGTGTTCCATTCTAGTCTAGACAGTGTGTAGGTGTTCCAGTCTAGTCTAGATGGTGTGTAGGTGTTCCATTCTAGTCTAGATGGTGTGTAGGTGTTCCATTCTAGTCTAGACTGTGTGTAGGTGTTCCATTCTAGTCTAGATGGTGTGTAGGTGTTCCATTCTAGAGTCTAGATGGTGTTTAGGTGTTCCATTCTAGTCTAGACGGTGTGTAGGTGTTCCAGTCTAGTCTAGATGGTGTGTAGGTGTTCCATTCTAGTCTAGACTGTGTGTAGGTGTTCCATTCAAGTCTAGACAGTGTGTAGGTGTTCCATTCTAGTCTAGACGGTGTGTAGGTTTTCCATTCTAGAGTCTAGACAGTGTGTCGGTGTTCCATTCTAGTCTAGACAGTGTGTAGGTTTTCCATTCTCGTCTAGACAGTGTGTAGGTGTTCCAGTCTAGTGTCTAGATGGTGTGTAGGTGTTCCATTCTAGTCTAAACGGTGTGTAGGTGTTCCATTCTAGTCTAAACGGTGTGTAGGTGTTGCATTCTAGAGTCTAGAAGGTGTGTAGGTGTTCCATTCTAGAGTCTAGATGGAATGTAGGTGTTCCATTCTAGTCTACACGGTGTGTAGGTGTTCAATTCTAGAGTCTAGACGGTGTGTAGGTGTTCCATTCTAGTCTAGACCGTGTGTAGTTGTTCCATTCTAGAGTCTAGACGGTGTGTAGGTGTTCCATTCTAGAGTCTAGACAGTGTGTAGGTGTTCCATTCTAGATTCTAGGTGGTGTGTAGGTGTTCCATTCTAGTCTAGACAGTGTGTAGTTGTTCCAGTCTAGTCTAGATGGTGTGTAGGTGTTCCATTCTAGTCTAGACAGTGTGTAGGTGTTCCATTCAAGTCTAGACAGTGTGTAGGTGTTCCATTCTAGTCTAGACGGTGTGTAGGTGTTCCATTCTAGTCTAGACGGTGTGTAGGTTTTCCATTCTAGAGTCTAGACAGTGTGTAGGTGTTCCATTCTAGTCTAGACAGTGTGTAGGTGTTCCAGTCTAGTCTAGATGGTGTGTAGGTGTTCCATTCTTGTCTAGATGGTGTGTAGGTGTTCCATTCTAGTCTAGTCTGTGTGTAGGTGTTCCATTCTAGTCTAGATGGTGTGTAGGTGTTCCATTCTAGAGTCTAGATGGTGTGTAGGTGTTCCATTCTAGTCTAGACGGTGTGTAGGTTTTCCATTCTAGAGTCTAGACAGTGTGTAGGTGTTCCATTCTAGAGTCTAGAGTGTGTGTAGGTGTAGGTGTTCCATTCTAGTCTAGACTGTGTGTAGTTGTTCGATTCAAGTCTGGACTGTGTGTAGGTGTTCCATTCAAGTCTAGACTGTGTGTAGGTGTTCCATTCTAGTCTAGACAGTGTGTAGGTGTTCCATTCTAGTTTATACCGTGTGTAGGTGTTCCAGTCTAGTGTCTAGATGGTGTGTAGGTGTTCCATTCTAGTCTAAACGGTGTGTAGGTGTTCCATTCTAGTCTAAACGGTGTGTAGGTGTTGCATTCTAGAGTCTAGAAGGTGTGTAGGTGTTCCATTCTAGAGTCTAGATGGAATGTAGGTGTTCCATTCTAGTCTACACGGTGTGTAGGTGTTCAATTCTAGAGTCTAGACGGTGTGTAGGTGTTCCATTCTAGTCTAGACGGTGTGTAGGCCATCGGTCGCGGTGTGGGGCCATTCTAGAGTCTACGGGAGGGCCTCGCGGTGGTGTGAGGTGTTCCATTCTAGCAGCGTGTGGGGCGTCAGCAGGGGGGGGCCTCAGCAGCTGTGTGGGGCCACGCGCGTGTGTGGGCCATTCTAGCAGCGGTGTGGGCCTCAGAGCGACGTGGTCGGTGTCCACGCGCGTGTGTGGTCCATTCTCGTCTAGACAGTGTGTAGGTGTTCCAGTCTAGTGTCTAGATGGTGTGTAGGTGTTCCATTCTAGTCTAAACGGTGTGTAGGTGTTCCATTCTAGTCTAAACGGTGTGTAGGTGTTGCATTCTAGAGTCTAGAAGGTGTGTAGGTGTTCCATTCTAGAGTCTAGATGGAATGTAGGTGTTCCATTCTAGTCTACACGGTGTGTAGGTGTTCAATTCTAGAGTCTAGACGGTGTGTAGGTGTTCCATTCTAGTCTAGACGGTGTGTAGTTGTTCCATTCTAGAGTCTAGACGGTGTGTAGGTGTTCCATTCTAGAGTCTAGACAGTGTGTAGGTGTTCCATTCTAGATTCTAGGTGGTGTGTAGGTGTTCCATTCTAGTCTAGACAGTGTGTAGTTGTTCCAGTCTAGTCTAGATGGTGTGTAGGTGTTCCATTCTAGTCTAGACAGTGTGTAGTTGTTCCATTCAAGTCTAGACAGTGTGTAGGTGTTCCATTCTAGTCTAGACGGTGTGTAGGTGTTCCATTCTAGTCTAGACGGTGTGTAGGTTTTCCATTCTAGAGTCTAGACAGTGTGTAGGTGTTCCATTCTAGTCTAGACAGTGTGTAGGTGTTCCAGTCTAGTCTAGATGGTGTGTAGGTGTTCCATTCTTGTCTAGATGGTGTGTAGGTGTTCCATTCTAGTCTAGACTGTGTGTAGGTGTTCCATTCTAGTCTAGATGGTGTGTAGGTGTTCCATTCTAGAGTCTAGATGGTGTGTAGGTGTTCCATTCTAGTCTAGACGGTGTGTAGGTTTTCCATTCTAGAGTCTAGACAGTGTGTAGGTGTTCCATTCTAGAGTCTAGAGTGTGTGTAGGTGTTCCATTCTAGTCTAGACTGTGTGTAGTTGTTCGATTCAAGTCTGGACTGTGTGTAGGTGTTCCATTCAAGTCTAGACTGTGTGTAGGTGTTCCATTCTAGTCTAGACAGTGTGTAGGTGTTCCATTCTAGTTTATACCGTGTGTAGGTGTTCCAGTCTAGTGTCTAGATGGTGTGTAGGTGTTCCATTCTAGTCTAAACGGTGTGTAGGTGTTCCATTCTAGTCTAAACGGTGTGTAGGTGTTGCATTCTAGAGTCTAGAAGGTGTGTAGGTGTTCCATTCTAGAGTCTAGATGGAATGTAGGTGTTCCATTCTAGTCTACACGGTGTGTAGGTGTTCAATTCTAGAGTCTAGACGGTGTGTAGGTGTTCCATTCTAGTCTAGACGGTGTGTAGTTGTTCCATTCTAGAGTCTAGACGGTGTGTAGGTGTTCCATTCTAGAGTCTATACAGTGTGTAGGTGTTCCATTCTAGATTCTAGGTGGTGTGTAGGTGTTCCATTCTAGTCTAGACAGTGTGTAGTTGTTCCAGTCTAGTCTAGATGGTGTGTAGGTGTTCCATTCTAGTCTAGACAGTGTGTAGGTGTTCCATTCAAGTCTAGACAGTGTGTAGGTGTTCCATTCTAGTCTAGACGGTGTGTAGGTGTTCCATTCTAGTCTAGACGGTGTGTAGGTTTTCCATTCTAGAGTCTAGACAGTGTGTAGGTGTTCCATTCTAGTCTAGACAGTGTGTAGGTGTTCCAGTCTAGTCTAGATGGTGTGTAGGTGTTCCATTCTTGTCTAGATGGTGTGTAGGTGTTCCATTCTAGTCTAGTCTGTGTGTAGGTGTTCCATTCTAGTCTAGATGGTGTGTAGGTGTTCCATTCTAGAGTCTAGATGGTGTGTAGGTGTTCCATTCTAGTCTAGACGGTGTGTAGGTTTTCCATTCTAGAGTCTAGACAGTGTGTAGGTGTTCCATTCTAGAGTCTAGAGTGTGTGTAGGTGTTCCATTCTAGTCTAGACTGTGTGTAGTTGTTCGATTCAAGTCTGGACTGTGTGTAGGTGTTCCATTCAAGTCTAGACTGTGTGTAGGTGTTCCATTCTAGTCTAGACAGTGTGTAGGTGTTCCATTCTAGTTTATACCGTGTGTAGGTGTTCCAGTCTAGTGTCTAGATGGTGTGTAGGTGTTCCATTCTAGTCTAAACGGTGTGTAGGTGTTCCATTCTAGTCTAAACGGTGTGTAGGTGTTGCATTCTAGAGTCTAGAAGGTGTGTAGGTGTTCCATTCTAGAGTCTAGATGGAATGTAGGTGTTCCATTCTAGTCTACACGGTGTGTAGGTGTTCAATTCTAGAGTCTAGACGGTGTGTAGGTGTTCCATTCTAGTCTAGACGGTGTGTAGTTGTTCCATTCTAGAGTCTAGACGGTGTGTAGGTGTTCCATTCTAGAGTCTATACAGTGTGTAGGTGTTCCATTCTAGATTCTAGGTGGTGTGTAGGTGTTCCATTCTAGTCTAGACAGTGTGTAGGTGTTCCAGTCTAGTCTAGATGGTGTGTAGGTGTTCCATTCTAGTCTAGACTGTGTGTAGGTGTTCCATTCAAGTCTAGACAGTGTGTAGGTGTTCCATTCTAGTCTAGACGGTGTGTAGGTTTTCCATTCTAGAGTCTAGACAGTGTGTCGGTGTTCCATTCTAGTCTAGACAGTGTGTAGGTTTTCCATTCTCGTCTAGACAGTGTGTAGGTGTTCCAGTCTAGTGTCTAGATGGTGTGTAGGTGTTCCATTCTAGTCTAAACGGTGTGTAGGTGTTCCATTCTAGTCTAAACGGTGTGTAGGTGTTGCATTCTAGAGTCTAGAAGGTGTGTAGGTGTTCCATTCTAGAGTCTAGATGGAATGTAGGTGTTCCATTCTAGTCTACACGGTGTGTAGGTGTTCAATTCTAGAGTCTAGACGGTGTGTAGGTGTTCCATTCTAGTCTAGACGGTGTGTAGTTGTTCCATTCTAGAGTCTAGACGGTGTGTAGGTGTTCCATTCTAGAGTCTAGACAGTGTGTAGGTGTTCCATTCTAGATTCTAGGTGTTGTGTAGGTGTTCCATTCTAGTCTAGACAGTGTGTAGTTGTTCCAGTCTAGTCTAGATGGTGTGTAGGTGTTCCATTCTAGTCTAGACAGTGTGTAGTTGTTCCATTCAAGTCTAGACAGTGTGTATGTGTTCCATTCTAGTCTAGACGGTGTGTAGGTGTTCCATTCTAGTCTAGACGGTGTGTAGGTTTTCCATTCTAGAGTCTAGACAGTGTGTAGGTGTTCCATTCTAGTCTAGACAGTGTGTAGGTGTTCCAGTCTAGTCTAGATGGTGTGTAGGTGTTCCATTCTTGTCTAGATGGTGTGTAGGTGTTCCATTCTAGTCTAGACTGTGTGTAGGTGTTCCATTCTAGTCTAGATGGTGTGTAGGTGTTCCATTCTAGAGTCTAGATGGTGTGTAGGTGTTCCATTCTAGTCTAGACGGTGTGTAGGTTTTCCATTCTAGAGTCTAGACAGTGTGTAGGTGTTCCATTCTAGAGTCTAGAGTGTGTGTAGGTGTTCCATTCTAGTCTAGACTGTGTGTAGTTGTTCGATTCAAGTCTGGACTGTGTGTAGGTGTTCCATTCAAGTCTAGACTGTGTGTAGGTGTTCCATTCTAGTCTAGACAGTGTGTAGGTGTTCCATTCTAGTTTATACCGTGTGTAGGTGTTCCAGTCTAGTGTCTAGATGGTGTGTAGGTGTTCCATTCTAGTCTAAACGGTGTGTAGGTGTTCCATTCTAGTCTAAACGGTGTGTAGGTGTTGCATTCTAGAGTCTAGAAGGTGTGTAGGTGTTCCATTCTAGAGTCTAGATGGAATGTAGGTGTTCCATTCTAGTCTACACGGTGTGTAGGTGTTCAATTCTAGAGTCTAGACGGTGTGTAGGTGTTCCATTCTAGTCTAGACGGTGTGTAGTTGTTCCATTCTAGAGTCTAGACGGTGTGTAGGTGTTCCATTCTAGAGTCTATACAGTGTGTAGGTGTTCCATTCTAGATTCTAGGTGGTGTGTAGGTGTTCCAGTTCTAGTCTAGACAGTGTGTAGGTGTTCCAGTCTAGTCTAGATGGTGTGTAGGTGTTCCATTCTAGTCTAGACTGTGTGTAGGTGTTCCATTCTAGTCTAGACAGTGTGTAGGTGTTCCATTCTAGTCTAGACGGTGTGTAGGTGTTCCATTCTAGTCTAGACGGTGTGTAGGTTTTCCATTCTAGAGTCTAGACAGTGTGTAGGTGTTCCATTCTAGTCTAGACAGTGTGTAGGTGTTCCAGTCTAGTCTAGATGGTGTGTAGGTGTTCCATTCTAGTCTAGATGGTGTGTAGGTGTTCCATTCTAGTCTAGACTGTGTGTAGGTGTTCCATTCTAGTCTAGATGGTGTGTAGGTGTTCCATTCTAGAGTCAAGATGGTGTGTAGGTGTTCCATTCTAGTCTAGACGGTGTGTAGGTTTTCCATTCTAGAGTCTAGACAGTGTGTAGGTGTTCCATTCTAGTCTAGACAGTGTGTAGGTGTTCCATTCTAGTCTAGACAGTGTGTAGGTGTTCCAGTCTAGTGTCTAGATGGTGTGTAGGTGTTCCATTCTAGTCTAAACGGTGTGTAGGTGTTCCATTCTATTCTAAACGGTGTGTAGGTGTTGCATTCTAGAGTCTAGAAGGTGTGTAGGTGTTCCATTCTAGAGTCTAGATGGAATGTAGGTGTTCCATTCTAGTCTACACGGTGTGTTGGTGTTCAATTCTAGAGTCTAGACGGTGTGTAGGTGTTCCATTCTAGTCTAGACGGTGTGTAGTTGTTCCATTCTAGAGTCTAGACAGTGGTTAGGTGTTCCATTCTAGAGTCTAGACAGTGTGTAGGTGTTCCATTCTAGATTCTAGGTGGTGTGTAGGTGTTCCATTCTAGTCTAGACAGTGTGTAGGTGTTCCAGTCTAGTCTAGATGGTGTGTAGGTGTTCCATTCTAGTCTAGACTGTGTGTAGGTGTTCCATTCAAGTCTAGACAGTGTGTAGGTGTTCCATTCTAGTCTAGACAGTGTGTAGGTGTTCCATTCTAGTCTAGACGGTGTGTAGGTTTTCCATTCTAGAGTCTAGACAGTGTGTAGGTGTTCCATTCTAGTCTAGACAGTGTGTAGGTGTTCCAGTCTAGTCTAGATGGTGTGTAGGTGTTCCATTCTAGTCTAGATGGTGTGTAGGTGTTCCATTCTAGTCTAGACTGTGTGTAGGTGTTCCATTCTAGTCTAGATGGTGTGTAGGTGTTCCATTCTAGAGTCTAGATGGTGTGTAGGTGTTCCATTCTAGTCTAGACGGTGTGTAGGTTTTCCATTCTAGAGTCTAGACAGTGTGTAGGTTTTCCATTCTAGAGTCTAGATGGTGTGTAGGTGTTCCATTCTAGTCTAGACTGTGTGTAGTTGTTCGATTCAAGTCTGGACTGTGTGTAGGTGTTCCATTCAAGTCTAGACTGTGTGTAGGTGTTCCATTCTAGTCTAGACAGTGTGTAGGTGTTCCATTCTAGTCTAGACCGTATGTAGGTGTTCCAGTCTAGTGTCTAGATGGTGTGTAGGTGTTCCATTCTAGTCTAAACGGTGTGTAGGTGTTCCATTCTAGTCTAAACGGTGTGTAGGTGTTGCATTCTAGAGTCTAGAAGGTGTGTAGGTGTTCCATTCTAGAGTCTAGATGGAATGTAGGTGTTCCATTCTAGTCTACACGGTGTGTAGGTGTTCAATTCTAGAGTCTAGACGGTGTGTAGGTGTTCCATTCTAGTCTAGACGGTGTGTAGTTGTTCCATTCTAGAGTCTAGACGGTGTGTAGGTGTTCCATTCTAGAGTCTAGACAGTGTGTAGGTGTTCCATTCTAGATTCTAGGTGGTGTGTAGGTGTTCCATTCTAGTCTAGACAGTCTGTAGGTGTTCCAGTCTAGTCTAGATGGTGTGTAGGTGTTCCATTCTAGTCTAGACTGTGTGTAGGTGTTCCATTCAAGTCTAGACAGTGTGTAGGTGTTCCATTCTAGTCTAGACGGTGTGTAGGTGTTCCATTCTAGTCTAGACGGTGTGTAGGTTTTCCATTCTAGAGTCTAGACAGTGTGTAGGTGTTCCATTCTAGTCTAGACAGTGTGTAGGTGTTCCAGTCTAGTCTAGATGGTGTGTAGGTGTTCCATTCTAGTCTAGATGGTGTGTAGGTGTTCCATTCTAGTCTAGACTGTGTGTAGGTGTTCCATTCTAGTCTAGATGGTGTGTAGGTGTTCCATTCTAGAGTCTAGATGGTGTGTAGGTGTTCCATTCTAGTCTAGACGGTGTGTAGGTTTTCCATTCTAGAGTCTAGACAGTGTGTAGGTGTTCCATTCTAGAGTCTAGATGGTGTGTAGGTGTTCCATTCTAGTCTAGACTGTGTGTAGTTGTTCGATTCAAGTCTGGACTGTGTGTAGGTGTTCCATTCAAGTCTAGACTGTGTGTAGGTGTTCCATTCTTGTCTAGACAGTGTGTAGGTGTTCCATTCTAGTCTAGACCGTGTGTAGGTGTTCCAGTCTAGTGTCTAGATGGTGTGTAGGTGTTCCATTCTAGTCTAAACGGTGTGTAGGTGTTCCATTCTAGTCTAAACGGTGTGTAGGTGTTGCATTCTAGAGTCTAGAAGGTGTGTAGGTGTTCCATTCTAGAGTCTAGATGGAATGTAGGTGTTCCATTCTAGTCTACACGGTGTGTAGGTGTTCCATTCTAGAGTCTAGACGGTGTGTAGGTGTTCCATTCTAGTCTAGACGGTGTGTAGTTGTTCCATTCTAGAGTCTAGACGGTGTGTAGGTGTTCCATTCTAGATTCTAGATGGTGTGTAGGTGTTCCATTCTAGTCTAGATGGTGTGTAGGTTTTCCATTCTAGTCTAGATGGTGTGTAGGTGTTCCATTCAAGTCTAGACAGTGTGTAGATGTTCCATTCTAGAGTCTAGTCAGTGTGTAGGTGTTCCATTCTAGAGTCTAGTCAGTGTGTAGGTGTTCCATTCTAGATTCTAGATGGTGTGTAAGTGTTCCATTCTAGTCTAGATGGTGTGTAGATTTTCCATTCTAGTCTAGATGGTGTGTAGGTGTTCCATTCAAGTCTAGACAGTGTGTAGATGTTCCATTCTAGTCTAGACGGTGTGTAGGTGTTCCATTCTAGTCTAGACAGTGTGTAGGTGTTCCATTCTAGAGTCTAGACAGTGTGTAGGTGTTCCATTCTAGTCTAGACGGTGTGTAGGTGTTCCATTCTAGTCTAGACGGTGTGTAGGTGTTCCATTCTAGAGTCTAGACGGTGTGTAGGTGTTCCATTCTAGAGTCTAGACAGTGTGTAGGTGTTCCATTCTAGTCTAGACGGTGTGTAGGTTTTCCAGTCTAGACTAGACGGTGTGTAGGTGTTCCATTCTAGTCTAGATGGTGTGTAGGTGTTCCATTCTAGAGTCTAGATGGTGTGTAGGTGTTCCATTCTAGTCTAGACGGTGTGTAGGTTTTCCATTCTAGTCTAGACGGTGTGTAGGTGTTCCATTCTAGAGTCTAGACAGTGTGTAGGTGTTCCATTCAAGTCTAGACTGTGTGTAGGTGTTCCATACTAGAGTCTAGATGGAATGTAGGTGTTCCATTCTAGTCTACACAGTGTGTAGGTGTTCCATTCTAGAGTCTAGACGGTGTGTAGGTGTTCCATTCTAGTCTAGACGGTGTGTAGTTGTTCCATTCTAGAGTCTAGACGGTGTGTAGGTGTTCCATTCTAGAGTCTAGACAGTGTGTAGGTGTTCCATTCTAGATTCTAGATGGTGTGTAGGTGTTCCATTCTAGTCTAGACGGTGTGTAGGTGTTCCAGTCTAGTCTAGATGGTGTGTAGGTGTTCCATTCTAGTCTAGATGGTGTGTAGGTGTTCCATTCTAGTCTAGACTGTGTGTAGGTGTTCCATTCAAGTCTAGACAGTGTGTAGGTGTTCCATTCTAGTCTAGACGGTGTGTAGGTTTTCCATTCTAGAGTCTAGACAGTGTGTCGGTGTTCCAGTCTAGTGTCTAGATGGTGTGTAGGTGTTCCATTCTAGTCTAAACGGTGTGTAGGTGTTCCATTCTAGTCTAAACGGTGTGTAGGTGTTGCATTCTAGAGTCTAGAAGGTGTGTAGGTGTTCCATTCTAGAGTCTAGATGGAATGTAGGTGTTCCATTCTAGTCTACACGGTGTGTAGGTGTTCAATTCTAGAGTCTAGACGGTGTGTAGGTGTTCCATTCTAGTCTAGACGGTGTGTAGTTGTTCCATTCTAGAGTCTAGACGGTGTGTAGGTGTTCCATTCTAGAGTCTAGACAGTGTGTAGGTGTTCCATTCTAGATTCTAGGTGGTGTGTAGGTGTTCCATTCTAGTCTAGACAGTGTGTAGTTGTTCCAGTCTAGTCTAGATGGTGTGTAGGTGTTCCATTCTAGTCTAGACAGTGTGTAGGTGTTCCATTCAAGTCTAGACAGTGTGTAGGTGTTCCATTCTAGTCTAGACGGTGTGTAGGTGTTCCATTCTAGTCTAGACGGTGTGTAGGTTTTCCATTCTAGAGTCTAGACAGTGTGTAGGTGTTCCATTCTAGTCTAGACAGTGTGTAGGTGTTCCAGTCTAGTCTAGATGGTGTGTAGGTGTTCCATTCTAGTCTAGATGGTGTGTAGGTGTTCCATTCTAGTCTAGACTGTGTGTAGGTGTTCCATTCTAGTCTAGATGGTGTGTAGGTGTTCCATTCTAGAGTCTAGATGGTGTGTAGGTGTTCCATTCTAGTCTAGACGGTGTGTAGGTTTTCCATTCTAGAGTCTAGACAGTGTGTAGGTGTTCCATTCTAGAGTCTAGATGGTGTGTAGGTGTTCCATTCTAGTCTAGACTGTGTGTAGTTGTTCGATTCAAGTCTGGACTGTGTGTAGGTGTTCCATTCAAGTCTAGACTGTGTGTAGGTGTTCCATTCTTGTCTAGACAGTGTGTAGGTGTTCCATTCTAGTCTAGACCGTGTGTAGGTGTTCCAGTCTAGTGTCTAGATGGTGTGTAGGTGTTCCATTCTAGTCTAAACGGTGTGTAGGTGTTCCATTCTAGTCTAAACGGTGTGTAGGTGTTGCATTCTAGAGTCTAGAAGGTGTGTAGGTGTTCCATTCTAGAGTCTAGATGGAATGTAGGTGTTCCATTCTAGTCTAAGATTCTAGATGGTGTGTAAGTGTTCCATTCTAGTCTAGATGGTGTGTAGATTTTCCATTCTAGTCTAGATGGTGTGTAGGTGTTCCATTCAAGTCTAGACAGTGTGTAGATGTTCCATTCTAGTCTAGACGGTGTGTAGGTGTTCCATTCTAGTCTAGACAGTGTGTAGGTGTTCCATTCTAGAGTCTAGACAGTGTGTAGGTGTTCCATTCTAGTCTAGACGGTGTGTAGGTGTTCCATTCTAGTCTAGACGGTGTGTAGGTGTTCCATTCTAGAGTCTAGACGGTGTGTAGGTGTTCCATTCTAGAGTCTAGACAGTGTGTAGGTGTTCCATTCTAGTCTAGACGGTGTGTAGGTTTTCCAGTCTAGACTAGACGGTGTGTAGGTGTTCCATTCTAGTCTAGATGGTGTGTAGGTGTTCCATTCTAGAGTCTAGATGGTGTGTAGGTGTTCCATTCTAGTCTAGACGGTGTGTAGGTTTTCCATTCTAGTCTAGACGGTGTGTAGGTGTTCCATTCTAGAGTCTAGACAGTGTGTAGGTGTTCCATTCAAGTCTAGACTGTGTGTAGGTGTTCCATACTAGAGTCTAGATGGAATGTAGGTGTTCCATTCTAGTCTACACAGTGTGTAGGTGTTCCATTCTAGAGTCTAGACGGTGTGTAGGTGTTCCATTCTAGTCTAGACGGTGTGTAGTTGTTCCATTCTAGAGTCTAGACGGTGTGTAGGTGTTCCATTCTAGAGTCTAGACAGTGTGTAGGTGTTCCATTCTAGATTCTAGATGGTGTGTAGGTGTTCCATTCTAGTCTAGACGGTGTGTAGGTGTTCCAGTCTAGTCTAGATGGTGTGTAGGTGTTCCATTCTAGTCTAGATGGTGTGTAGGTGTTCCATTCTAGTCTAGACTGTGTGTAGGTGTTCCATTCAAGTCTAGACAGTGTGTAGGTGTTCCATTCTAGTCTAGACGGTGTGTAGGTGTTCCATTCAAGATTCTAGATGGTGTGTAGGTGTTCCATTCTAGTCTAGATGGTGTGTAGGTTTTCCATTCTAGTCTAGATGGTGTGTAGGTGTTCCATTCAAGTCTAGACAGTGTGTAGATGTTCCATTCTAGAGTCTAGTCAGTGTGTAGGTGTTCCATTCTAGAGTCTAGTCAGTGTGTAGGTGTTCCATTCTAGATTCTAGATGGTGTGTAAGTGTTCCATTCTAGTCTAGATGGTGTGTAGATTTTCCATTCTAGTCTAGACGGTGTGTAGGTGTTCCATTCTAGTCTAGACAGTGTGTAGGTGTTCCATTCTAGAGTCTAGACAGTGTGTAGGTGTTCCATTCTAGTCTAGACGGTGTGTAGGTGTTCCATTCTAGAGTCTAGACGGTGTGTAGGTGTTCCATTCTAGAGTCTAGACAGTGTGTAGGTGTTCCATTCTAGTCTAGACGGTGTGTAGGTTTTCCAGTCTAGACTAGACGGTGTGTAGGTGTTCCATTCTAGTCTAGATGGTGTGTAGGTGTTCCATTCTAGAGTCTAGATGGTGTGTAGGTGTTCCATTCTAGTCTAGACGGTGTGTAGGTTTTCCATTCTAGTCTAGACGGTGTGTAGGTGTTCCATTCTAGAGTCTAGACAGTGTGTAGGTGTTCCATTCAAGTCTAGACTGTGTGTAGGTGTTCCATACTAGAGTCTAGATGGAATGTAGGTGTTCCATTCTAGTCTACACAGTGTGTAGGTGTTCCATTCTAGAGTCTAGACGGTGTGTAGGTGTTCCATTCTAGTCTAGACGGTGTGTAGTTGTTCCATTCTAGAGTCTAGACGGTGTGTAGGTGTTCCATTCTAGAGTCTAGACAGTGTGTAGGTGTTCCATTCTAGATTCTAGGTGGTGTGTAGGTGTTCCATTCTAGTCTAGACGGTGTGTAGGTGTTCCAGTCTAGTCTAGATGGTGTGTAGGTGTTCCATTCTAGTCTAGATGGTGTGTAGGTGTTCCATTCTAGTCTAGACAGTGTGTAGGTGTTCCATTCAAGTCTAGACAGTGTGTAGGTGTTCCATTCTAGTCTAGACGGTGTGTAGGTGTTCCATTCTAGTCTACACGGTGTGTAGGTGTTCAATTCTAGAGTCTAGACGGTGTGTAGGTGTTCCATTCTAGTCTAGACGGTGTGTAGTTGTTCCATTCTAGAGTCTAGACGGTGTGTAGGTGTTCCATTCTAGAGTCTAGACAGTGTGTAGGTGTTCCATTCTAGATTCTAGGTGGTGTGTAGGTGTTCCATTCTAGTCTAGACAGTGTGTAGTTGTTCCAGTCTAGTCTAGATGGTGTGTAGGTGTTCCATTCTAGTCTAGACAGTGTGTAGGTGTTCCATTCAAGTCTAGACAGTGTGTAGGTGTTCCATTCTAGTCTAGACGGTGTGTAGGTGTTCCATTCTAGTCTAGACGGTGTGTAGGTTTTCCATTCTAGAGTCTAGACAGTGTGTAGGTGTTCCATTCTAGTCTAGACAGTGTGTAGGTGTTCCAGTCTAGTCTAGATGGTGTGTAGGTGTTCCATTCTAGTCTAGATGGTGTGTAGGTGTTCCATTCTAGTCTAGACTGTGTGTAGGTGTTCCATTCTAGTCTAGATGGTGTGTAGGTGTTCCATTCTAGAGTCTAGATGGTGTGTAGGTGTTCCATTCTAGTCTAGACGGTGTGTAGGTTTTCCATTCTAGAGTCTAGACAGTGTGTAGGTGTTCCATTCTAGAGTCTAGACAGTGTGTAGGTGTTCCATTCTAGAGTCTAGACAGTGTGTAGGTGTTCCATTCAAGTCTAGACTGTGTGTAGGTGTTCCATACCTAGAGTCTAGATGGAATGTAGGTGTTCCATTCTAGTCTACACGGTGTGTAGGTGTTCAATTCTAGAGTCTAGACGGTGTGTAGGTGTTCCATTCTAGTCTAGACGGTGTGTAGTTGTTCCATTCTAGAGTCTAGACGGTGTGTAGGTGTTCCATTCTAGAGTCTATACAGTGTGTAGGTGTTCCATTCTAGATTCTAGGTGGTGTGTAGGTGTTCCATTCTAGTCTAGACAGTGTGTAGGTGTTCCAGTCTAGTCTAGATGGTGTGTAGGTGTTCCATTCTAGTCTAGACTGTGTGTAGGTGTTCCATTCAAGTCTAGACAGTGTGTAGGTGTTCCATTCTAGTCTAGACGGTGTGTAGGTGTTCCATTCTAGTCTAGACGGTGTGTAGGTTTTCCATTCTAGAGTCTAGATGGTGTGTAGGTGTTCCATTCTAGTCTAGATGGTGTGTAGGTTTTCCATTCTAGTCTAGATGGTGTGTAGGTGTTCCATTCAAGTCTAGACAGTGTGTAGATGTTCCATTCTAGAGTCTAGTCAGTGTGTAGGTGTTCCATTCTAGAGTCTAGTCAGTGTGTAGGTGTTCCATTCTAGATTCTAGATGGTGTGTAAGTGTTCCATTCTAGTCTAGATGGTGTGTAGATTTTCCATTCTAGTCTAGACGGTGTGTAGGTGTTCCATTCTAGTCTAGACAGTGTGTAGGTGTTCCATTCTAGAGTCTAGACAGTGTGTAGGTGTTCCATTCTAGTCTAGACGGTGTGTAGGTGTTCCATTCTAGAGTCTAGACGGTGTGTAGGTGTTCCATTCTAGAGTCTAGACAGTGTGTAGGTGTTCCATTCTAGTCTAGACGGTGTGTAGGTTTTCCAGTCTAGACTAGACGGTGTGTAGGTGTTCCATTCTAGTCTAGATGGTGTGTAGGTGTTCCATTCTAGAGTCTAGATGGTGTGTAGGTGTTCCATTCTAGTCTAGACGGTGTGTAGGTTTTCCATTCTAGTCTAGACGGTGTGTAGGTGTTCCATTCTAGAGTCTAGACAGTGTGTAGGTGTTCCATTCAAGTCTAGACTGTGTGTAGGTGTTCCATACTAGAGTCTAGATGGAATGTAGGTGTTCCATTCTAGTCTACACAGTGTGTAGGTGTTCCATTCTAGAGTCTAGACGGTGTGTAGGTGTTCCATTCTAGTCTAGACGGTGTGTAGTTGTTCCATTCTAGAGTCTAGACGGTGTGTAGGTGTTCCATTCTAGAGTCTAGACAGTGTGTAGGTGTTCCATTCTAGATTCTAGATGGTGTGTAGGTGTTCCATTCTAGTCTAGACGGTGTGTAGGTGTTCCAGTCTAGTCTAGATGGTGTGTAGGTGTTCCATTCTAGTCTAGATGGTGTGTAGGTGTTCCATTCTAGTCTAGACTGTGTGTAGGTGTTCCATTCAAGTCTAGACAGTGTGTAGGTGTTCCATTCTAGTCTAGACGGTGTGTAGGTTTTCCATTCTAGAGTCTAGACAGTGTGTCGGTGTTCCAGTCTAGTGTCTAGATGGTGTGTAGGTGTTCCATTCTAGTCTAAACGGTGTGTAGGTGTTCCATTCTAGTCTAAACGGTGTGTAGGTGTTGCATTCTAGAGTCTAGAAGGTGTGTAGGTGTTCCATTCTAGAGTCTAGATGGAATGTAGGTGTTCCATTCTAGTCTACACGGTGTGTAGGTGTTCAATTCTAGAGTCTAGACGGTGTGTAGGTGTTCCATTCTAGTCTAGACGGTGTGTAGTTGTTCCATTCTAGAGTCTAGACGGTGTGTAGGTGTTCCATTCTAGAGTCTAGACAGTGTGTAGGTGTTCCATTCTAGATTCTAGGTGGTGTGTAGGTGTTCCATTCTAGTCTAGACAGTGTGTAGTTGTTCCAGTCTAGTCTAGATGGTGTGTAGGTGTTCCATTCTAGTCTAGACAGTGTGTAGGTGTTCCATTCAAGTCTAGACAGTGTGTAGGTGTTCCATTCTAGTCTAGACGGTGTGTAGGTGTTCCATTCTAGTCTAGACGGTGTGTAGGTTTTCCATTCTAGAGTCTAGACAGTGTGTAGGTGTTCCATTCTAGTCTAGACAGTGTGTAGGTGTTCCAGTCTAGTCTAGATGGTGTGTAGGTGTTCCATTCTTGTCTAGATGATGTGTAGGTGTTCCATTCTAGTCTAGACTGTGTGTAGGTGTTCCATTCTAGTCTAGATGGTGTGTAGGCGTTCCATTCTAGAGTCTAGATGGTGTGTAGGTGTTCCATTCTAGTCTAGACGGTGTGTAGGTTTTCCATTCTAGAGTCTAGACAGTGTGTAGGTGTTCCATTCTAGAGTCTAGAGTGTGTGTAGGTGTTCCATTCTAGTCTAGACTGTGTGTAGTTGTTCGATTCAAGTCTGGACTGTGTGTAGGTGTTCCATTCAAGTCTAGACTGTGTGTAGGTGTTCCATTCTAGTCTAGACAGTGTGTAGGTGTTCCATTCTAGTTTATACCATGTGTAGGTGTTCCAGTCTAGTGTCTAGATGGTGTGTAGGTGTTCCATTCTAGTCTAAACGGTGTGTAGGTGTTCCATTCTAGTCTAAACGGTGTGTAGGTGTTGCATTCTAGAGTCTAGAAGGTGTGTAGGTGTTCCATTCTAGAGTCTAGATGGAATGTAGGTGTTCCATTCTAGTCTACACGGTGTGTAGGTGTTCAATTCTAGAGTCTAGACGGTGTGTAGGTGTTCCATTCTAGTCTAGACGGTGTGTAGTTGTTCCATTCTAGAGTCTAGACGGTGTGTAGGTGTTCCATTCTAGAGTCTATACAGTGTGTAGGTGTTCCATTCTAGATTCTAGGTGGTGTGTAGGTGTTCCATTCTAGTCTAGACAGTGTGTAGGTGTTCCAGTCTAGTCTAGATGGTGTGTAGGTGTTCCATTCTAGTCTAGACTGTGTGTAGGTGTTCCATTCAAGTCTAGACAGTGTGTAGGTGTTCCATTCTAGTCTAGACGGTGTGTAGGTGTTCCATTCTAGTCTAGACGGTGTGTAGGTTTTCCATTCTAGAGTCTAGACAGTGTGTAGGTGTTCCATTCTAGTCTAGACAGTGTGTAGGTGTTCCAGTCTAGTCTAGATGGTGTGTAGGTGTTCAATTCTAGTCTAGATGGTGTGTAGGTGTTCCATTCTAGTCTAAACGGTGTGTAGGTGTTCCATTCTAGTCTAAACGGTGTGTAGGTGTTGCATTCTAGAGTCTAGAAGGTGTCTAGGTGTTCCATTCTAGAGTCTAGATGGAATGTAGGTGTTCCATTCTAGTCTACACGGTGTGTTGGTGTTCAATTCTAGAGTCTAGACGGTGTGTAGGGGTTCCATTCTAGTCTAGACGGTGTGTAGTTGTTCCATTCTAGAGTCTAGACAGTGTGTAGGTGTTCCATTCTAGAGTCTAGACAGTGTGTAGGTGTTCCATTCTAGATTCTAGGTGGTGTGTAGGTGTTCCATTCTAGTCTAGACAGTGTGTAGGTGTTCCAGTCTAGTCTAGATGGTGTGTAGGTGTTCCATTCTAGTCTAGACTGTGTGTAGGTGTTCCATTCAAGTCTAGACAGTGTGTAGGTGTTCCATTCTAGTCTAGACAGTGTGTAGGTGTTCCATTCTAGTCTAGACGGTGTTTAGGTTTTCCATTCTAGAGTCTAGACAGTGTGTAGGTGTTCCATTCTAGTCTAGACAGTGTGTAGGTGTTCCAGTCTAGTCTAGATGGTGTGTAGGTGTTCCATTCTAGTCTAGATGGTGTGTAGGTGTTCCATTCTAGTCTAGACTGTGTGTAGGTGTTCCATTCTAGTCTAGATGGTGTGTAGGTGTTCCATTCTAGAGTCTAGATGGTGTGTAGGTGTTCCATTCTAGTCTAGACGGTGTGTAGGTTTTCCATTCTAGAGTCTAGACAGTGTGTAGGTTTTCCATTCTAGAGTCTAGATGGTGTGTAGGTGTTCCATTCTAGTCTAGACTGTGTGTAGTTGTTCGATTCAAGTCTGGACTGTGTGTAGGTGTTCCATTCAAGTCTAGACTGTGTGTAGGTGTTCCATTCTAGTCTAGACAGTGTGTAGGTGTTCCATTCTAGTCTAGACCGTGTGTAGGTGTTCCAGTCTAGTGTCTAGATGGTGTGTAGGTGTTCCATTCTAGTCTAAACGGTGTGTAGGTGTTCCATTCTAGTCTAAACGGTGTGTAGGTGTTGCATTCTAGAGTCTAGAAGGTGTGTAGGTGTTCCATTCTAGAGTCTAGATGGAATGTAGGTGTTCCATTCTAGTCTACACGGTGTGTAGGTGTTCAATTCTAGAGTCTAGACGGTGTGTAGGTGTTCCATTCTAGTCTAGACGGTGTGTAGTTGTTCCATTCTAGAGTCTAGACGGTGTGTAGGTGTTCCATTCTAGAGTCTAGACAGTGTGTAGGTGTTCCATTCTAGATTCTAGGTGGTGTGTAGGTGTTCCATTCTAGTCTAGACAGTGTGTAGGTGTTCCAGTCTAGTCTAGATGGTGTGTAGGTGTTCCATTCTAGTCTAGACTGTGTGTAGGTGTTCCATTCAAGTCTAGACAGTGTGTAGGTGTTCCATTCTAGTCTAGACAGTGTGTAGGTGTTCCATTCTAGTCTAGACGGTGTTTAGGTTTTCCATTCTAGAGTCTAGACAGTGTGTAGGTGTTCCATTCTAGTCTAGACAGTGTGTAGGTGTTCCAGTCTAGTCTAGATGGTGTGTAGGTGTTCCATTCTAGTCTAGATGGTGTGTAGGTGTTCCATTCTAGTCTAGACTGTGTGTAGGTGTTCCATTCTAGTCTAGATGGTGTGTAGGTGTTCCATTCTAGAGTCTAGATGGTGTGTAGGTGTTCCATTCTAGTCTAGACGGTGTGTAGGTTTTCCATTCTAGAGTCTAGACAGTGTGTAGGTGTTCCATTCTAGAGTCTAGATGGTGTGTAGGTGTTCCATTCTAGTCTAGACTGTGTGTAGTTGTTCGATTCAAGTCTGGACTGTGTGTAGGTGTTCCATTCAAGTCTAGACTGTGTGTAGGTGTTCCATTCTAGTCTAGACAGTGTGTAGGTGTTCCATTCTAGTCTAGACCGTGTGTAGGTGTTCCAGTCTAGTGTCTAGATGGTGTGTAGGTGTTCCATTCTAGTCTAAACGGTGTGTAGGTGTTCCATTCTAGTCTAAACGGTGTGTAGGTGGTGCATTCTAGAGTCTAGAAGGTGTGTAGGTGTTCCATTCTAGAGTCTAGATGGAATGTAGGTGTTCCATTCTAGTCTACACGGTGTGTAGGTGTTCAATTCTAGAGTCTAGACGGTGTGTAGGTGTTCCATTCTAGTCTACACGGTGTGTAGTTGTTCCATTCTAGAGTCTAGACGGTGTGTAGGTGTTCCATTCTAGAGTCTAGACAGTGTGTAGGTGTTCCATTCTAGATTCTAGGTGGTGTGTAGGTGTTCCATTCTAGTCTAGACAGTCTGTAGGTGTTCCAGTCTAGTCTAGATGGTGTGTAGGTGTTCCATTCTAGTCTAGACTGTGTGTAGGTGTTCCATTCAAGTCTAGACAGTGTGTAGGTGTTCCATTCTAGTCTAGACGGTGTGTAGGTGTTCCATTCTAGTCTAGACGGTGTGTAGGTTTTCCATTCTAGAGTCTAGACAGTGTGTAGGTGTTCCATTCTAGTCTAGACAGTGTGTAGGTGTTCCAGTCTAGTCTAGATGGTGTGTAGGTGTTCCATTCTAGTCTAGAAAGTGTGTAGGTGTTCCATTCTAGTCTAGACTGTGTGTAGGTGTTCCATTCTAGTCTAGATGGTGTGTAGGTGTTCCATTCTAGAGTCTAAATGGTGTGTAGGTGTTCCATTCTAGTCTAGACGGTGTGTATGTTTTCCATTCTAGAGTATAGACAGTGTGTAGGTGTTCCATTCTAGAGTCTAGATGGTGTGTAGGTGTTCCATTCTAGTCTAGACTGTGTGTAGTTGTTCGATTCAAGTCGGGACTGTGTGTAGGTGTTCCATTCAAGTCTAGACTGTGTGTAGGTGTTCCATTCTAGTCTAGACAGTGTGTAGGTGTTCCATTCTAGAGTCTAGTCAGTGTGTAGGTGTTCCATTCTAGATTCTAGATGGTGTGTAGGTGTTCCATTCTAGTGTAGATGGTGTGTAGATTTTCCATTTTAGTCTAGATGGTGTGTAGGTGTTCCATTCAAGTCTAGACAGTGTGTAGATGTTCCATTCTAGTCTAGACGGTGTGTAGGTGTTCCATTCTAGTCTAGACAGTGTGTAGGTGTTCCATTCTAGAGTCTAGACAGTGTGTAGGTGTTCCATTCTAGTCTAGACGGTGTGTAGGTGTTCCATTCTAGTCTAGACGGTGTGTAGGTGTTCCATTCTAGAGTCTAGACAGTGTGTAGGTGTTCCATTCTAGTCTAGACGGTGTGTAGGTTTTCCAGTCTAGTCTAGACGGTGTGTAGGTGTTCCATTCTAGTCTAGATGGTGTGTAGGTGTTCCATTCTAGAGTCTAGATGGTGTGTAGGTGTTCCATTCTAGTCTAGACGGTGTGTAGGTTTTCCATTCTAGTCTAGACGGTGTGTAGTTGTTCCATTCTAGAGTCTAGACGGTGTGTAGGTGTTCCATTCTAGAGTCTAGACAGTGTGTAGGTGTTCCATTCTAGATTCTAGATGGTGTGTAGGTGTTCCATTCTAGTCTAGACAGTGTGTAGGTGTTCCATTCTAGTCTAGATGGTGTGTAGGTGTTCCATTCTAGTCTAAACGGTGTGTAGGTGTTGCATTCTACAGTCTAGAAGGTGTGTAGGTGTTCCATTCTAGAGTCTAGATGGAATGTAGGTGTTCCATTCTAGTCTACACGGTGTGTAGGTGTTCAATTCTAGAGTCTAGACGGTGTGTAGGTGTTCCATTCTAGTCTAGACGGTGTGTAGTTGTTCCATTCTAGAGTCTAGACGGTGTGTAGGTGTTCCATTCTAGAGTCTAGACAGTGTGTAGGTGTTCCATTCTAGATTCTAGGTGGTGTGTAGGTGTTCCATTCTAGTCTAGACAGTGTGTAGTTGTTCCAGTCTAGTCTAGATGGTGTGTAGGTGTTCCATTCTAGTCTAGACAGTGTGTAGGTGTTCCATTCAAGTCTAGACAGTGTGTAGGTGTTCCATTCTAGTCTAGACGGTGTGTAGGTGTTCCATTCTAGTCTACACGGTGTGTAGGTGTTCAATTCTAGAGTCTAGACGGTGTGTAGGTGTTCCATTCTAGTCTAGACGGTGTGTAGTTGTTCCATTCTAGAGTCTAGACGGTGTGTAGGTGTTCCATTCTAGAGTCTAGACAGTGTGTAGGTGTTCCATTCTAGATTCTAGGTGGTGTGTAGGTGTTCCATTCTAGTCTAGACAGTGTGTAGTTGTTCCAGTCTAGTCTAGATGGTGTGTAGGTGTTCCATTCTAGTCTAGACAGTGTGTAGGTGTTCCATTCAAGTCTAGACAGTGTGTAGGTGTTCCATTCTAGTCTAGACGGTGTGTAGGTGTTCCATTCTAGTCTAGACGGTGTGTAGGTTTTCCATTCTAGAGTCTAGACAGTGTGTAGGTGTTCCATTCTAGTCTAGACAGTGTGTAGGTGTTCCAGTCTAGTCTAGATGGTGTGTAGGTGTTCCATTCTTGTCTAGATGGTGTGTAGGTGTTCCATTCTAGTCTAGACTGTGTGTAGGTGTTCCATTCTAGTCTAGATGGTGTGTAGGTGTTCCATTCTAGAGTCTAGATGGTGTGTAGGTGTTCCATTCTAGTCTAGATGGTGTGTAGGTTTTCCATTCTAGAGTCTAGACAGTGTGTAGGTGTTCCATTCTAGAGTCTAGAGTGTGTGTAGGTGTTCCATTCTAGTCTAGACTGTGTGTAGTTGTTCGATTCAAGTCTGGACTGTGTGTAGGTGTTCCATTCAAGTCTAGACTGTGTGTAGGTGTTCCATTCTAGTCTAGACAGTGTGTAGGTGTTCCATTCTAGTCTAGACCGTGTGTAGGTGTTCCAGTCTAGTGTCTAGATGGTGTGTAGGTGTTCCATTCTAGTCTAAACGGTGTGTAGGTGTTCCATTCTAGTCTAAACGGTGTGTAGGTGTTGCATTCTAGAGTCTAGAAGGTGTGTAGGTGTTCCATTCTAGAGTCTAGATGGAATGTAGGTGTTCCATTCTAGTCTACACGGTGTGTAGGTGTTCAATTCTAGAGTCTAGACGGTGTGTAGGTGTTCCATTCTAGTCTAGACGGTGTGTAGTTGTTCCATTCTAGAGTCTAGACGGTGTGTAGGTGTTCCATTCTAGAGTCTAGACAGTGTGTAGGTGTTCCATTCTAGATTCTAGGTGGTGTGTAGGTGTTCCATTCTAGTCTAGACAGTGTGTAGGTGTTCCAGTCTAGTCTAGATGGTGTGTAGGTGTTCCATTCTAGTCTAGACTGTGTGTAGGTGTTCCATTCAAGTCTAGACAGTGTGTAGGTGTTCCATTCTAGTCTAGACGGTGTGTAGGTGTTCCATTCTAGTCTAGACGGTGTGTAGGTTTTCCATTCTAGAGTCTAGACAGTGTGTAGGTGTTCCATTCTAGTCTAGACAGTCTGTAGGTGTTCCAGTCTAGTCTAGATGGTGTGTAGGTGTTCCATTCTAGTCTAGATGGTGTGTAGGTGTTCCATTCTAGTCTAGACTGTGTGTAGGTGTTCCATTCTAGTCTAGATGGTGTGTAGGTGTTCCATTCTAGAGTCAAGATGGTGTGTAGGTGTTCCATTCTAGTCTAGACGGTGTGTAGGTTTTCCATTCTAGAGTCTAGACAGTGTGTAGGTGTTCCATTCTAGTCTAGACAGTGTGTAGGTGTTCCATTCTAGTCTAGACAGTGTGTAGGTGTTCCAGTCTAGTGTCTAGATGGTGTGTAGGTGTTCCATTCTAGTCTAAACAGTGTGTAGGTTTCCATTCTAGTCTAAACGGTGTGTAGGTGTTGCATTCTAGAGTCTAGAAGGTGTGTAGGTGTTCCATTCTAGAGTCTAGATGGAATGTAGGTGTTCCATTCTAGTCTACACGGTGTGTTGGTGTTCAATTCTAGAGTCTAGACGGTGTGTAGGTGTTCCATTCTAGTCTAGTCGGTGTGTAGTTGTTCCATTCTAGAGTCTAGACAGTGTGTAGGTGTTCCATTCTAGAGTCTAGACAGTGTGTAGGTGTTCCATTCTAGAGTCTAGATGGTGTGTAGGTGTTCCATTCTAGTCTAGACTGTGTGTAGTTGTTCGATTCAAGTCTGGACTGTGTGTAGGTGTTCCATTGAAGTCTAGACTGTGTGTAGGTGTTCCATTCTAGTCTAGACAGTGTGTAGGTGTTCCATTCTAGAGTCTAGTCAGTGTGTAGGTGTTCCATTCTAGATTCTAGATGGTGTGTAGGTTTTCCATTCTAGTCTAGATGGTGTGTACATTTTCCATTCTAGTCTAGATGGTGTGTAGGTGTTCCATTCAAGTCTAGACAGTGTGTAGATGTTCCATTCTAGTCTAGACGGTGTGTAGGTGTTCCATTCTAGTCTAGACAGTGTGTAGGTGTTCCATTCTAGAGTCTAGACAGTGTGTAGGTGTTCCATTCTAGTCTAGACGGTGTGTAGGTGTTCCATTCTAGTCTAGACGGTGTGTAGGTGTTCCATTCTAGAGTCTAGACGGTGTGTAGGTGTTCCATTCTAGAGTCTAGACAGTGTGTAGGTGTTCCATTCTAGTCTAGACGGTGTGTAGGTTTTCCAGTCTAGTCTAGACGGTGTGTAGGTGTTCCATTCTAGTCTAGATGGTGTGTAGGTGTTCCATTCTAGAGTCTAGATGGTGTGTAGGTGTTCCATTCTAGTCTAGACGGTGTGTAGGTTTTCCATTCTAGTCTAGACGGTGTGTAGGTGTTCCATTCTAGAGTCTAGACAGTGTGTAGGTGTTCCATTCTAGATTCTAGATGGTGTGTAGGTGTTCCATTCTAGTCTAGACAGTGTGTAGGTGTTCCAGTCTAGTCTAGATGGTGTGTAGGTGTTCCATTCTAGTCTAGATGGTGTGTAGGTGTTCCATTCTAGTCTAGACTGTGTGTAGTTGTTCCATTCAAGTCTAGACAGTGTGTAGGTGTTCCATTCTAGTCTAGACGGTGTGTAGGTTTTCCATTCTAGAGTCTAGACAGTGTGTCGGTGTTCCATTCTAGTCTAGACAGTGTGTAGGTGTTCCATTCTAGTCTAGACAGTGTGTAGGTGTTCCAGTATAGTGTCTAGATGGTGTGTAGGTGTTCCATTCTAGTCTAAACGGTGTGTAGGTGTTCCATTCTAGTCTAAACGGTGTGTAGGTGTTGCATTCAAGTCTAGACAGTGTGTAGGTGTTCCATTCTAGTCTAGACGGTGTGTAGGTGTTCCATTCTAGTCTAGACGGTGTGTAGGTTTTCCATTCTAGAGTCTAGACAGTGTGTAGGTGTTCCATTCTAGTCTAGACAGTGTGTAGGTGTTCCAGTCTAGTCTAGATGGTGTGTAGGTGTTCCATTCTAGTCTAGATGGTGTGTAGGTGTTCCATTCTAGTCTAGACTGTGTGTAGGTGTTCCATTCTAGTCTAGATGGTGTGTAGGTGTTCCATTCTAGAGTCAAGATGGTGTGTAGGTGTTCCATTCTAGTCTAGACGGTGTGTAGGTTTTCCATTCTAGAGTCTAGACAGTGTGTAGGTGTTCCATTCTAGTCTAGACAGTGTGTAGGTGTTCCATTCTAGTCTAGACAGTGTGTAGGTGTTCCAGTCTAGTGTCTAGATGGTGTGTAGGTGTTCCATTCTAGTCTAAACAGTGTGTAGGTTTCCATTCTAGTCTAAACGGTGTGTAGGTGTTGCATTCTAGAGTCTAGAAGGTGTGTAGGTGTTCCATTCTAGAGTCTAGATGGAATGTAGGTGTTCCATTCTAGTCTACACGGTGTGTTGGTGTTCAATTCTAGAGTCTAGACGGTGTGTAGGTGTTCCATTCTAGTCTAGTCGGTGTGTAGTTGTTCCATTCTAGAGTCTAGACAGTGTGTAGGTGTTCCATTCTAGAGTCTAGACAGTGTGTAGGTGTTCCATTCTAGAGTCTAGATGGTGTGTAGGTGTTCCATTCTAGTCTAGACTGTGTGTAGTTGTTCGATTCAAGTCTGGACTGTGTGTAGGTGTTCCATTGAAGTCTAGACTGTGTGTAGGTGTTCCATTCTAGTCTAGACAGTGTGTAGGTGTTCCATTCTAGAGTCTAGTCAGTGTGTAGGTGTTCCATTCTAGATTCTAGATGGTGTGTAGGTTTTCCATTCTAGTCTAGATGGTGTGTAGATTTTCCATTCTAGTCTAGATGGTGTGTAGGTGTTCCATTCAAGTCTAGACAGTGTGTAGATGTTCCATTCTAGTCTAGACAGTGTGTAGGTGTTCCATTCTAGAGTCTAGACAGTGTGTAGGTGTTCCATTCTAGTCTAGACGGTGTGTAGGTGTTCCATTCTAGTCTAGACGGTGTGTAGGTGTTCCATTCTAGAGTCTAGACGGTGTGTAGGTGTTCCATTCTAGAGTCTAGACAGTGTGTAGGTGTTCCATTCTAGTCTAGACGGTGTGTAGGTTTTCCAGTCTAGTCTAGACGGTGTGTAGGTGTTCCATTCTAGTCTAGATGGTGTGTAGGTGTTCCATTCTAGAGTCTAGATGGTGTGTAGGTGTTCCATTCTAGTCTAGACGGTGTGTAGGTTTTCCATTCTAGTCTAGACGGTGTGTAGGTGTTCCATTCTAGAGTCTAGACAGTGTGTAGATGTTCCATTCAAGTCTAGACTGTGTGTAGGTGTTCCATACTAGAGTCTAGATGGAATGTAGGTGTTCCATTCTAGTCTACACGGTGTGTAGGTGTTCCATTCTAGAGTCTAGACGGTGTGTAGGTGTTCCATTCTAGTCTAGACGGTGTGTAGTTGTTCCATTCTAGAGTCTAGACGGTGTGTAGGTGTTCCATTCTAGAGTCTAGACAGTGTGTAGGTGTTCCATTCTAGATTCTAGATGGTGTGTAGGTGTTCCATTCTATTCTAGACAGTGTGTAGGTGTTCCAGTCTAGTCTAGATGGTGTGTAGGTGTTCCATTCTAGTCTAGATGGTGTGTAGGTGTTCCATTCTAGTCTAGACTGTGTGTAGTTGTTCCATTCAAGTCTAGACAGTGTGTAGGTGTTCCATTCTATTCTAGACGGTGTGTAGGTTTTCCATTCTAGAGTCTAGACAGTGTGTCGGTGTTCCATTCTAGTCTAGACAGTGTGTAGGTGTTCCATTCTAGTCTAGACAGTGTGTAGGTGTTCCAGTCTAGTGTCTAGATGGTGTGTAGGTGTTCCATTCTAGTCTAAACGGTGTGTAGGTGTTCCATTCTAGTCTAAACGGTGTGTAGGTGTTGCATTCTAGAGTCTAGAAGGTGTGTAGGTGTTCCATTCTAGAGTCTAGATGGAATGTAGGTGTTCCATTCTAGTCTACACGGTGTGTAGGTGTTCAATTCTAGAGTCTAGACGGTGTGTAGGTGTTCCATTCTAGTCTAGACGGTGTGTAGTTGTTCCATTCTAGAGTCTAGACGGTGTGTAGGTGTTCCATTCTAGAGTCTAGACAGTGTGTAGGTGTTCCATTCTAGATTCTAGGTGGTGTGTAGGTGTTCCATTCTAGTCTAGATGGTGTGTAGGTGTTCCATTCTAGTCTAGATGGTGTGTAGGTGTTCCATTCTAGTCTAGACTGTGTGTAGTTGTTCCATTCAAGTCTAGACAGTGTGTAGGTGTTCCATTCTAGTCTAGACGGTGTGTAGGTTTTCCATTCTAGAGTCTGGACAGTGTGTCGGTGTTCCATTCTAGTCTAGACAGTGTGTAGGTGTTCCATTCTAGTCTAGACAGTGTGTAGGTGTTCCAGTCTAGTGTCTAGATGGTGTGTAGGTGTTCCATTCTAGTCTAAACGGTGTGTAGGTGTTCCATTCTAGTCTAAACGGTGTGTAGGTGTTGCATTCTAGAGTCTAGAAGGTGTGTAGGTGTTCCATTCTAGAGTCTAGATGGAATGTAGGTGTTCCATTCTAGTCTACACGGTGTGTAGGTGTTCAATTCTAGAGTCTAGACGGTGTGTAGGTGTTCCATTCTAGTCTAGACGGTGTGTAGTTGTTCCATTCTAGAGTCTAGACGGTGTGTAGGTGTTCCATTCTAGAGTCTAGACAGTGTGTAGGTGTTCCATTCTAGATTCTAGGTGGTGTGTAGGTGTTCCATTCTAGTCTACACGGTGTGTAGGTTTTCAATTCTAGAGTCTAGACGGTGTGTAGGTGTTCCATTCTAGTCTAGACGGTGTGTAGTTGTTCCATTCTAGAGTCTAGACGGTGTGTAGGTGTTCCATTCTAGAGTCTAGACAGTGTGTAGGTGTTCCATTCTAGAGTCTAGATGGTGTGTAGGTGTTCCATTCTAGTCTAGACAGTGTGTAGTTGTTCCATTCAAGTCTAGACAGTGTGTAGGTGTTCCATTCTAGTCTAGACGGTGTGTAGGTGTTCCATTCTAGTCTAGACGGTGTGTAGGTTTTCCATTCTAGAGTCTAGACAGTGTGTAGGTGTTCCATTCTAGTCTAGACAGTGTGTAGGTGTTCCAGTCTAGTCTAGATGGTGTGTAGGTGTTCCATTCTTGTCTAGATGGTGTGTAGGTGTTCCATTCTAGTCTAGACTGTGTGTAGGTGTTCCATTCTAGTCTAGATGGTGTGTAGGTGTTCCATTCTAGAGTCTAGATGGTGTGTAGGTGTTCCATTCTAGTCTAGACGGTGTGTAGGTTTTCCATTCTAGAGTCTAGACAGTGTGTATGTGTTCCATTCTAGAGTCTAGAGTGTGTGTAGGTGTTCCATTCTAGTCTAGACTGTGTGTAGTTGTTCGATTCAAGTCTGGACTGTGTGTAGGTGTTCCATTCAAGTCTAGATGGTGTGTAGGTGTTCCATTCTAGTCTAGACAGTGTGTAGGTGTTCCATTCTAGTCTAGACCGTGTGTAGGTGTTCCAGTCTAGTGTCTAGATGGTGTGTAGGTGTTCCATTCTAGTCTAAACGGTGTGTAGGTGTTCCATTCTAGTCTAAACGGTGTGTAGGTGTTGCATTCTAGAGTCTAGAAGGTGTGTAGGTGTTCCATTCTAGAGTCTAGATGGAATGTAGGTGTTCCATTCTAGTCTACACGGTGTGTAGGTGTTCAATTCTAGAGTCTAGACGGTGTGTAGGTGTTCCATTCTAGTCTAGACGGTGTGTAGTTGTTCCATTCTAGAGTCTAGACGGTGTGTAGGTGTTCCATTCTAGAGTCTAGACAGTGTGTAGGTGTTCCATTCTAGATTCTAGGTGGTGTGTAGGTGTTCCATTCTAGTCTAGACAGTGTGTAGGTGTTCCAGTCTAGTCTAGATGGTGTGTAGGTGTTCCATTCTAGTCTAGACTGTGTGTAGGTGTTCCATTCAAGTCTAGACAGTGTGTAGGTGTTCCATTCTAGTCTAGACGGTGTGTAGGTGTTCCATTCTAGTCTAGACAGTGTGTAGGTGTTCCATTCTAGTCTAGACCGTGTGTAGGTGTTCCAGTCTAGTGTCTAGATGGTGTGTAGGTGTTCCATTCTAGTCTAAACGGTGTGTAGGTGTTCCATTCTAGTCTAAACGGTGTGTAGGTGTTGCATTCTAGAGTCTAGAAGGTGTGTAGGTGTTCCATTCTAGAGTCTAGATGGAATGTAGGTGTTCCATTCTAGTCTACACGGTGTGTAGGTGTTCAATTCTAGAGTCTAGACGGTGTGTAGGTGTTCCATTCTAGTCTAGACGGTGTGTAGTTGTTCCATTCTAGAGTCTAGACGGTGTGTAGGTGTTCCATTCTAGAGTCTAGACAGTGTGTAGGTGTTCCATTCTAGATTCTAGGTGGTGTGTAGGTGTTCCATTCTAGTCTAGACAGTGTGTAGGTGTTCCATTCTAGTCTAGATGGTGTGTAGGTGTTCCATTCTAGTCTAGACTGTGTGTAGGTGTTCCATTCAAGTCTAGACAGTGTGTAGGTGTTCCATTCTAGTCTAGACGGTGTGTAGGTGTTCCATTCTAGTCTAGACGGTGTGTAGGTGTTCCATTCTAGAGTCTAGACAGTGTGTAGGTGTTCCATTCTAGTCTAGACGGTGTGTAGGTGTTCCATTCTAGAGTCTAGACGGTGTGTAGGTGTTCCATTCTAGAGTCTGCGTGGAGGGCCACGATCGGTGGTGTGAGGTGTTCCATTCTAGTCTAGACAGTGTGTAGGTGTTCCATTCTAGTCTAGATGGTGTGTAGGTGTTCCATTCTAGTCTAGACTGTGTGTAGTTGTTCCATTCAAGTCTAGACAGTGTGTAGGTGTTCCATTCTAGTCTAGACGGTGTGTAGGTTTTCCATTCTAGAGTCTAGACAGTGTGTCGGTGTTCCATTCTAGTCTAGACAGTGTGTAGGTGTTCCATTCTAGTCTAGACAGTGTGTAGGTGTTCCAGTCTAGTGTCTAGATGGTGTGTAGGTGTTCCATTCTAGTCTAAACGGTGTGTAGGTGTTCCATTCTAGTCTAAACGGTGTGTAGGTGTTGCATTCTAGAGTCTAGAAGGTGTGGGGCCTCAGCGCGGTGTGTGGCCATTCTAGAGTCTAGACGGTGGAGGGCCATCGGTCAGCGTGTGTGGTGCCATTCTAGTCTAGGGGGGGGGCCACGCCCGGTGTGTAGGTGTTCAATTCTAGAGTCTAGACGGTGTGTAGGTGTTCCATTCTAGTCTAGACGGTGTGTAGTTGTTCCATTCTAGAGTCTAGACGGTGTGTAGGTGTTCCATTCTAGAGTCTAGACAGTGTGTAGGTGTTCCATTCTAGATTCTAGGTGGTGTGTAGGTGTTCCATTCTAGTCTAGACAGTGTGTAGTTGTTCCATTCAAGTCTAGACAGTGTGTAGGTGTTCCATTCGAGTCTAGACGGTGTGTAGGTGTTCCATTCTAGTCTAGACGGTGTGTAGGTGTTCCATTCTAGAGTCTAGACAGTGTGTAGGTGTTCCATTCTAGAGTCTAGATGGTGTGTAGGTGTTCCATTCTAGTCTAGACAGTGTGTAGTTGTTCCATTCAAGTCTAGACAGTGTGTAGGTGTTCCATTCGAGTCTAGACGGTGTGTAGGTGTTCCATTCTAGTCTAGACGGTGTGTAGGTTTTCCATTCTAGAGTCTAGACAGTGTGTAGGTGTTCCATTCTAGTCTAGACAGTGTGTAGGTGTTCCAGTCTAGTCTAGATGGTGTGTAGGTGTTCCATTCTTGTCTAGATGGTGTGTAGGTGTTCCATTCTAGTCTAGACTGTGTGTAGGTGTTCCATTCTAGTCTAGATGGTGTGTAGGTGTTCCATTCTAGAGTCTAGATGGTGTGTAGGTGTTCCATTCTAGTCTAGACGGTGTGTAGGTTTTCCATTCTAGAGTCTAGACAGTGTGTATGTGTTCCATTCTAGAGTCTAGAGTGTGTGTAGGTGTTCCATTCTAGTCTAGACTGTGTGTAGTTGTTCGATTCAAGTCTGGACTGTGTGTAGGTGTTCCATTCAAGTCTAGATGGTGTGTAGGTGTTCCATTCTAGTCTAGACAGTGTGTAGGTGTTCCATTCTAGTCTAGACCGTGTGTAGGTGTTCCAGTCTAGTGTCTAGATGGTGTGTAGGTGTTCCATTCTAGTCTAAACGGTGTGTAGGTGTTCCATTCTAGTCTAAACGGTGTGTAGGTGTTGCATTCTAGAGTCTAGAAGGTGTGTAGGTGTTCCATTCTAGAGTCTAGATGGAATGTAGGTGTTCCATTCTAGTCTACACGGTGTGTAGGTGTTCAATTCTAGAGTCTAGACGGTGTGTAGGTGTTCCATTCTAGTCTAGACGGTGTGTAGTTGTTCCATTCTAGAGTCTAGACGGTGTGTAGGTGTTCCATTCTAGAGTCTAGACAGTGTGTAGGTGTTCCATTCTAGATTCTAGGTGGTGTGTAGGTGTTCCATTCTAGTCTAGACAGTGTGTAGGTGTTCCAGTCTAGTCTAGATGGTGTGTAGGTGTTCCATTCTAGTCTAGACTGTGTGTAGGTGTTCCATTCAAGTCTAGACAGTGTGTAGGTGTTCCATTCTAGTCTAGACGGTGTGTAGGTGTTCCATTCTAGTCTAGACGGTGTGTAGGTTTTCCATTCTAGAGTCTAGACAGTGTGTAGGTGTTCCATTCTAGTCTAGACAGTGTGTAGGTGTTCCAGTCTAGTCTAGATGGTGTGTAGGTGTTCCATTCTAGTCTAGATGGTGTGTAGGTGTTCCATTCTAGTCTAGACTGTGTGTAGGTGTTCCATTCTAGTCTAGATGGTGTGTAGGTGTTCCATTCTAGAGTCAAGATGGTGTGTAGGTGTTCCATTCTAGTCTAGACGGTGTGTAGGTTTTCCATTCTAGAGTCTAGACAGTGTGTAGGTGTTCCATTCTAGTCTAGACAGTGTGTAGGTGTTCCATTCTAGTCTAGACAGTGTGTAGGTGTTCCAGTCTAGTGTCTAGATGGTGTGTAGGTGTTCCATTCTAGTCTAAACAGTGTGTAGGTGTTCCATTCTAGTCTAAACGGTGTGTAGGTGTTGCATTCTAGAGTCTAGAAGGTGTGTAGGTGTTCCATTCTAGAGTCTAGATGGAATGTAGGTGTTCCATTCTAGTCTACACGGTGTGTTGGTGTTCAATTCTAGAGTCTAGACGGTGTGTAGGTGTTCCATTCTAGAGTCTAGATGGTGTGTAGGTGTTCCATTCTAGTCTAGACCGTGTGTAGGTGTTCCAGTCTAGTGTCTAGATGGTGTGTAGGTGTTCCATTCTAGTCTAAACGGTGTGTAGGTGTTCCATTCTAGTCTAAACGGTGTGTAGGTGTTGCATTCTAGAGTCTAGAAGGTGTGTAGGTGTTCCATTCTAGAGTCTAGATGGAATGTAGGTGTTCCATTCTAGTCTACACGGTGTGTAGGTGTTCAATTCTAGAGTCTAGACGGTGTGTAGGTGTTTCATTCTAGTCTAGACGGTGTGTAGTTGTTCCATTCTAGAGTCTAGACGGTGTGTAGGTGTTCCATTCTAGAGTCTAGACAGTGTGTAGGTGTTCCATTCTAGATTCTAGGTGGTGTGTAGGTGTTCCATTCTAGTCTAGACAGTCTGTAGGTGTTCCAGTCTAGTCTAGATGGTGTGTAGGTGTTCCATTCTAGTCTAGACTGTGTGTAGGTGTTCCATTCAAGTCTAGACAGTGTGTAGGTGTTCCATTCTAGTCTAGACGGTGTGTAGGTGTTCCATTCTAGTCTAGACGGTGTGTAGGTTTTCCATTCTAGAGTCTAGACAGTGTGTAGGTGTTCCATTCTAGTCTAGACAGTGTGTAGGTGTTCCAGTCTAGTCTAGATGGTGTGTAGGTGTTCCATTCTAGTCTAGATGGTGTGTAGGTGTTCCATTCTAGTCTAGACTGTGTGTAGGTGTTCCATTCTAGTCTAGATGGTGTGTAGGTGTTCCATTCTAGAGTCTAAATGGTGTGTAGGTGTTCCATTCTAGTCTAGACGGTGTGTAGGTTTTCCATTCTAGAGTCTAGACAGTGTGTAGGTGTTCCATTCTAGAGTCTAGATGGTGTGTAGGTGTTCCATTCAAGTCTGGACTGTGTGTAGGTGTTCCATTCAAGTCTAGACTGTGTGTAGGTGTTCCATTCTAGTCTAGACAGTGTGTAGGTGTTCCATTCTAGTCTGGACCGTGTGTAGGTGTTCCAGTCTAGTGTCTAGATGGTGTGTAGGTGTTCCATTCTAGTCTAAACGGTGTGTAGGTGTTCCATTCTAGTCTAAACGGTGTGTAGGTGTTGCATTCTAGAGTCTAGTAGGTGTGTAGGTGTTCCATTCTAGAGTCTAGATGGAATGTAGGTGTTCCATTCTAGTCTACACGGTGTGTAGGTGTTCCATTCTAGAGTCTAGACGGTGTGTAGGTGTTCCATTCTAGATTCTAGATGGTGTGTAGGTGTTCCATTCTAGTCTAGATGGTGTGTAGGTTTTCCATTCTAGTCTAGATGGTGTGTAGGGGTTCCATTCAAGTCTAGACAGTGTGTAGATGTTCCATTCTAGAGTCTAGTCAGTGTGTAGGTGTTCCATTCTAGAGTCTAGTCAGTGTGTAGGTGTTCCATTCTAGATTCTAGATGGTGTGTAGGTGTTCCATTCTAGTCTAGATGGTGTGTAGGTTTTCCATTCTAGTCTAGATGGTGTGTAGGTGTTCCATTCAAGTCTAGACAGTGTGTAGATGTTCCATTCTAGTCTAGACGGTGTGTAGGTGTTCCATTCTAGTCTGGACCGTGTGTAGGTGTTCCAGTCTAGTGTCTAGATGGTGTGTAGGTGTTCCATTCTAGTCTAAACGGTGTGTAGGTGTTCCATTCTAGTCTAAACGGTGTGTAGGTGTTGCATTCTAGAGTCTAGTAGGTGTGTAGGTGTTCCATTCTAGAGTCTAGATGGAATGTAGGTGTTCCATTCTAGTCTACACGGTGTGTAGGTGTTCCATTCTAGAGTCTAGACGGTGTGTAGGTGTTCCATTCTAGTCTAGACGGTGTGTAGTTGTTCCATTCTAGAGTCTAGACGGTGTGTAGGTGTTCCATTCTAGATTCTAGATGGTGTGTAGGTGTTCCATTCTAGTCTAGATGGTGTGTAGGTTTTCCATTCTAGTCTAGATGGTGTGTAGGTGTTCCATTCAAGTCTAGACAGTGTATAGATGTTCCATTCTAGAGTCTAGTCAGTGTGTAGGTGTTCCATTCTAGAGTCTAGTCAGTGTGTAGGTGTTCCATTCTAGATTCTAGATGGTGTGTAGGTGTTCCATTCTAGTCTAGACGGTGTGTAGTTGTTCCATTCTAGAGTCTAGACGGTGTGTAGGTGTTCCATTCTAGATTCTAGATGGTGTGTAGGTGTTCCATTCTAGTCTCGACGGTGTGTAGGTGTTCCATTCTAGTCTAGACGGTGTGTAGGTGTTCCATTCTAGAGTCTAGACGGTGTGTAGGTGTTCCATTCTAGAGTCTAGACAGTGTGTAGGTGTTCCATTCTAGTCTAGACGGTGTGTAGGTTTTCCATTCTAGTCTAGACGGTGTGTAGGTGTTCCATTCTAGTCTAGATGGTGTGTAGGTGTTCCATTCTAGAGTCTAGATGGTGTGTAGGTGTTCCATTCTAGTCTAGACGGTGTGTAGGTTTTCCATTCTAGAGTCTAGACAGTGTGTAGGTGTTCCATTCTAGTCTAGACGGTGTGTAGGTGTTCCATTCTAGTCTAGACTGTGTGTAAGTGTTCCATACTAGAGTCTAGACAGTGTGTAGTTGTTCCATTCTAGAGTCTAGATGGTGTGTAGGTGTTCCATTCTAGTCTAGATGGTGTGTAGGTGTTCCATTCTAGTCAAGATGGTGTGTAGGTGTTCCATTCTAGAGTCTAGATGGTGTGTAGGTGTTCCATTCTAGTCTAGACAGTGTGTAGGTGTTCTATTCTAGTCTAGACGGTGTGTAGGTGTTCCATTCTAGTCTAGACAGTATATAGGTGTTCCATCCTGACCCAGTAGATAGAGTCAGACTCCATAGTAGTGTGCAACAGCTAGGCTTTAGCTCAGTGGGCTAAAAGAGTCTTGTGACACATAGACAACATTTGTTCAAACCGTCGGTCAGAATATAATATTTTAACCACATCAGAACCAAGGGCCATATGCATGAAGCATCTCAGAGTGACGATCTAGATACAGGTGCTCTCTGTCCATATAATCATATTAATTATGATCTAAAAGGCAGAACTAGTTATTCTAGATACATACGTACATACGTACATACGGCCTGAAATCTCACTGGAGTCAACTTTGATTTCAAGAATGCTTTTCTCTTGTGTTGACTCTGCAGGCTGATTGCTTCAGCACTGCTCTGTTCAGTCTCTCAGTCTCTGCTGCGTTAGTTCTGTATCATTGGAAATGAAAAGCTTTACTTTGGATGTTGCCACAGAAAGAAAATTCCTCCCCGGGTCACCCAAAAGCCTTATAAAAACGCCACGGCCGTGCCAACTCAAACAGCTTTAGTTTGGATAAGTGGACCTGTCCTAAATTTAAAACCTTGTAATTGGTGGTATGATGATAAAATACCACTTTTCCTAGAACCATCAAACTCACACACACCACACTCGCACACACACACGCACACACGCACACACACACACACACACACACACACACACACACACACACACACACACACACACACACACACACACACACACACACACACACACACACACACACACACACACATCACAATCACCAAACCCTGCATGGACCAATGACCTCTTCTCAGCAAAAATGCACCACAATTAATGACATAAGATGAGATGTGGCGAGAGACGCACTGTTTTCACATCTCTCTGTTTGTTTGAATAAGTTAAGTTGTTCTCCATGGAAACAGTTAGATTACAAAAGGCGTTGGATTGCTCCATTGATGATGGAAGCTCTATCATTGTGATTTGATTGTGTTGTTCCACAGCCAGTCAATATGTTTCTATTTTTCACAAGCTTTATTAAGTTACACTTTACTGGTCTGTTAAATGTGACTGCAGACGTTTAATGTTGTGGCTGGCTGGCTGGTGATGGCTAGGGGAGATGGATGGTCAGCTCAGGGTGCGGAAAGGGATCTGACGCACGCACACACACACACACACTGGCTATGTTTTCATCCATACAGCTGGGTAGAGGTACATGGTATACTGAGCAGGGAGAAAGAGCAGGGGGAACGCAGGGAGCGAGAGAGAGAGCAGGGAGATAGCAGGGAGCGAGAGAGAGAGCAGGGAGATAGCAGCGTTAGCTGTTTGGATGACAAAAGACATAAATATCCTGCTGCATCTCAGGAGGAGGAGGAGGAGAAGGAGGAGGAAGAGGGGGAGGAGAAAGAGGAGGAAGGGGAGGAGGAGGTGGAAGGGGAGGAGGGGGAGGAGGAGGAAGAGGAAGGGGAGGAGGAAAAGGAGGAGGAGGAGGAGGAAGAGGAAGGGGAGGAGGAGGAAGGGGAGGAGGAGGTGGAGGAGGAAGGGGAGGAGGAGGAGGAGAGGAGGAGGAGGATGAGGGGGAGGAGGAAGAGGAAGGGGAGGAGGAGGAAGGGGAGGAGGAGGTGGAGGAGGAGGAAGAGGAGGAGGGGGAGGAGGAAGAGAAAGAGGAGGAGGGGGAGGAGATGGAGGAGGAAGAGGAAGAAGAAGAGGAGGAGGAGAGAAGGAGGAGGGAAGGGGGAGAGGAGACCAATAACAAGAATGAGCTACAGTAAGGAGGGCTTGCCCGAAGGCAATATGTGTGTGTGGGTGTGTCAGGCTTCAACTCAACCATCATCACCACTGTTTTCACATCTCTCTGTTTGTTTGAATTAGTTAGATTACAAAAGGCGTTGGGTTGCTCCATTGATGATGGTCTTTAATGGAAGGTCTATCTCTGTGATTTGATTGTGTTGTTCCACAGCCAGTCGATATGTTTCTATCTTCCACAAGCTTTATTAAGTTACACTTTACTGGTCTGTTAAATGTGACTGCAGACGATTTATGTTGTGGCTGGCTGGTGATGGGGGATGAGGGGAGGAGGAGGAGGAGGAGGAGGAGGAGGAGGAGAAGGAAGGGGAGGAGGAGGAGTAGGAGGAAGAGGAAGAGGAGAAGGGGGAAGAGGAGGAAGAAGGCGTAGGAGGAGGAGGAGGAAGGGGAGTAGAAGGAGAAGGAGGAAGAGGAGAAAGGGGAGGGGGAGGAGGAGGATTGGGAGGAGGAGGAGGATGAGGGGGAGGAGGAGTAAGGGGAGGAGGGCGAGGAGGAGGAGGAGGAGGGGGAGGAGGGGGAGGGGGAGGAGGAGGAGGATGAGGGGGAGGAGGAGGAGGAGGAGGATGAGGGGGAGGAGGAGGGTTGGGAGGAGGAGGGGGAGGAGGAAGGGGATGAGGGGGGGAGGGGGAGGGGGAGGATTGGGAGGAGGAGGGGGAGGAGTAAGGGGAGGAGGGGGAGGAGGAGGAGGAGTAAGGGGAGGAGGGGGAGGAGGGGAAGGAAGGGGGGAGGAGGAGGAGGAGGAGGAGGAGGAGACCAACAACAGGGATGAGCTACAGTAAGGAGGGCTAGTCCAAAGTCAATATATGTGTGTGTGCGTGTGTATTCTTGAGCAGGTGTACTGTAGGTATCCCTGTAATTAGAGGGCATCCCAGCAACCCCCCCGGAGTGGTGATAGTTGAGCCGACATTAGCTGTATCCTCACTATGTGCGTGTGTGTGTGTGTGTGTGTGTGTGTGTGTGTGTGTGTGTGTGTGTGTGTGTGTGTGTGTGTGTGTGTGTGTGTGTGTGTACACGTGCTTATGTGCATGTGTGTGTAGTGGGGTAATATTTGACATACAGTACCAGTCAAAAGTTTGGACACACCTACTCATTCCAGGGTTTTTCTTATTTTTTACTATTTTCTACATTGTTGAATAATAGTGAAGAGATCAAAACTATGAAAGAACCAGTGGCGACTTTGGCATGTAAATCTTGGTGGGGCAACAAACTAAAAAATAAGTGGGATGCATGCCAGGAAAGCCACTACACAACATAACACAACACTAAACAATACATTAACTGCACTATAACGGGGACAAATGGTGCCCACAAACTGTTAGGGCCTACATAAAGCTGTCCCAACAGCAGAGCTTTCTTTTCAGCACCATGGAGTGAATCCTTACCACTGCTACACCTGGCTATCAGTGGAGCCTTGTCTGACAGCAAAACAGTTCATTCAGCCTCATTTACTGCCTTTTAAAAAAACATAGCTGATATGGTTGACTTGCTTAAAGAAATGTGGTTTCTACAGACAATTGAGATGTACAGACTATGGCAGAAGGCGACGACAAGCAGATAAGAGGCAATCCGCAATTTTCATTAAGACGTTAATGAGCAGGCTAGGACGGACGAAGTCAATATAACTATTTGTTTAGCACTTTTGAAATGTACAGCGACAGAATTCAGAACATGGGCCATTCTTACTGTGTTCTCCCTGCACACCAAGTCAGAACCGTAGCATAAGTAAAGGGGACATATGAGCAGACAATGAAAGCTCTTACAAGTCAAGTTACAGGCTACATATGCACCATCAAGTCAGAAAAGTAGGTGAAATTAAGAGGAGTAAATACATTTGAAGTCGGAAGTTTACATACACTTAAGTTGGAGTCATTAAAACTCGTTTTTCAATCACTCCACAAATGTGTTGTTAACAAACTATAGTTTGGCAAGGCAATTAGGACATCTACTTTGTGCATGACACAAGTCATTTTTTCAACAATTGTTTACAGACAGATTATTTCACTTATAATTCACTGTATTACAATTTCAGTGGGTCAGGAGTTTACATACACTAAGTTGACTGTGCCTTTAAACAGTTTGGAAAATTCCAGAAAATGATGTCATGGCTTTAGAAGCTTCTGATAGGCTAATTGACATAATTTGAGTCAATTGGAGGTGTACCTGTGGATGTATTTCAAGGCCTACCTTCAAACTCAGTGCCTCTTTGCTTGACATCATGGGAAAATCAAAAGAAATCAGCCAAGACCTCCACAAGTCTGGTTCATCCTTGGGAGCAATTTCCAAACACCTGAAGGTACCACGTTCATCTGTACAAACAATAGTATGCAAGTATAAACATCATGGGACCATGCAGCTGTCATACCGCTCAGGAAGGAGACGCGTTCTGTCTCCTAGAGATGAACGTACTTTGGTGTGAAAAGTGCAAATCAATCCCAGAACAACAGCAAAGGACCTTGTGAAGATGCTGGAGGAAATATAATAATAGATATATTTTGATTTGTTTAACATTTTTTTGGGTAACTACATGATTCCGTATGTGTTATTTCATAGTTTTGATGTCTTCACTATTATTCTACAATGTAGAAAATAGTAAAAATAAAGAAAAGCCTTGAATGAGTAGGTGTATCCAAACTTTTGACTAGTACTGCCTATATTCTATACATCACGTGGGCCGTATTAAGACTAAGCAATCAGACAATTAAAATGTTCATCTGACTCCATAAGATGATCAAATTATGCAAATGACTACAGTTGAGTTACAGTAATAGGCAATCAAGAAGTGTCTGAGAATGGAATTCTGAATACAAATATTTCATTAACGTTGTAAAATGAATGGATTCACATACAAGGCATAAAGATTAAGTTACAAGGCCATACTGACATTATCAAAGCATTGCTCTAGTCACATTGATCCTAAGGTTAACTTACAAAACCAAGCATGAACAAAGAGATGCTTTACCAGGCCTGAGGCCTAGAAGTCTAGGAAATGAGAATGGATCATGCAACCTGTTCACCCTGTACAGATGCAAGTTACCACAGAGATCTTACATCCACATAAATAGCATCAAAGTTATCCTCAGAGGACAAATTTTAGCTAGATATCAGACATGATATCTAGCTAAAATAGTATTATTTCATCACAAATTCCAGTAATCAGTTATCTGGATACTCTGTGAGAGCGAGATACATGTTGGGCCCTTAACAGGGGAAGGTCTAACTAGTCCTTGGGAATTGTCCTCTGCTGGGCCATTTCCCATGCATCCAGAGGTATCAAGGAGGACATCAATTAGGGCCGAGCCTGCACGTGTTTGTTAACAGCTAGTCTCTGTAGACAACCTCCCACAATTTTCAAATGCTCTGGCTTAGGGTCTGGTTTGAGACTACCCAGCAGACTATCCGTCTCCTATCCTCAGGAGAACCTAGTCCAGTCCACTGACAGAAGCAGGCTGTTTGAATTATGATCTAAGAAGTGGATTCACATGTATGCAATATTCACTTGTCCTATAATAACATACTGTACGGGAACCTATAAGGGCTATAGGACCAACACCTAGCTGTGCATATAATGCTCCTCTCTGTTGAAATTCAGCTTTGATACAGACCTAGTTCACCATAGCTAGTTCACATCTGGCTGCTTAAATCTAGTTAACTGTAGCTAGTTCACATCTGGCTGCTTAAACCTAGTTCACTTTAGCTAGTTCACATCTGGCTGTTTAAACCTAGTTCACTGTAGCTAGTTCACATCTGGCTGCTTAAACCTAGTTCACTGTAGCTAGTTCACATCTGGCTGTTTAAACCTAGTTCACTGTTGTTAGTTCACATCTGGCTGCTTAAACCTAGTTCACTGTTGTTAGTTCACATCTGGCTGCTTAAACCTAGTTCACTGTAGCTAGTTCACATCTGGCTGCTTAAACCTAGTTCAATGTTGTTAGTTCACATCTGGCTGCTTAAACCTAGTTCACTGTCGCTAGTTCACATCTGGCTGTTTAAACCTAGTTCACTGTATAACTAGTTCACATCTGGCTGTTTAAACCTAGTTCACTGTATAACTAGTTCACATCTGGCTGTTTAAACTTAGTTCACTGTTGTTAGTTCACATCTGGCTGTTTAAACCTAGTTCACTGTAGCTAGTTCACATCTGGCTGTTTAAACCTAGTTCACTGTTGTTAGTTCACATCTGGCTGTTTAAACCTAGTTCACTGTTGTTAGTTCACATCTGGCTGTTTAAACCTAGTTCACTGTAGTTAGTTCACATCTGGCTGTTTAAACCTAGTTCACTGTTGTTAGTTCACATCTGGCTGTTTAAACCTAGTTCACTGTTGTTAGTTCACATCTGGCTGTTTAAACCTAGTTCACTGTTGTTAGTTCACATCTGGCTGTTTAAAACCTAGTTCACTGTATAACTAGTTCACATCTGGCTGTTTTAAACCTAGTTCACTGTAGCTAGTTCACATCTGGCTGTTTAAACCTAGTTCACTGTAGTTAGTTCACATCTGGCTGCTTAAACCTAGGTCACTGTTGTTAGTTCACATCTGGCTGTTTAAACCTAGTTCACTGTATAACTAGTTCACATCTGGCTGTTTAAACTTAGTTCACTGTTGTTAGTTCACATCTGGCTGTTTAAACCTAGTTCACTGTAGCTAGTTCACATCAGGCTGTTTAAACCTAGTTCACTGTATGTCTAGTTCACATCTGGCTGTTTAAACCTAGTTCACTGTTGTTAGTTCACATCTGGCTGTTTAAACCTATTTCACTGTTGTCTAGTTCACATCTGGCTGTTTAAACCTAGTTCACTGTTGTTAGTTCACATCTGGCTGTTTAAACCTAGTTCACTGTTGTTAGTTCACATCTGGCTGTTTAAACCTAGTTCACTGTAGCTAGTTCACATCTGGCTGTTTAAACCTAGTTCACTGTTGTTAGTTCACATCTGGCTGTTTAAACCTAGTTCACTGTTGTTAGTTCACATCTGGCTGTTTAAACCTAGTTCACTGTATAACTAGTTCACATCTGGCTGTTTAAACCTAGTTCACTGTTGTTAGTTCACATCTGGCTGTTTAAACCTAGTTCACTGTTGTTAGTTCACATCTGGCTGTTTAAACCTAGTTCACTGTATAACTAGTTCACATCTGGCTGTTTAAACCTAGTTCACTGTAGCTAGTTCACATCTGGCTGTTTAAACCTAGTTCACTGTAGTTAGTTCACATCTGGCTGCTTAAACCTAGGTCACTGTTGTTAGTTCACATCTGGCTGTTTAAACCTAGTTCACTGTTGTTAGTTCACATCTGGCTGTTTAAACCTAGTTCACTGTATAACTAGTTTCACATCTGGCTGGTTTAAACCTATTTCACTGTTGTTAGTTCACATCTGGCTGTTTAAACCTAGTTCACTGTTGTTAGTTCACATCTGGCTGTTTAAACCTAGTTCACTGTTGTTAGTTCACATCTGGCTGTTTAAACCTAGTTCACTGTATAACTAGTTCACATCTGGCTGTTTAAACCTATTTCACTGTTGTTAGTTCACATCTGGCTGTTTAAACCTAGTTCACTGTAGCTAGTTCACATTTGGCTGTGATTAAACCTATTGAGTCCCTGGACATGGCTTCTCTCACCCCAGAGGCTGCATAATGCAGTGTTAGGAATGACATGGTTTATCATTACTACAGTGTTAGGAATGACATGGTTTATCATTACCACAGTGTTAGGAATGACATGGTTTATCATTACCTCAGTGTTAGGAATGACATGGTTTATCATTACTACAGTGTTAGGAATGACATGGTTTATCATTACCTCAGTGTTAGGAATTACATGGTTTATCATTACTACAGTGTTAGGAATGACATGGTTTATCATTACCACAGTGTTAGGAATGACATGGTTTATCATTACAACAGTGTTAGGAATGACATGGTTTATCATTACTACAGTTTTAGGAATGACATGGTTTATCATTACTGCAGTGTTAGGAATGACATGGTTTATCATTACTGCGGTGTTAGGAATGACACGGTTTATCATTACCTCAGTGTTAGGAATGACATGGTTTATCATTACTACAGTGTTAGGAATGACATGGTTTATCATTACTGCAGTGTTAGGAATGACATGGTTTATCATTACCTCAGTGTTAGGAATGACATGGTTTATCATTACTGCGGTGTTAGGAATGACATGGTTTATCATTACTGCAGTGTTAGGAATGACATGGTTTATCATTACTGCAGTGTTAGGAATGACATGGTTTATCATTACCTCAGTGTTAGGAATGACATGGTTTATCATTACTGCAGTGTTAGGAATGACATGGTTTATCATTACCTGCAGTGTTAGGAATGACATGGTTTATCATTACTGCAGTGTTAGGAATGACATGGTTTATCATTACTGCAGTGTTAGGAATGACATGGTTTATCATTACTACAGTGTTAGGAATGACATGGTTTATCATTACTGCAGTGTTAGGAATGCCATGGTTTATCATTACTGCGGTGTTAGGAATGACATGGTTTATCATTACCTCAGTGTTAGGAATGACATGGTTTATCATTACCTCAGTGTTAGGAATGACATGGTTTATCATTACTACAGTGTTAGGAATGACATGGTTTATCATTACTGCGGTGTTAGGAATGACATGGTTTATCATTACCTCAGTGTTAGGAATGACATGGTTTATCATTACTACAGTGTTAGGAATGACATGGTTTATCATTACTGCAGTGTTAGGAATGACATGGTTTATCATTACTGCGGTGTTAGGAATGACACGGTTTATCATTACCTCAGTGTTAGGAATGACATGGTTTATCATTACTACAGTGTTAGGAATGACATGGTTTATCATTACCTCAGTGTTAGGAATGACATGGTTTATCATTACTACAGTGTTAGGAATGACATGGTTTATCATTACTGCAGTGTTAGGAATGACATGGTTTATCATTACTGCAGTGTTAGGAATGACATGGTTTATCATTACCTCAGTGTTAGGAATGACATGGTTTATCATTACTACAGTGTTAGGAATGACATGGTTTATCACTACTACAGTGTTAGGAATGACATGGTTTATCATTACTGCAGTGTTAGGAAATGACATGGTTTATCATTACCTACAGTGTTAGGAATGACATGGTTTATCATTACTACAGTGTTAGGAATGACATGGTTTATCATTACTGCAGTGTTAGGAATGCACATGGTTTATCATTACCTGCGAGTGTTAGGAATGACATGGTTTATCATTACCTACAGTGTTAGGAATGACATGGTTTATCATTACCTACAGTGTTAGGAATGTACATGGTTTATCATTACTGCAGTGTTAGGAATGACATGGTTTATCATTACTGCAGTGTTAGGAATGACATGGTTTATCATTACCTCAGTGTTAGGAATGACATGGTTTATCATTACTACAGTGTTAGGAATGCCATGGTTTATCATTACTGCAGTGTTAGGAATGACATGGTTTATCATTACCTCAGTGTTAGGAATGACATGGTTTATCATTACTACAGTGTTAGGAATGGCATGGTTTATCATTACTAGTGTTAGGAATGACATGGTTTATCATTACCTCAGTGTTAGGAATGACATGGTTTATCATTACTACAGTGTTAGTAATGACATGGTTTATCATTACTACAGTGTTAGGAATGACATGGTTTATCATTACTGCAGTGTTAGGAATGACATGGTTTATCATTACTGCAGTGTTAGGAATGACATGGTTTATCATTACCTGCAGTGTTAGGAATGACATGGTTTATCATTACCTCAGTGTTAGGAATGACATGGTTTATCATTACTACAGTGTTAGGAATGACATGGTTTATCATTACTACAGTGTTAGGAATGACATGGTTTATCATTACCTCAGTGTTAGGAATGACATGGTTTATCATTACTCAGTGTTAGGAATGACATGGTTTATCATTACCTCAGTGTTAGGAATGACATGGTTTATCATTACTACAGTGTTAGGAATGGCATGTGTTCTCATTACTACAGTGTTAGGAATGACATGGTTTATCATTACCTACAGTGTTAGGAATGACATGGTTTATCATTACCTCAGTGTTAGGAATGACATGGTTTATCATTACCTCAGTGTTAGGAATGACATGGTTTATCATTACTAGTGTTAGGAATGACATGGTTTATCATTACCTCAGTGTTAGGAATGACATGGTTTATCATTACTAGTGTTAGGAATGACATGGTTTATCATTACCTCAGTGTTAGGAATGACATGGTTTATCATTACTACAGTGTTAGGAATGACATGGTTTATCATTACCTCAGTGTTAGGAATGACATGGTTTATCATTACTACAGTGTTAGGAATGACATGGTTCATCATTACCTCAGTGTTAGGAATGACATGGTTTATCATTACTACAGTGTTAGGAATGACATGGTTTATCATTACCTCAGTGTTAGGAATGACATGGTTTATCATTACTACAGTGTTAGGAATGACATGGTTTATCATTACTACAGTGTTAGGAATGACATGGTTTATCATTACCTCAGTGTTAGGAATGACATGGTTTATCATTACTAGTGTTAGGAATGACATGGTTTATCATTACTACAGTGTTAGGAATGACATGGTTTATCATTACTGCAGTGTTAGGAATGACATGGTTTATCATTACCTCAGTGTTAGGAATGACATGGATTATCATTACCTCAGTGTTAGGAATGTAGGAGGAATGTAATGTACGTTAGAACTCTATTCATGTTTTGATTTGTGGGTTTGCTCTACTATGATGGGTGTGAGAGTTACTGTGGTGTTATACGAGCTCTGGGGACGTGTGTGTGTGTGTGTGTGTGTGTGTGTGTGTGTGTGTGTGTGTGTGTGTGTGTGTGTGTGTGTGTGTGTGTGTGTGTGTGTGTGTGTGTGTGTGTGTGTGTGTGTGTGTGTGTGTGTGTGTGCTATAGAGCTCAGGGGAGCTGGGTTGTTCAATCTTAATATCTCTGTTTGTTCAGTATTACGTATTGACAGAGTGTTATAGTAGTTAATACCTAACAGCTTTTCTGTAGCCGGACCACTAGTGGAAAACAGCAGTGTATTTGTCCAAAATAACACCCTATTCCCTTCACAGAGCAGTGTGGGCTCCGGACAAAAGTAGTGCACTATATAGGCAATAGGGTTCCGTTTGGGATGTAGGCAGTGTCCGGGGATTCGCAAAAACATTGCTTTCAGTTCTGTTGCACATGTGAAAATGTGAGCTCCCCCATGAGTACATTTCAAAGGTGTTCTCCTCCTCTGCCACTACTATACTCTCTCTCTCTCTCACTCTCTCTCTTTTTCTCTCCCTCTCTCTCTTTCCCTCTCCCTCGCTCTCTCTGTCTCTCTCTCTCCCCCCTCTCTCCCCCCTCTCTCTCTATCTCTCTCTCTCTCTAACTGCAGTAGTCAATAGACATGACTCTCTCTCTCTGTCTCTCTCTCTCTTTCTGTCTCTCTCTCTTTCTCTCTCTCTCTCTCTCTCTCCCCTCTTTCTCTCTCTCTCTCTCTCTCTCTCTCTCTCTCTCTCTCTCGTCTCAGCATGATGGTCTCGCTCTCTCTCTCTCTCTGTCTCTCTCTTTCTCTCTCCCTCTCTCTCTCTTTCTCTCTCCCTCTCGACTACTCCTTCTTGCACTGCTGTAAGAGCTGCTGTAAGAGCAGTTGAACACACACTCCAACGGTGGCCGAGTTCAAAAGAGAAGTAGGTGAAGTAAGATGTATTAGAAGGCTGAGACACCATTCACACATGTACTGTATTAGAAGGCTGAGACACCATTCACACATGTACTGTATTAGAAGGTTGAGACACACCATTCACACATGTACTGTATTAGAAGGTTGAGACACCATTCACACATGTACTGTATTAGAAGGCTGAGACACACCATTCACACATGTACTGTATTAGAAGGCTGAGACACACCATTCACACATGTACTGTATTAGAAGACCGAGACACCATTCACACATGTACTGTATTAGAAGACTGAGACAGAAACACTATTCACACATGTACTGTATTAGAAGGCTGAGACACCATTCACACATGTACTGTATTAGAAGGCTGAGACACCATTCACACATGTACTGTATTAGAAGGCTGAGACACACCATTCACACATGTACTGTATTAGAAGGCTGAGACACCATTCACACATGTACTGTATTAGAAGGCTGAGACACCATTCACACATGTACTGTATTAGGGGTGGCAGCGTAGCCTAGTGGTTAGAGTGTTGGACTAGTAACCGAAAGGTTGCAAGATCAAATCCCCGAGCTGACAATGTACAAATCTGTCGTTCTGCCCCTGAACAAGGCAGTTAATCCACTGTTCCTAGGCTGTCATTGAAAATAAGAATGTGTTCTTAACTGATTTGCCTAGTTAAATAAAGGAAAAATAAAACAAATTAGAAGGCTGAGACAGAAACACTATTCACACATGTACTGTATTAGAAGGCTGAGACACAGCCTATTACAGCTGCAAGTCTCTTGGGTGAAATATAGCTTGGCACATCTAGTCACTGGGATTTTTGCCCATTCTTCAAGACAAAACTGCTCCAGCTCCAAGTAGGATGGGTTCCCCTGGTGTACGGCAATCTTTAAGTCATACCACAGATTCTCAATTAGATTGAGGTCTGGGCTTTGACTAGGCCATTCCAAGACATTTAAATGTTTTCCCTTAAACCACTCAAGTATTGCTTTAGCAGTATGCTTAGGGTCATTGTCCTGCTGGAAGGCGAACCTCCGTCCAAGTCTCAAATCTCTGGAAGACTGAAACAGGTTTCCCTCAAGAATTTCCCTGTATTTAGCGCCATCCATCATTCCTTCAATTCTGACCAGTTTCTCAGTCCCTGCCGATGAAAAACATCCCCACAGCATGATGCTGCCACCACCATGCTTCACTGTGGGGATGCTGTTCTCGGGGTGATTGAGTTGGGTTTGCACCAGACATAACGTTTCCCTTGATGGCTGAAAAGCTACATTTTAGTCTCATCTGACCAGAGTGGCTTCTTCCATATGTTTGGGGAGTCTCCCACCTGCCTTTTGTTGAACACCAAACGCGTTTGCTTATTTTTTCTTTAAGCAATGGCTTTTTTTCTGTCCACTCTGTCCACCCAAGCCCAGCTCTGTGGAATGTATGGCTTAAAGTGGTCTTATGGACAGATAATCCACTCTCCACTGTGGAGCTTTGCAGCTCCTTCAGGGTTATCTTTGGTTTCTATGTTGCCTCTTTGATTAATGCCCTCCTTGCCTGGTCTGTGAGTTTTGGTGGGCGGGCCTCTCTTGGCAGGTTTGTTGTGGTGCCATATTCTTTCCATTTTTTTAAATAATGGATTTAATGGTACTCCGTGGGATGTTCAAAGTTTCAGATATTTTTTTTATAACCCAACCCTGATCTGTACTTCTCCACAACTTTGTCCCTGACCTGTTTGGAGAGCTCCTTGGTCTTCATAGTGCCGCTTGCTTGGTGGTGCCGCTTGCTTAGTGGTGTTACAGACTCTGGGGCGTTCCAGAACAGGTGTATATTTCCTAAGATCATGTGACAGATCATGTGACACATTGATTATACACAGGTGGACTTTATTTAACTAATGATGTGACTTATTATTATTTAGGGGCTTCATAGCAAACTTTTCCGTTATTTATTTTTTGGAAATTTTGAAACAAGTTATTTTTTACATTTCACCACCAATTTGGACTATTTTATGTATGTTCATTACATGAAATCCAAATTAAAAATCAATTTTAATTACAGGTTGTAATGCAACAAAATAGGAAAAACACCAAGGGGGATGAATACTTTGCAAGGCACTGTACTGGTGTCTGTTTTATAACCAGAGTAAGGCTGTAAGGGTATGACTATAGGACATGACCTATAGAAACGCCTACACCTAACCTCAGTACTTCTCCAGGTTCTTCAACACAACAACTCTACATACACAAGTTGAACTTTAAATGTTGCTTTTGCATAATTACCAACGTGACGACAGAAATTAATTCTTACCAAACTGCCATTAGTCATGAAGTCATGAAGAAGTGCAATAACAGTCCACTTCACTGTCTCAGATACAGTAGTCTTTATGTATGAAGAAAAGCAATAACAGTCCACTTCACTGTCTCAGATACAGTAGTCTTTATGTATGAAGAAAAGCAATAACAGTCCACTTCACTGTCTCAGATACAGTAGTCTTTATGTATGAAGAAAAGCAATAACAGTCCACTTCACTGTCTCAGATACAGTAGTCTTTATGTATGAAGAAAAGCAATAACAGTCCACTTCACTGTCTCAGATACAGTAGTCTTTATGTATGAAGAAAAGCAATAACAGTCCACTTCACTGTCTCAGATACAGTAGTCTTTATGTATGAAGAAAAGCAATAACAGTCCACTTCACTGTCTCAGATACAGTAGTCTTTATGTATGAAGAAAAGCAATAACAGTCCACTTCACTGTCTCAGATACAGTAGTCTTTATGTATGAAGAAAAGCAATAACAGTCCACTTCACTGTCTCAGATACAGTAGTCTTTGTGCAATAAACTCAGAATGATTCTAAATTATGCAATGTGTGTGTGTGTGTGTGTGTGTGTGTGTGTGTGTGTGTGTGTGTGTGTGTGTGTGTGTGTGTGTGTGTGTGTGTGTGTGTGTGTGTGTGTGTGTGTGTGTGTGTGTGTGTGTGTGTGGCTCTAAGGTATATTGCATAATGCAGTGAAAAGTACAATTATCTTGACGCTGAAAGTATTGCCTGGTTGTCCAAAAGATTTGTTCACTCCAAAATGGCAGAGCCCTATGGGATAAAAACTAGTGCACTTTGTGGGTAGTAGGGTGCCATTTGGGATCCAGACAGACAGTAATTCCATTTGTCAGTTTTAGTTTTGGGGGGATTTCCCATAAAGCCTAGAACATAATGAGGAGAAATATAAATTAGAGGAAAACTAAAAAACAGCATGAAACTCTTTGTTTCCATCCTCATTTATTCACAAGCATTAATGAAAGTAAGGAGGAGGAGATGACAGGAGGGAGGAGAGAAGAAGAGGAAGAGGAGGAGAGGACAGGAGGGAGGGAGGAGAGGAGGAGGAGACGAGAAGGAGAGGACAGGAGGGAGTAGAGAAGGAGAGGAGGAAGAGGAGGAGAGGAGGGGAGGACAGGACAGGAGGGAGGGAGGAGAGGAGGACAGGAGGGAGGAGAGGAGAGGACAGGAGGGAGGAGAGGAGGATGAGAGGGCAGGAGGGAGGAGAGGAGAGGACAGGAGGGAGGAGAGGAGGATGAGAGGGCAGGAGGGAGGAGGAGAAGAAGAGGAGAGGACAGGAGGGAGGAGAGGACAGGAGGGTGGAGAGGAGGAGAGGAGGGGAGGACAGGAAGGAGGAGAGGAGGGGAGGAGGAGAGGAGGGGAGGACAGGGGGGAGGAGAGGACAGGGGGGAGGAGAGGAGGAGAGGAGGGGAGGACAGGAGGGAGGAGAGGAGGAGAGGAGGAGAGGACAGGAGGGAGGAGAGGAGGGGAGGACAGGAGGGAGGAGAGGAGGATAGGAGGAGAGGACAGGAGGGAGGAGAGGAGGACAGGAGGGAAGGACAGGAGGGAGGAGAGGAGAGGAAGAGGAGAGGACAGGAGGGAGGAGAGGAGGCTGGAGATGAGGATGAGAGGACAGGAGGAGAGGACAAGAGGGAGGAGAGGAGGAGGAGGAGGAGGAGGAGGGGACAGGAGGTAGGAGAGGAGGAGGAGGAGAGGGCAGGAGGAGAGGAGAGGAGGAGAGGATAGGAGGGAGGAGAGGAGGAGAGGAGGAGTCTAGGAGGAGAGGACAGGAGGGAGGAGAGGATGAGAGGAGGAGGAGAGGACAGGAGGGAGGAGAGGAGAGGAGGAAGGGACAGGAGGGAGAAGAGGATGAGGAGGAGATGACAGTAGGGAGGAGAAGTGGAGAGTACAGGAGGGAGAAGAGGAGAAAATGGAGGGGAGAATATGAGATATAAAGGGAAGGAGAAGTAGATTGAGAGGGGGAAGAAGAGAGGAGAGGAGGAGAGAAAAGAGGAGATGAGGAGGAGGGAGAAAGGGTGGGAGTATGAAGACAAAAGGAGAAAACAATGAAGGGAGGAGGAAGAGGATGATGATGAGAAAGAGGGTAATAATATATTGCATATAGGGAATTCTTGCTCAAGATGGAAAACCTTGGTAATCCACAATGAACATGATGACATAAACATGTTTGATTGAAGTATATTTATTCAGGAACTCAATAAGAAAACCATTCAAAAATTGTCCTTTACCAATATTTATTCTTGCGTCATATCCTTTTCTGTAAATTCTCTGTTGAACATGTCTACATTAGTTCTCACAATGGGCATGTTTATTTTTCCTTTAAAGTACCGTTGGTGTGCTCTGGGGAAAGACCATGACAAGGAATGTAGAAATGGTGAAAGACACACACATCATTTTACATCAGTAACATACCTCACAGACACATGGTTGACACAAGGTTCACTATTTTACCCAGAGCCTTGTGGGATGCAAATAGGATTGTTACTGCAGCTGCTGAAAACTGGTCCATCAGGGACACTAACTGTTATCCCCCTGTTGTTGTACCATGTATCCTGGCCTTTCATGATTTCTCTATCATGGTTTCTCTATCATGATTTCACTATCATGTTTTCTCTATCGTGGTTTCTCTATCGTGACTTCTCTATCGTGGTTTCTCTATCGTGGTTTCTCTTTCATGGTTTCTCTATCGTGGTTTCTCTATCGTGGTTTCTCTATCGTGACTTCTCTATCGTGGTTTCTCTATCGTGATTTCTCTATCGTGGTTTCTCTATCGTGACTTCTCTATCGTGGTTTCTCTATCGTGATTTCTCTATCGTAACTTCTCTATCGTGGTTTCTCTCCAGAGCACACCAACCGTGTGTGTGTGTGTGTTGTGTGTGTGTGTGTGTGTGTGTGTGTATACATGTGGGCGTGTGTTTGCATCTGTGAGCGTAGGTGTGTGTATTTCCATGTGTGTGTGTGTATATGTGTGCGTGCATACACGTGCATGTGTGTGTGTGCGTATGTATGTTAGTACGTATGTATGTGCGTGTGTGCACACCAATATGTGTGTGTGTGTGTGTGTGTGTGTGTGTGTGTGTGTGTGTGTGTGTGTGTGTGTGTGTGTGTGTGTGTGTGTGTGTGTGTGTGTGTATTCTGTCTCTAGCTGGTAATAACTGCTAAAGCATTGAGCCCATGTTTCCATTCTCAAAACAGAGACAGAGAATTAATCCTGAGCAAAAGTCAAGAATCTTTCAGCAGTCTCTTACAGTAATACACATTACAGACCCAACTCTACGGGAAACACAGGAGAACTGCCTCTGGTTCTGGTGCATTACAGACCCAACTCTACGGGAAACACAGGAGAACTGCCTCTGGTTCTGGTGCATTACAGACCCAACTCTACGGGAAACACAGGAGAACTGGTTCTGGTTCTGGTGCATTACAGACCCAACTCTATGGGAAACACAGGAGAACTGGTTCTGGTTCTGGTGCATTACAGACCCAACTCTATGGGAAACACAGGAGAACTGGTTCTGGTTCTGGTGCATTACAGACCCAACTCTATGGGAAACACAGGAGAACTGCCTCTGGTTCTGGTGCATTACAGACCCAACTCTACGGGAAACACAGGAGAACTGGTTCTGGTTCTGGTGCATTACAGACCCAACTCTATGGGAAACACAGGAGAACTGGTTCTGGTTCTGGTGCATTACAGACCCAACTCTATGGGAAACACAGGATAACTGGTTCTGGTTCTGGTGCATTACAGACCCAACTCTATGGGAAACACAGGAGAACTGGTTCTGGTTCTGGTGCATTACAGACCCAACTCTATGGGAAACACAGGATAACTGGTTCTGGTTCTGGTGCATTACAGAAAAAACTCTACGGGAAACACAGGAGAACTGGTTCTGGTTCTGGTGCATTACAGACCCAACAGACTCAACCCAACTGGTCATATGAGTTGGATTATAATGACTTCATTGGGACCATAACTCGTGAACATTACATCTCTACCTTTCTCTTGGTCCTGGTCAGGACTCTGTGAGTCTGCAGTCAAATAGACGTTAAAATCCTTAAGCTTCTATTGACACACCCATCAGTCTAAATCGCATAATAAAACAATCCCCATCAAAATATGTCAGGTTAAATTAGAGATATCTGGAGATATATTTTTGCATAGGCTGCATCTCATCCACCTATGTCAGCCTACCATATCTGTGGTGGAAGGTGGCCGAGCTACAGCGGTGTTTGTCAGACCATGAGGAATCCCGAAAATCAGTCTTCTCATGAATACATCGGTAGCATCCAAACAGATTGGCCTACAAACTAATAGGACCACTCTAAAATGAGACTCTCACCTAAACCATGGTGTTCTCCATTTTGGTCTACAATCCCACAGGACTCGTCTGAGGTCGGTACCGTTTGGAAAGGGAACATTCTCACGAACACTTCTGTCCTATATCAAGGAGATATGAGAAAGCTCAGGAAAATGTTTTGTTTCTTGGACACATATTTAACCCCCTTTTTTTGTTGGCACAAAACAACCTCCATACGTCCATAAAATGTTTAAACCTTCAGACGAGTCCTGTACCGGGTTACTTTCAGACGAGTCCTGTACCGGGTTACCTTCAGACGAGTCCTGTACCGGGTTACCTTCAGACGAGTCCTGTACCGGGTTACTTTCAGACGAATCCTGTACCGGGTTACTTTCAGACGAGTCCGGTACCGGGTTACTTTCAGACGAGTCCGGTACCGGGTTACCTTCAGACGAGTCCTGTACCGGGTTACTTTCAGACGAGTCCGGTACCGGGTTACTTTCAGACGAATCCTGTACCGGGTTACTTTCAGACGAGTCCGGTACCGGGTTACCTTCAGACGAGTCCTGTACCGGGTTACTTTCAGACGAGTCCGGTACCGGGTTACTTTCAGACGAATCCTGTACCGGGTTACTTTCAGACGAGTCCGGTACCGGGTTACTTTCAGACGAATCCTGTACCGGGTTACTTTCAGACGAATCCTGTACCGGGTTACTTTCAGACGAGTCCGGTACCGGGTTACTTTCAGACGAGTCCGGTACCGGGTTACCTTCAGACGAGTCCTGTACCGGGTTACTTTCAGACGAGTCCGGTACCGGGTTACTTTCAGACGAATCCTGTACCGGGTTACTTTCAGACGAGTCCGGTACCGGGTTACCTTCAGACGAGTCCTGTACCGGGTTACTTTCAGACGAGTCCGGTACCGGGTTACTTTCAGACGAATCCTGTACCGGGTTACTTTCAGACGAGTCCGGTACCGGGTTACTTTCAGACGAGTCCTGTACCGGGTTACTTTCAGACGAGTCCTGTACCGGGTTACTTTCAGACGAGTCCTGTACCGGGTTACCTTCAGACGAGTCCTGTACCGGGTTACCTTCAGACGAGTCCGGTACCGGGTTACTTTCAGACGAGTCCTGTACCGGGTTACCTTCAGACGAGTCCTGTACCGGGTTACCTTCAGACGAGTCCGGTACCGGGTTACCTTCAGACGAGTCCTGTACCCGGTTACCTTCAGACGAGTCCTGTACCGGGTTACCTTCAGACGAGTCCTGTACCGGGTTACCTTCAGACGAGTCCTGTACCGGGTTACTTTCAGACGAGTCCTGTACCGGGTTACCTTCAGACGAGTCCTGTACCGGGTTACTTTCAGACGAGTCCTGTACCGGGTTACCTTCAGACGAGTCCTGTACCGGGTTACCTTCAGACGAGTCCTGTACCGGGTTACCTTCAGACGAGTCCTGTACCGGGTTACCTTCAGACGAGTCCTGTACCGGGTTACCTTCAGACGAGTCCTGTACCGGGTTACCTTCAGACGAGTCCCGTGACAATTGTGGGGGCTGTAGAGCAAAAATGGAGAACAGCAGTGAGAATCTCCCCTTTCCATAGTGGAGTCACATTCATTTGTTGCCCAAACGGTTCAGACACTACAGATAGAAGTTGGCACATTGACGGTACCGATACCGCTAACTCAATATACTCCCCTATAACTCCCTCTTCCAATATACTCCCCTATAACTCTCTTCTGCTGTTAACTCAATATATTCCTCTATAACTCCCTCCTGCTGCTAACTCAATATACTCCACTATAACTCTCTTCTGCTGTTAACTCAATATACTCCACTATAACTCTCTTCTGCTGTTAACTCAATATACTCCACTATAACTCTCTATATTGTCCTGCTGTTAACTCAATATACTCCACTATAACGCTCTATATTGTCCTGCTGTTAACTCAATATACTCCACTATAACTCCCTCCTGCTGTTAACTCAATATACTCCCCTATAACTCTCTATATTGTCCTGCTGTTAACTCAATATACTCCACTATAACTCCCTCCTGCTGTTAACTCAATATACTCCACTATAACTCCCTCTTCCTGTTAACTCAATATACTCCACTATAACTCCCTCTTCCTGTTAACTCAATATACTCCACTATAACTCTCTTCTGCTGTTAACTCAATATACTCCACTATAACTCTCTTCTCCTGCTAACTCAATATACTCCACTATAACTCCCTCTTCCTGTTAACTCAATATACTCCACTATAACTCCCTCCTGCTGCTAACTCAATATACTCCACTATAACTCCCTCTTCCTGTTAACTCAATATACTCCACTATAACTCCCTCCTGCTGCTAACTCAATATACTCCACTATAACTCCCTCCTGCTGCTAACTCAATATACTCCACTATAACTCTCTTCTGCTGTTAACTCAATATACTCCACTATAACTCCCTCCTGCTGCTAACTCAATATACTCCACTATAACTCCCTCCTGCTGCTAACTCAATATATTCCACTATAACTTTCTTCTGCTGTTAACTCAATATACTCCCCTATAACTCCCTCTTCCTGTTAACTCAATATACTCCACTATAACTCTCTTCTGCTGTTAACTCAATATACTCCACTATAACTGTGTGTAGTGAACTCTGCACTAAAGCACTGGTCTGTAAAACTCAACTTGTCTTCAAAGTGGAATTATAGACTTGTGGAGAGAAAGACAGAGCTAAAGAGAGAGGAGAGGAGAGGAGAGGAGAGGAGAGGAGAGGAGAGGAGAGGAGAGGAGAGGAGAGGAGAGGAGAGGAGAGGAGAGGAGAGATAATATCTATCATTGTATTGGTGTGCAGGTGTTGTTACAGCAGAGAGGCTGCTGGTAGTTAGTTTACTCTGTGTGCATGCGGCTGCGTGTGTATGGCTGCTGGTAGTTACATTACTCAGGGTAATAGAGAATGTTGTCTTTCGGTGAGCTTAAATCTTTTCTCCAAAGTGACTTAAATTTAGGTATGAGAAAACGTATTGTGTAAAATGTATCTGTGTGGTAATTGAACCCACTCCCTCCCCCCTCCCTTGTAGTTTACTCAGGGTAAATGGAGGTGTGGAGGTGGTTGTCTTCTTCACCATGTGGATCATTACTGTAACAGCTCTCTGATAACACTGAAGCTATAGGAGGAAGATATGTATTGTTGAATATATGGATTTAGGAGGTGTGATAATGTAATAAAATAACAATAATAACATTGTCCTTAATCTAACACTTTTATCTAAAATGACTTACTGTTGTAAAGTTAAGATATACTAATATGAAAAATGTATTCAGCAAATGTAATTTAATGTTTTATTGAGCCCACAACCTACAGTAAACCCTCTCCCACTTACCTTTCTTTGGCTCTCCACATCCATCTCTTCCTCCCCCTCTCTTCCTCATCGCCCTCCCTTCCCTTCCTTCCCATCCCTCCCTTCCCACCCTTCCCTTCCCACCCTTCCCATCCCTCCCTTCCCTTCCTTCCCATCCCTCCCTTCCCATCCCTCCCTTCCCATCCCTCCCTTCCCATCCCTCCCTCCCTTCCCACCCTTCCCTTTCCATCCTTCCCTTCCATTCCTTCCCATCCCTCCCTTCCCATCCCTCCCTCCCTTCCCACCCTTCCCTTTCCATCCTTCCCTTTCCATCCTTCCCTTCCCTTCCTTCCCTTCCATTCCTTCCCATCCCTCCCTTCCCATCCCTCCCTTCCCACCCCACCCTTCCCTTTCCATCCTTCCCTTCCCTCCCTTCCCTCCCTTCCCTCCCTTTCCATCCTTCCCTTTCCATCCTTCCCTTTCCATCCTTCCAAGTAACTGTAGCCCCAGAGGACATTCTCTCTCCAACATGATGATAAACATGATTTCACAGTGTGTTACCATCATCATCAGGGCTCTCCTAAAAGGATTAATCCAAGCTCTGAAACAGACAGACAGACAGACAGACAGACAGACAGACAGACAGACAGACAGACAGACAGACAGACAGACAGACAGACAGACAGACAGACAGACAGACAGACAGACAGACAGACAGACAGACAGACAGACAGACAGACAGACAGACAGACAGACAGACAGACAGACAGATAGATAGATAGATAGATAGATAGATAGATAGATAGATAGATAGATAGATAGATAGATAGATAGATAGATAGATAGATAGATAGATAGATAGATAGATAGATAGATAGATAGATAGATAGATAGATAGATAGATAGATAGATAGATAGATAGATAGATAGATATAGATAGATAGATAGATTGATTGATTGATTGATTGATTGATTGATTGATTGATTGAGAGGGAGGGAGAAGGGGTGCGGGGGTGTAATATCTGGTGCTGTGGGAAATTAAAGTTGAAGTTCCTTGGTTCCTTGCCTCTGCTCAGGCACACACACACACACACACACACACACACACACACACACACACACACACACACACACACACACACACACACACACACACACACACACACACACGTTAATCAGCAGCCCAGAGAGAAATCTAAGACCACATCTACACCTAGTGGAGGGTATCTGATACAACCTCTTCTCCCTCCTTCTCTTCCTCAATCTCTCTCTCTCCCTCCTTCTCTTCCTCAATCTCTCTCTCTCTTTTTCTCTCCCTCCTTCTCTTCCTCAATCCCTCTCTCTCTCTTTCTCTCCCTCCTTCTCTTCCTCAATCCCTCTCTCTCTCCCTCTCTCTCCCTCCTTCTCTTCCGCAATCCCTCTCTCTCTCTTTCTCTCCCTCCTTCTCTTCCTCATCCCTCTCTCTCTCTTTTTCTCACTCCGTCTCTTCCTCAATCCCTCTCTCTCTCTTTCTCTCCCTCCTTCTCTTCCTCAATCCCTCTCTCTCTCTCTCTCTCTCTCTCTCTTTCTCTCCCTCCTTCTCTTCCTCAATCCCTCTCTCTCTCTTCTCCCTCCTTCTCTTCCTCAATCCCTCTCTCTCTCTCTCTCTCTCTCTCTCTCTCTCTCTCTTTCTCTTTCTCTCCCTCCATTCCATATCTCTTTCTCTCTCCCTTTCCCTCTCCTTCGCTCCCTCTCTTATCTTTGTAAATCCCTCTCTCCTTTCTCCTTCTCTCTCTGACTCTCTCTCCATCTCTCTTCCTCCAGGATAACGATGTGGTTATGATTAAGATAGAATGCAGTTATGTAAAAGGTAAGTAGTCAAACTCATCAAGAGAGAATGATACCTCCTTATTCAGTCTCCAGGCAAACATTAAATACGCTTTTGAAAACCTCAAACTCCCATTTCAGAGCGGTGACAAACATAACCTACTCTTACTGCTAGGAAAATAAATCACACTTTCAAGTAAAGACAAATACATGTTCCACTGGGACTTACGGAGGGCTGCAGTCATAATGGACCTTCTCCCTCCCTCCCTCCCTCCCTCCCTCCCCTCCCTCCCTCCCTCCCCTCCCTCCCTCCCTCCCTCTCTGAGACTGTTAGTTTCCATGAGCTATATAGTCCTACTGTCCACCCTGATCCAAGCCCATAGAACAAAAACCAGTAAACGGACATTCCAGTGTGAATGAGTTCGTAGGGCTGCGCCTCGTGCCTTTGGCCTGCATCCTAAGTCTCTCTCAACTCGCCCCAGACTGAAACCAGCTGCAGAAAGCTGTCTTTCGCCTCATGCAATCAGGTTGCCTCTCCAGGGTTGGGTAGGTCACTTTTCAAATGTAATCCGTTACAGTTAAGTAATAGTTTTACCTGTCCAAAATTGTAATCAGTAACGTAACTTTTGGATTACACAAACTCAGTAACGTAATCTGATTACTCTTTGGATTAGTTTCCCCTTAAGAGGCATTAGAAGATGAAAAGGATCCATTAAACACATTTGGTGTGTCACGATAGTGGTCTCTGATTGGTGGTCATCATTTGGTGTGTCACGATAGTGGTCTCTGATTGGTGGTCATCATTTGGTGTGTCACGATAGTGGTCTCTGATTGGTGGTCATCATTTGGTGTGTCACGATAGCGGTCTCTGACTTGGTAGTCAGCACTTGCTAAGGTGGAACGAAGAGGTCTCTAAATTGGTGCGCCTTTTTTCTGCAAAAGTCCTTTTTGAATTGAAAAGTAATCCAAGAAGTAATCATATAGTTTTTGAAAAGTATCTGTAATCTGATTACAATATTTTTTATTGTAATATAACTGATTACAGTTTTTTTTTAAATCAGATTACATGTAATCAGTTACTTCCCAACCCTGCTCTCCATGTAATCCTCCCTATTCCCTTTCCTCTCCACCTTCTCCCCCCTATTTCCTTTCCTCTCCACCTTCTCCTACTCCCTATTCCCTTTCCTCTCCACCTTCTCCTCCTCCCTATTCCCTTTCCTCTCCACCTTCTCCTCCTTCCTATTCCCTTTCCTCTCCACCTTCTCCTCCTCCCTATTCCCTTTCCTCTCCACCTTCTCCTCCTTCCTATTCCCTTTCCTCTCCACCTTCTCCACCTTCTCCTCCTCCCTATACCCTTTCATCTCCACTTCTGCAGACCATCTCCCCAGTCCTCTCTCCCCTCTCACCTCCTCCTCTCCTCTTCCTCCCATTTTTCCCAACTCTCTACACCTGCCCATCTTCCAGTCCTTTCCTTCTCTTCCTTCCCTCTCCACCTCTGTCTTTCCCTCTCAATCTCCTCTCTCCTCCTCCTCTTCCCTCCATCCAGACCATTTCACAGGCCTCTTTATGCTGCAGCTAAAAGCAGCTCATGTTCAAACACTCCTTTAAACCACATACACACTCTCTCTCTCTCTCTTTCTCTCTCCTGGGACATCCTCCTTTAAACCCACAGTGAGATGAGAGGGGCTGTCTGGTGAAATAGTAATAGTCTGTTAATTGGTTGTTAATGGACTGGGTTGTGGTAATAGTCCCAATAGTCCCCTGTTTATTACCATTACACAGACCTGTGAGCCCTGGCCATAGTGTAAGGTTACACCTCTACAACTGGCTGATTGCTTTCCACTCACAGTAAACCAGGATTAGCGTCCCAAATGGCACCCTATTCACTATAAAGTGCACTATATAGGGAATAGGGTGCTGTTTTGGACACACCCAATATATTGTGTTATTCGGAGGGTAGATGTTAATCTCATTATTGTTTTATGTGCTGCTGCTTTGGTTTATAATTGTCATTTTCTAGCCACAAATCAAGTGCTCTAAGTGTCGACCACATTGTCTAGTGAGATTATTCCCCTAACCCCTAATAAAGTAACCCAACATCAATGTGAAAGACGGTGGAGAGCATGCCAAGACGCATGAAAACTGTGATTGAAAATCAGGGTTATTCCACCAAATATTGATTTCTGAACTCTTCCTAAGTTAAAACATTAGCATTGTGTTGTTTAAAAATGAATATGAACTTCTTTTCTTTGCGTTATTTGAGGTTTGACAACACTGCTCGTCGAACATCTCATTACAAAATCATGGGCATTAATATGAAGTTGGTCCCCCCTTTGCTGCTATAACAGCCTCCACTCTTCTGGGAAGGCTTTCCATTAGATGTTGGAACATTGCTGTGGGGACTTGCTTCCATTCAGCCGCAAGAGCATTAGTGAGGTCGGGCACTGATGTTGGGCGATTAGGCCTGGCTTGCAGTCGGTGTTCCAATTCATCCTAAAGGTGTTCGATGGGGTTGAGGTCAGGGCTCTGTGCAGGCCAGTCAAGTTCTTCCACACCCATCTCAACAAACCATTTCTTTGTTCATTGTCATACTGAAACAGGAAAGGGCCACAGCATTGTCTAGAATGTCAAATCAAATCAAATCTTATTTGTCACATGACCCAAATACAACCTTACAGTGAAATGCTTACTTACAAGCCCTTAACCAACAATGCAGTTTTAAGAAAAGTAAGTGTTCAAAAAAAAATAGATAAGTAAAAATGTTTTATGACAAATAATTAAAGAACAGCAGTAAAATAACAGTAGCAAGGCTATATACAGGGGGTAACGGTACAGAGTCAATGTGCGGGGGCACCGGTTAGTCGAGGTAATTGAGGTAATATGTACATGTAGGTAGAGTTAAAGTGACTATGCATAGATAATTAACAGAGAGTAGCAGCAGCGTAACAGAGGGAGGGGTGCAAATAGTCTGGGTAGCCATTTGATTAGCTGTTCAGAGTCTTATGAGTCTTATGGCTTGGGGGTAGAAGCTGTTAAGAAGCCTTTTGGACCTAGACTTAGCGCTTCGGTACCGCTCCGGTACCGCTCTGACACCGCCTGGTATAGAGGTCCTGGATGGCAGGAAGCTTGGCCCAGTGATGTACTGGGCCATACGCACTCTCCTCTGTAGTGCCTGGCGGTCAGAGGCCGAGCAGTTGCCATACCAGCTAGTGATGCAACCAGTCAGGATGCTCTCAGTAGTGCAGCTGTAGAACTTTTTGAGGATCTGAGGACACATGCCAAATCTTTGTTGGTGATGTGGACATCAAAGAACTTAAAGCTCTCAACCTTCTCCACTACAGCCCCATCGATGAGAATGGAGGCATGCTCTGTCCTCCTTTTCCTGTAGTCCACAATCATCTCCTTTGTCTTGATCACGTTGAGGGAGAGGCTGTTATCCTGGCACCACACAGCCAGGTCTATGACCTCCTCCCTACAGGCTGTCTCATATTGTCGGTGATCAGGCCTATCACTGTTGTGTCGTCAGCAAACTTAATGATGGTGTTGGAGTCCTGCCTGGCCATGCAGTCATGAGTGAACAGGGAGTACAGGAGGGGACTGAGCACGCACCCATAAGGGGCCCCCGTGTTGAGGATCAGCGTGGCAGATGTGTTGTTACCTACCCTTACCACCTGGGGACGGCCCGTCAGGAAGTCCAGGATCCAGTTGCAGAGGGGTGTTTAGTCCCAGGGTCCTTAGCTTTGTGATGAGCTTTGAGGGTACTTGTATGCTGTAGGGTTAAGATTTCCCTTCACTGGAACTAAGGGGTCTAGCCCGAACCATGAAAAACATCCCCAGACCATTATTCCTCCTTCACCAAACTTTACAGTTGGGGTAGGTAGTGTTCTCCTGGCATCCGCCAAACCCAGATTAGTTTGCCAGACTGCTACGTAGATGGTGAAGCGTGATTCATCACTCCAGAGAATGCGTTTCCACTGCTCCAGAGTCCAATGGCGCCGAGCTTTACACTGTCACGATCGTCATAAAGGTGCAGCGTGAGTTGAGTTCCACATCTTTATTTAAAGTGAAACTTAAAAAAACAATAAACAAACAACGAAATGTGAATGCCGTGGTGCAACATGCACACACACAAAACAATATCCCACAAACACAGGTGGGAAAAAGGGCTACCTAAATATGATCCCCAATTAGAGGCAACGATTAACAGCTGCCTCTAATTGGGAACCATACAATCCACCAACATAGAAATACAAATGCTAGAAACCCCCCTAGTCACGCTCTGACCTATACACCATAGAGAACCCAGAGGGCTCTCTATGGTTAGGGCGTGACAGTACCCCCTCCGAAAGTGCGGACTCCGACCGCAAAAACCTGAACCTTTTTCATGGTTCGGGCTAGGCTCCTTAGTTCCAGTGAAGGGAAATCTTAGCGCTATGGAATACAATGCCATTCTATACAATTCTGTGCCTCCTACTTTGTGGCAACAGTTTGGGGAAGGCCCTTTCCTGTTTGAGAAAGACAATGCCCCCTTTCACAAAGTGAGGTCCATACAGAAATGCTTTGTCAAGAATGGTGTGGAAGAACTTGACTGGCCTGCACAGAGCCGTGACCTCAACCCCATCGAACACCTTTGGGATGAATTGGAACGCCAACTTAGAGCCAGGCCTAATCGCCCAGCATCAGTGCCCGACCTCACAAATGCTCTTGTGGCTGAATGGAAGCAAGTCCCCACAGCAATGTTCCAACATCTAGAGGAAAGTCTTCCCAGAAGAGTGGAGGAAGTTATAGCAGCAAAGGGGGGACCAACTCCATATTAATGCCCATGATCTTGGAATGAGATGTTCGACGAGCAGGTATCCACATACTTTTGGTCATGTAGTGTATAACCAGTCAGAACGACTCCTTGGACATTGATTCTGTTTCTACTGCATGTTCTCCTCTGGTGAGCATTGGGTTTAAGTGTTCATATGTATATAAATATATATCCAATAGGAATGTAAAAGACTAGAGTTATTTGTGACTATGATGTTTGTCTCTACTCTCCAGTACATCCACTACAGTGGAAATGTAATATTGATGTACAAATGGCTGGGAGACCACACACACACACACACACACACACACACACACACACACACACACACACACACACACACACACACACACACACACACACACACACACACACACACACACACACACACACACACAAATCAAATGGAATCACAACTAAAAGTTCAACTGTCGACGTCAACACATCTATTTTTGATCATTTCAACTGTACGAGATGCCAGTCCTTTTAAAGTCAAACCACAAGGGCAATGTTGCAAAGAATATATTTAGAGATAAGTGATATTTCAGCGCTCAATCACTCTCAGTTCTGCGTCATTTATGAGGAGACAAATAGTTGTTGAGAGTTGGTTAGAGCACGAACTGTGTGTGTGTGTGTGCGTGCGTGCGTGCGTGCGTGCGTGCGTGCGTGCGTGCGTGCGTGCGTGCGTGCGTGCGTGCGTGCGTGTGTGTGTGTGTGTGTGTGTGTGTGTGTGTGTGTGTGTGTGTGTGTGTGTGTGTGTGTGTGTGTGTGCTTAACATGGCCGCAGTGCAGGATATTACTCTGACAGAGCTGGGCTTTTTACAGTGGGGGTCTTTTGGACATCCAATCCAACGAACTAAAATAGACTAGTGGCTTTCAGTCAGAGTAATGTCACTCCTCGCTGTGGAGAGATGTACTAAAACATTTCACTAACAGAAAGAAGAATGTTTTTCATTTTTCATACAACCAGAGAGACTAGATGGACTGTTAAAAACCCACAGGAATCAGAGCGATTCGATGTGACATTGGTTCTGGTTTAGACTGGTCGGAGGGTCCGTCCCAAATTACACCCTATTCACGTTATTGTGTACTACTTTAACCAGAGGCCTGGTCAAAAGTAGTGCACTATGTAGGGGTTAGGGTAAGTAGTGCACTATAAAGGGTGCCATTTGGGACAAAGCCACAGACTTGTAGACAGTGGCTGTTTTGAACGAGACTATTTAGGTCCCGTTCCAATCTCCGTACTACTATACCACCTAGTTTAGAGTACATGCCCATTGAAATGCTTCATACTAAGTGTGGTACCAGTGTGGACATTGGAATATAGAGCCTAGGGCTTGAGCCTGCCCTAAACCATATTCTTATCCAGGATTTCAACAGAAAACATTGAGGGCAAGAGGTTGTTGAGGCATGTTCGTACATGAAGAAAGTTATGAGATCAGAAAATACAGTTTCATTATACGCCCATGATGATTTATGTATTTTCATGATGATTCCAGCATGTAGATCTAATGCGGTTGGTATCAATGTGGCAGACTCAGTCGCATTGCCAGCTGGTCTTCATTTGCTGGTTGTTGCAGTAACACTACAGTCCACTAGATGGCTGTAGTTGATCACTGAAGTGCTCTGCTCAGACAAGATGTTGTTAATTATGTTGCTGTGGGCTTTTATCGGGCTGAGAAGTAAAAACTACAAGACCCATAAACAGATGATCACTGGGGCCTGTTCAGGATGCAACATTTTTGTTTATTTAACTACGCAAGTCAGTTAAGAACAAATTCTTATTTACAATGACGGACTAGGAACAGTGGGTTAACTGCCTTGTTCAGGGGCAGGACGACAGATTTATCTAGCAACCTTTCGGTTACTGGCCCAACGCTCTAACCACTAGGCTACCTGCCTCCCCGTTCGTTGTTTTTTTGTTGTTGACAGAATGAGATAGAAATGTATTGTGGTGAACAGATGATGGTTTCTCAGGTAAAATAGGGAATTGTGTTGCTTCCTTTCTATCTGTAACGTTGTGAACATATTTTTTATTTTATTTTATTTAACCATAAAACCTCACTGAATAGAACGCACCTTTTGGAATCAGGCCAGTGACTTATTAGTGAGGTAAGGTATTTATTTGGTAAGTAGAAATGTGAACTCGGATAGGATAAAGTATGGATGAAGCTCAATACTTCAACAGATAGTAACACCTTACCTGAATGAGAAATATAGGCTTTTCATGGAAAATGACTGGGATTGAGTCAGAAATTGGCACCCTATATAGTGCAGGACATTTGGCCAGAGCCCTATGTGCCCTACTCAAAAATCGAATCAAATTGTGTTGGTCACGTACACATATTTAGCAGATGTTATTGTGGGTGTAGCGAAATGCTGAGTTTTTAGCTCCAACAGTGCAATAATATCTAACTTCACAATACACACAAATTTAAAGTAAAAGAATGGAATTAAGAAATATATAAATATTAGGACGATCAATGTTGGAGTGGCGTTGACTAAATACAGTAGAATAGAATACAGTATATACATATGAGATGAGTAAAGCATTATGTAAACATTATTAAAGTGACTAGTGTTCCATTATTAAAGTGACTAGTGATTCCATGTCCATACAGGGCAGCAGCCTCTAAAGTGCAGGGTTGAGTAACCGGGTGGTAGCCAGCTAGTAATGGCTATTTAACAGTCTGATGGCCTTGAGATAGAAGCTGTTTTTCTGTCTCTCAGTCCCAGCTTTGATGCACCTGTACTGACCTCGCCTTCTGGATGGTAGCGGGGTGAACAGGCAGTGGCTCGGGTGGTTGTTGTCACAGGAAGGCAAAAAGATAATCAAGGACATCGGGTGCTGTCGGTGTCCTGGAGGGCAGGTAGTTTGCCCCCGGTGATGCATTGTGCAGACCGCACCACCCTCTGGAGAGCCTTGTGGTTGAGGGCGGTGCAGTTGCCGTACCAGGTGGTGATACAGCCCAACAGGATGCTCTCAATTGTGCATCTGTAGAAGTTTGTGAGGGTCTTAGGGGCCAAGCTGAATTTCTTCAGCCTCCTGAGGTTGAAGAAGTGCTGTTGCGGCCTTCTTCACCACACGGTCTGTGTGGGTGGACTATTTCAGAATGGCGGTGATGGGTACGCTGAGGAACTTGAAGCTTTTCACCTTCTCCACTGCAGTCGATGTGGATAGGGGCGTGCTGTCTCTGCCGTTTCCTGTAGTACTCTATAAGTTATACGGTTCTATTTTGGACACACGCTGGATGCCTGATTCCCTCTGGACACACCCTGTATGCCTGATTCCCTCTGGACACACCCTGTATGCCTGATTCCCTCTGGACACACCCTGTATGCCTGATTCCCTCTGGACACACCCTGTATGCCTGATTCCCTCTGAACACACCCTGTATGCCTGATTCCCTCTGGACACACCCTGTATGCCTGATTCCCTCTGGACACACCCTGTATGCCTGATTCCCTCTGGACACACCCTGTATGCCTGATTCCCTCTGGACACACCCTGTATGCCTGATTCCCTCTGGACACACCCTGTATGCCTGATTCCCTCTGGACACACACTGTATGCCTGATTCCCTCTGGACACACCCTGTATGCCTGATTCCCTCTGGACACACCCTGTATGCCTGATTCCCTCTGGACACACACTGTATGCCTGATTCCTTCTGGACACACCCTGTATGCCTGATTCCTTCTGGACACACCCTGTATGCCTGATTCCCTCTGGACACACCCTGTATGCCTGATTCCTTCTGGACACACCCTGTATGCCTGATTCCCTCTGGACACACCCTGTATGCCTGATTCCCTCTGGACACACCCTGTATGCCTGATTCCCTCTGGACACACCCTGTATGCCTGATTCCTTCTGGACACACCCTGTATGCCTGATTCCCTCTGGACACACCCTGTATGCCTGATTCCCTCTGGACACACCCTGTATGCCTGATTCCCTCTGGACACACAATGGAAAACACTAAACAAAGAAAGGGACCCCAGTGAAGTGGAATATAGATTGTTTTATTTGTTCGTTTTAGATCAAATTTGAAAGAAGTCTGATTTGTTTTTATAGAATATGCAACATATAATCCATTCCATATTTACAGAAGTCATGTACACTTTGTGCTTGATATGGTGTTATTTACAAAGGTCAAATGATCAGCTATAGGCACCTCTTTGTCTGTGTCTATAGAGTATGAATAATGTGTAATTGAGAATGATGTCTTATTTTGACATTGTGTAATGTACTACTACATTTTGCTGAAACTATGAAAGAGCAAATAATGGTAAACTGAAAAGTAAAAGAGAAAAACAACAATCTGAGATGTACATTCAGGATCAAACCCCAGCTTGAGATCAGGGGATCCAACGTAATCAATGGCATACATCCTGGTGACTGTCAGGGAAGTGAAGGATAGTGAACAATACAGAATGATATTCAGTTTGGATTCCAAGCTAGTGACTAGCAGCGCAAAGGAAGAGTATGTGCGGGACCCAGGGGAGACCAACTGCCACCTCTCATTGAAGCCAGGCTGTTTTTTTCAAGAAAGCAGGATCCCCCGTTATAGTAAATGGCAAACTTCAGGTCAATATTCAAAGAAAAAAAAAAAACAGAAGACAATCATGTTACAGATAATTGCTTCTATTACAACAGATGTATGTCCTTGAACCGATTATTTTTTTTTAAATCACACAATGAAGTTATATGGATAATTTAGTTGCTATGGCAGCCTGCAGTACCCCGGTCGGCTATCATTTCCACTTGAGATACTCAATGAGAGGGGCAGTAGTGAGCTAGCCAGCAAAATCACTTCCTGGAGTAGCTCAAACTGTGCATGTTATGTCTACATAAATCTCCCTCGTGAGATGCCATCTTAGCATGCTAAAACCGACTTGATGTGATGTCATCGATGGCTTTGTGTCTAATTATGTACAGTAAATGGTTGGGTGTCTAACAAGGTTATAGTTATAGTTTTAACCTCCAAGGTGTTTTGTGATATATTGAACCAGGGCTAGGTTTACCCCCACCTCGTGGGTAAAACATTTCAGTGGTCCCCCTCTTGACGGCAAAAAAACAAAAACAAAAACATTTTCTGCAATTCTACACATTTTGACATGGGGCGGAGAAAAAATGCTGTGGTTTTAAAGCATATATTCCTGAAATTCTACACATTTTGACATGGGGCAGAGAGAAAATGCTGTGGTTTTAAAGCATATATTCCTGAAATTCTACACATTTTGCCATGGAGGAGAGAAAATGTTGTGGTTTTAAAGCACATGTTCTGCAATTCTACACATTTTGCCATGAGGTGGAGAGAAAATGTTGTGGTTTTAAAGCACATTTCCTGAAATTCTACACATTTTACCATGGAGGAGAGAAAATGTTGTGGTTTTAAAGCACATGTTCTGCAATTCTAAACATTTTGCCATTGGGTGGACAGAAAATGTTCTGGTTTTACAGCACATTTTCTGTAATTCTACTCATTTTGCAATGGGGTGGAGAGAAAATCTTGCTGTTTTAAAGCCAATTTTCTACAATTCTACACATTTTGCCAGGACTTATGCCATGTTCATATGATATCTGAGTGAGAGAGACTGACAAAATCAATGGGGGACCCTGGGTTGAATGTCTAGCAGATTGTTTTGTTATTGTCTGTCCCTCTTTTATGATGAATTGTAATGGGATGACCCTCTAGCAAGGTGCATTGTGATAGGAAGACCCTCTAGCAAGGTGCATTGTGAAAGAGGATTGGCTGAACCATGCCTGTGAGCATCTTGGGCACGTGAACGCTGACGATCTCAGAGATCATCTCTGGATAGCTGACTCTGGTGGGCAGAGACTGGGCCTGGATAAACAGATCATAGGTGAACTGGTGCAGCTTCCTCACAATCTGAGAGAAAGAAAGAGAGGAAGAGAAAGAGGGTGGGTGGGTGGAGAACGGGGGGGGGGGGGGTCAACTTTCAGTACCACCAAAGCAAGGGGGGTTGATCAGGTCAGGGGTCAGAAGTTAGGGATAGTAGATCTATATTACAGAGTATAAGTAGTTCAGTAGCTGTGTTAGCTGGAACAGGTGTTGGTTAGGGGTTAGGGGTCAGGGTTAGTGTATATTGCTGGGTGTAGGTAGTCCAGTAGCTGTGTTAGCTGGAACATGTGTTGGTTAGGGGTTAGGGGTCAGGGTTAGTGTATATTACTGGGTGTAGGTAGTCCAGTAGCTGTGTTAGCTGGAACAGGTGTTGGTTAGGGGTTAGGGGTCAGGGTTAGTGTATATTACTGGGTGTAGGTAGTTCAGTAGCTGTGTTAGCTGGAACAGGTGTTGGTTAGGGGTCAGGGTTAGTGTATATTACTGGGTGTAGGTAGTCCAGTAGCTGTGTTAGCTGGAACAGGTGTTGGTTAGGGGTTAGGGGTCAGGGTTAGTGTATATTACTGGGTGTAGGTAGTTCAGTAGCTGTGTTAGCTGGAACAGGTGTTGGTTAGGGGTTAGGGTTAGTGTATATTACTGGGTGTAGGTAGTCCAGTAGCTGTGTTAGCTGGAACAGGTGTTGGTTTGGGGTTAGGGGTCAGGGTTAGTGTATATTACTGGGTGTAGGTAGTTCAGTAGCTGTGTTAGCTGGAACAGGTGTTGGTTAGGGGTCAGGGTTGGTGTATATTACTGGGTGTAGGTAGTTCAGTAGCTGTGTTAGCTGGAACAGGTGTTGGTTAGGGGTTAGGGGTCAGGGTTAGTGTATATTACTGGGTGTAGGTAGTCCAGTAGCTGTGTTAGCTGGAACAGGCGTTGTGTGTGGTGTTTTTCTCCATGGTAGCTGGCCAGACGATCCAGCTCCTTGATGTAAGAGATCCTCAGTTCGTCAAAACACTTCTGATTCCTCAGACCCTCCACAGGGACTAACAGACACAAAGAAATAAGCAGATATTGAACCAGATAATGATACAGTCACTTGGTGTCAGTGTGTCAGTGATGTGACTCACTGATGCTGAAGAGGAGCAGAGCCTTCATACAGAGGAACTCATCCTGGGTGACTCTGAGCATACAGAACCTCTGGGACAGCAGACGGAACTGGACACAGTGTTCATACATACTGGACACACGCATCCTCTGACTGGGGTGGGGGGGGGGGGGGTCAGGTGGAGAGAGAGACAGACAGAGAGAAAGCGAGGCAGACAGGTGAGAGGGAAAGAGAGAGAGAAGGTGAGAAGGTGTGAGAGAGGGTGAGAGAGAGAGAGAGAGAGAGAGAGGGTGAGAGAGAGGGAGAGAGCGAGAGGGAGGGTCAGTATAATGTTTATTCTTAATTTAGGATTGTTTATTCCCTTGTTTCTTTCCCTTGTTTATTTCCTTTTTATTTATTGTCTAGAGAAAGAGAGAGAGAGAGATTTATCAATATTGTATTCAGCAAGACAATAGTTGTACTCACTCGTTGAAGATGAGGTCAGGAGCGAAGTAGAGCTCTCTAGCATCTGTGTTAGTGTAAGACCTCCAGCCCAGAGCGAACACCATCAACCCCAGCCATGAAGACTGGATCACTGACATCTGGTCTTCTACATGCAGCTCTCTGAAACCTACACAGAGAGAACACCATAAACCCCAGCCATGAGGACTGGATCACTGACATCTGGTCTTCTACATGCAGCTCTCTGAAACCTACACAGAGAGAACACCATCAACCCCAGCCATGAAGACTGGATCACTGACATCTGGTCTTCTACATGCAGCTCTCTGAAAGCTACACAGAGAGAACACCATCAACCCCAGCCATGAAGACTGGATCACTGACATCTGGTCTTCTACATGCAGCTCTCTGAAAGCTACACAGAGAGAACACCATCAACCCCAGCCATGAAGACTGGATCACTGACATCTGGTCTTCTACATGCAGCTCTCTGAAACCTACACAGAGAGAACACCATCAACCCCAGCCATGAAGACTGGATCACTGACATCTGGTCTTCTACATGCAGCTCTCTGAAAGCTACACAGAGAGAACACCATCAACCCCAGCCATGAAGACTGGATCACTGACATCTGGTCTTCTACATGCAGCTCTCTGAAAGCTACACAGAGAGAACACCATCAACCCCAGCCATGAAGACTGGATCACTGACATCTGGTCTTCTACATGCAGCTCTCTGAAACCTACACAGAGAGAACACCATCAACCCCAGCCATGAAGACTGGATCACTGACATCTGGTCTTCTACATGCAGCTCTCTGAAAGCTACACAGAGAGAACACCATCAACCCCAGCCATGAAGACTGGATCACTGACATCTGGTCTTCTACATGCAGCTCTCTGAAAGCTACACAGTACAGGGAGAATAAAATACGTTATGGCCCTCTGGTGGGAAGGACATAGAAAACTAGAACCGAAGCTACAGCACTGGTATCAGTCATACACAGACCAGCTCTCTCTATCACACCTGGGGTAGTGGGTTGGTACCATGTAGTGCTTAGGTAACAGTAGAATACAGGAAGAGTGGTTTACCTGGCATGGCTTTAGCCCAGTTCACCACAGACACCAGTTGTCTTTCTCCCAGCTCGTTGAGGCTGGACAGTAGGGAGGTGAAACAGTCTGGCTGGGAGGTGTCATGGCCTGCGTTGACCATTCCTGGCTCGATGGAACTCAGGACATTGAGGAGGGAGGGGCATAGGCTGGGGGAGGGGCCAAGAGTGGGAGCCTGCGGAGCAGCACAGCCTGCAGAGAGGGATATGAGATGAGATGAGTTGAGACAAGAGATATGTGACAAAATTAGACAAGTTGAGACTGAATATGTGCTGCCTTTCATCCAGGGTTGGTCGTAAATTCTGAATTGAGTTGTAACTGCTTTCTTTGTTAGGGCTCATTTGAAAAAATTACATTCTGGTTAAGAAAAATATTTCACATACAATAATATTGATCCTCACATTGAGCCTGTGGGGAAATGGTGGCTAACTGTAGTCCCCCAGTCCTCTCTCCAGTCCTCTCTCCAGTCCTCTCTCCAGTCCTCTCTCCAGTCCTCTCTCCAGTCCTCTCTCCTTCCCTCTCTCTGCCAGGTGCCTGTGTTCCCCCCTCCACTACTCCTTTCAGTGGGCCAGCTCCCCTCAGCTTCCGGCCTGAAATGCACCACACACAGAAGTAGGACAGAGAGAAAGGCCCCATTACCACTAGGAGATATGAAGGAGTCTGAGGAGTGGGGTAGAGAAAGAGAATGCTACTTTTCCATTCATATTACATCCTTCCCTTAACCTTTCATTGTGGCTGGCCATGTGACATTCTTGGTCTGCAACTCAAATTGACTGTAAATATCACAGTAGCCACTAGCCAGTAAACACAAACTATTTAACAATGACAAACTTTTCTTTTAAAACATTTTACACTCTTGAATAAGGCAAAAATTCACAAGCATGTACATGCAGACAATTAAAAGGTTGATTTTCTCATCTGTAGGCTACACTATAAAAAGGCAGAGAGTTGAGTTGCTTTTGTAACAGCATGTCTTCATCAAGTAACGTTAGCCTAACAACAATGAACGATTAATGCTCTCATTCTAATATAAAAGTACAAAAGGACTACCTTACAACAAACCTGGCTTAATTTTTATCAATATCATGCAAATCAGTACATGTGGTAAAAGCTAATTGTGACTGAAAACATGGTTTTCAAGTGAATTCACTGCAACAAGTTTTATATGGAAGTCCATACCTGCCACCAATAAATAAAATAAACATCCCTCGTGATTTGTCAACGTGCACAATTAGTCTGTGCTTCAATCTGATCAACTGTAGCCTACTGATAACACCCACAGCTGCAGATGGGGGATTGTCATGAGACCATTTTTAAACATGTCTATAGCAAATTGAGTTAAAAAAAAACATGATGCATCTGTAAAATCAACTATCATTTTTGGGACTAAGATGTCTAGTTTTTCAGGAAGTGTCTTATTATAAATACATTTTACATTTATGCCTGAATTTTGCACATTTTCACACCAGATTTTCATTGCCGAAATGAGTCCGGATTAAATTTCTCGGGTCATTTTATAAAATGTTACTTTAGAAAAACCTAACTGATTTGAATAAAACACAAAATATGTTGCTGCAGTTTGACCATAAAAATGGTATACTAGTTGAATTTTACATGAAACTATAATATTTATCACGTACAAATAGTGTCTGTGGACATGCGTCTCATTACCATAACACTTGTTAAAGTTCCTGTAAAAAACCCAATCAGTTTTTAAATAAAGTTTTATTCACCAATGATGCCTCATCTAGAGGAGAAGAAGCTAATGTATTTGTGTATATGCCTTCAGAATGAGGTTCTTATTCTCAAACACCCCCTTTACCCCCACTTGGCCTTCTCATTACTAAAATGTTTAAAAAGCTCAAATTGGGAGAAAGACTGATTAAATGTTATCATCATTTTATAATTAAATGTTTTATTTTCAGTGTTGTTTTTAACTCAGGCATTTTCAATAGGAGTTATGTAAATATTAGCAATTGATTTGTTTATTACTTTTTTGGAATGTTGCTGTAATGAGAATTTTGTGGAAATTGTGGTAAAATACATATCTGATAAAAAAAAATATATATATTTATGAAATAGATAAGTACAGATCCAGATAGCCTAGAGAAGCCTATTGTCTCTGATCCCATCTGGGGAAACTGGCCTAAACTAAACTAATTATAGCCTAAAATTGACCTAATTATTTGTGTTCTGACAAAATGTGACTGATCAGATTTGGTTTATATTCACACTTCAGGTGGCTAGGCTACCTAGGCCTTTTTAATCGAAAATGATTGGCTGGAATGAATCGATCAACACAATAGTGATGACATACAGTATGAGTATCTTTTTAATTACAGATCCAAAGCCCTAAACCTGTAATCCTGCATACAGCCAGCTCAGTTTTTGTCCATTCGTAGCCTGTATAAAGTGTTTTAATGTTTCCACCCTCCCTAGGGCAAGGAGTTTTTCCAGGATTTTAGAAAAAACCTTATGACCTGATATTTAAAAAAAAACGTTTACTGCTAATTTATTACTATGTCATATGATAGAACTACGCCGGAACTAGGGCCCGGAGTTGGTCAAGGTTACTACAAGCTCCATTCTGTTGATCTACATGCGTGCACGTGGGTGGAGTGGGATTTAAAGAATATCTGATTAATAATACAAAATATATACCTGGCAAATATTCTTATACTTGCCGGTGTAACCTAAAACAGTATCCCAGTTTGATATGCTGCTTGTGTATTCATTCCCTATCAGCTAAAAATAGAACGTCATGTTTTGGTCACAGAGAAGACAGCTAGATGACTAGCTAACGTTAGTTGGCTACAGCAGTTTCTACCATTTCATAATAGCCTGTAATCACTAGTTATTACTTCTAAACAAAATGCAATTTTGTGTGGATTCTATTAAGGTTAAATGTTGTTTCGTTTACTGTTTGAACAGTAGTTGAGATTATATTTGCTTGTCAATGCAAAATAGGCTTCTTTGATGCATAGCCTATACTGTTGATCAGATGAAGGAACCAAGCATCCTTCATTGCCTACACAACACTGCCCCCACCGCTACGGAAGAGATGAAGCAGCAGGTCTCGTGTGGCACAGGAGTTACATGCTGACCAGACCAGACACGTCACGTTCGCGAGCTTCGCAAAATACATTTAGAAATCCATGTTATTCAATTATTGCACCTACACTGCTCGTGCGCACCAACGAGCGTCTGCGATGCCAAGGGCTAAAATAGAAGTCATTCCTATTTCTGACGCAGGTCGTGCTGCAAGTCTTGCCTCTCCCATATTTTAACCTGCGTGTCGTGATCGCGATTGGTGTAGGGGGACAAAATAAATGTATGCACGATAGCGCAAGCGCGTAGCCGGTTTGGGTTCTGTGTGAGTGTACAAAACATTGGGGACACCTGTTCTTTCCATGACATAGACTGACCAGGTGTATCCAGAGCTGTGTTCGAATACTCATACTAACCACACTAATGGTACTATTTGTGACAAATTGAGTATGTAGTATGCTTACTGGTCATAGTATGGGTATAGTTAGTATGCCAAAAGTTCCCAGATGTCGTACTACATTCGCCAAAATAAGAAGTATACAACCAGTGGACACTATTTACGTGCTTTTATAGCCCATAATGCAATTCATCAGGAAATGGGCGTGGCGTAGGAGTAGGGTTGATCCAAGCGTTCTGACCTCAGATTAAGCACCCAAGCTAACTGGATAACGTTGGCTAGCTTGCTAGCTACTTCCAGACACAAATGAGAGAACAGCGCACTCTGACCATTTTACTCTCCCTAGCAGAGCTGGTTAGGCTGTTTTTATGTTATCCACAGCGTTGGTGACTAACTGTGCTGCTGGCAACAATTTAATTACGCTTTTTTGCTGACGTTTTTTAAAATATTTTTTATTTAACTACGCAAGTCAGTTAAGAACAAATTCTTATTTACAATGACGGCTTACTCTGGCCAAACCCGGACGACGCTGGGCCAATTGTTTACTGACACCGGCCATATTAAACGGGTGTTGTGTTCGTAAATTTGTCAGTTATTCCGTGCTCTGGCACACTCAGACGAGAGTGCTCTGAAATCGGAGTAGATAACCACAGTGGCTTTATGAACACAATCTATTGACTTGATTATTCAGGTCATTCTTAGCTTAGCTAAGTGGTATAGTGGTTGTGTGTTCTTAATGGGCATTGTTAATGAAGTCATAAGCAGTGGCTCAGCCTTCCCTGTGGCTCAGTTGGTAGAGCATGGTGTTTGCAACGCCAGCATGGTGTGTGCAATGCCAGGGTTGTGGGTTCGATTCCCACGGGGGACCAGTCCAAAAAAATGCATGAAATGAAATGTATGCATTCACTACTGTAAGTCGCTCTGGATAAGAGCGTCTGCTAAAAAATTACAAAAAATTACTAAAGTACTTAAGTAAAAATACTACTTAAATCGATTTTTGGAGTATCTGTACTTTACTTAACTATTTGTATTTTTGACAACTTTTACTTTACTACATTCCTAAAGAAAGTAATGTATTTTTTACTCCATACATTTTCCCTGACACCCAAAAGTACTCGTTACATTTTGAATGCTTGGAAAATGGTCCAATTCGCACAAGAGAACATCCCTGGTCATCCCTACTGCCTCTGATCTGGCGGACTCACTAAACACAAATGCGTTGTGTTTAAATTATGTCTGAGTGTTGGAGTGTGACTCTGGCAATCCTTAATAAAAATAAAAAATAAATTGTGATGTTTGCTTAATATAAGGAATGTTTTATTATTCTTTTGATACTTAAGTATAATTTAGCAACTACATTTACTTTTGATACTTAAGTATATTTAAAACCAAATACAATTAGACTTTCTCAAGTAGTATTTTACTGGGTGACTTTCACTTTTACTTGAGTCATTTTCTATTAAGGTATCTTTACTTTTACTCAAGTAGGAGAATTTAGTATTTTTTCCACCACTGGTTATAAGATGTCAAGTTAGTAATTTGTTATGCTAACAAGCTTGCAAGAAGTTGCATAGCAACAGCATCAACTTCCGGTAGACAAGCGAAGGGCTTGCTCGCTCAACTGAAAGGATACCGTTAGTTTACGGTGTACTAAAATGAACTAATAGTATGTAGTATACAATGGCAAGAAAAAGTATGTGAACCTTTTGGAATTACCTGGATTGCTGCATAAGACAAGAGACACACATAGTGTGCTTAAAATAATAAGACACAAATTACTGTATTTTTCTTGTCTATATTGAATACATCATTTAAACATTCACAGTGTAGGTTGGGAAAAGCATGTGAACCCCTAGGCTAATGACTTCTCCAAAAGCTAATTGGAGTCAGGAGTCAGCTAACCTGGAGTCCAATCAATGAGACGAGATTGAAGATGTTGGTTAGAGCTGCCGTGCCCTATAAAAAACAATCACAAAATTTGAGTTTGCTATTCACAAGAAGCAGTGCCTGATGTGAACCATGCCTCGAACAAAAGAGATCTCAGAAGACCTAAGATTAAGAATTGTTGACTTGCATAAAGCTGGAAAGGGTTACAAAAGTATCTCTAAAAGCCTTGATGTTCAGCCTTGATGTTCATTCTACAACCTGCATTGCTTGCTGTTTGGGGTTTTAGGCTGGGTTTCTGTACAGCACTTTGAGATATCTGCTGATCTAAGAAGGGCTTTATAAATAAATTAGATTTTTTTTTTTTATCAGTCCACGGTAAGGCAAATTGTCTATAAATGGAGAAAGTTCAGCAATGTTGCTACTCTCCATAGGAGTGGCAGTCCTGCAAAGATGAGTGCAAGAGCACAGCGCAGAATGCTCAATGAAGTTAAGAAGAATCCTAGAGTGTCAGCTAAAGACTTACAGAAATCTCTGGAACATGCTAACATCTCTGTTGACAAGTCTATGATACTTAAAACACTAAACAAGAATGGTGTTCATGGGAGGACACCATGGAAGAAGCCACTGCTGTCCAAAAAAACATTGCTGCATGTCTGAAGTTCGCAAAAGTGCACCTGGATGTTCCACAGCCCTACTGTAAAAATATTCTGTGGACAGATGAAACTACAGTTGAGTTGTTTGGAAGGAACACACAACACTATGTGTGGAGAAAAAAAGGCACAGCACACGAACATCAAAACCTCATCCCAACTGTAAAGTATTGTGGAGGGAGCATCATGGTTTGGGGCTGCTTTGCTGCCTCAGGGCCTGGACAGCTTGCTATCATTGACGGAAAAACAAAATTCCCAAATTTATCAAGACATTTTGCAGGAGAATGTTAGGCTGTCCGCCAATTGAAGCGCAACAGATGTTGGGTGATGCAACAGGACAATGAGCACAGAAGTAAATCAACAACAGAATGGCTTCAACAGAAGAAAATATGCCTTCTGGAGTGGCTCAGTCAGAGTCCTGACCTCAACCCGATTGAGATGCTGTGGCATGACCTCAAGAGAGCAGTTCACACCAGACACCCCAGAATATTGCTGAACTGAAGCAGTTTTGTAAAGAGGAATGGTCCAAAATTCCTCCTGACCGTTGTGCAGGTCTGATCCGCAACTACAGAAAACATTTGGTTGAAGTTATTGCTGCCAAAGGAGGGTCGACCAGATATTAAATCCAAGGGTTCACATACTTTTTCCACCCTGCACTGTGAATGTTTACACGGTGTGTTCAATGAAGACATGAAAACGTATAATTTCTTGTGTGTTATTAGTTTAAGTAGACTGTGTTTGTCTATTGTTGTGACCTAGATGAAGATCAGATCAAATTTTATGACCAATTTATGCAGAAATCCAGGTATTTCCTAAGGGTTCCCATACTTTTTCTTGCCACTATATCATTAAGTATACAGTATTTTAGTATGGGTATTTGTTCACAGCTCATGTGAAAGCTATGATCACTTATTGATGTCACCTGTTAAATCCACTTCAATCCGGAAGGAGAAGAATTTTTACACCTGCGATTATGCTAATTAGATGTTCATGGGGGCACGGACATCAACTCAAGGGTTTTTAAAATCCACTTCAAATCTGTGTAGATGAAGGGGAGGAGACAGTTTAACCTGTCTGGGCTAGGGGGCAGTATTTTCACGGCCGGATGAAAAACGTACCCAATTTAAACAGGTTACTACTCTGGCCCAGAAACTAGAATATGCATATTATTAATAGATTTGGATGGAAAACACTGACGTTTCTAAAACTGTTTGAATGGTGTCTGTGAGTATAACAGAACTCATATGGCAGGCAAAAACCTGAGAAAAATCCAAGCAGGAAGTGAAAAGTCTGAAAATTGTAGTTCTTCTTTTGATTCTCTATCGAAGCTACAGTGTCTGTGGGGTGACGTTGCACTTCCTAAGGCTTCCATTGGCTGTCTAAAGCCTTCAGAAAGTGGTTTGAGCATTTTCCTGTCACTGGGCAGATAATAGGAGCTCAGTTACTGAGTGGTCTGCCTGGCAACAAAGGGATTGGATATGCGCGGTCATGCGAGCACGCCGTTCCTTCTTTTTCTTCTTGAATGGATATGCTATTGTCCGGTTGGAATATTATCGCAATTTTACGTTAAAAATACCATAAAGATTGATTTTAAACAGCATTTGACATGCTTCTAAGTACGGTAATGGAACATTTTGACTTTTCGTCTCTTGTTCCACGCTCGCGCGTTATGCCTTTGGATAAGTGATCTGTATGCACAAACAAAACGGAGGTATTTGTACATAAATATGGATTATTTCGAACAAAAACAACATTTCTTGTGGAAGTAGCAGTCCTGGGAGTGCATTCTGACGAAGATCAGCAAAGGTAAGAGAATATTTCTAATACTAATTCTGAGTTTAGGTTGCCCCGAACTTGGCGGGTGTCTGAATAGCTCACCGTGATGGCTGAGCTATGTACTCAGAATATTGAAAAATGTGCTTTCTCCGTAAAGCTATTTTAAAATCTGACACATCAGTTGCATCCAGGGGTAGTCTATCTATATTTTTTTTAAATAATTGTTATATATTTTGTCAACGTTTATGATGAGTATTTTTGTAAATTGATGTGCACATTCACCGGGCGTTTTGGTGGGAATACATTTTCTGAACATCACACGCCAATGTAAAATGCTGTATTTGGATATAAATAGTAACTTTATTGAACAAAACATACATGTATTGTGTAACATAATGTCCTAGGAGTGTCATCTGATGAAGATCGTCAAAGGTTGGTGCTTCATTTAGCTGTGTTTTGGGTTTTATTGACACATGTCCTTGCTTGGAAAATGGCTGTGTGATTATTTTTGTCTATGTACTCTCCTAACATAATCTAATGTTTTGCTTTCGCTGTAAAGCCTTTTTGAAATCAGACAATGTGGTTAGATTAACGAGAAGTTTATCTTTAAAATGGTGTAAAATAGTTGTATGTTTGAGAAAGTTGAATTATGACATTTTGTTGTTTTTGAATTTGATGCCCTGATATTTCACTTGCTGTGTTAGCGTCCCACCTAAACCATAGAAGTTAAAGAATACTTTTTAAGCCTTGAGACAATTGAGACATGGATTGTGTATGTGTGCCATTCAGAAGTCAAAAGATTTAAGTGCCCTTGAACGGGTTATGGTAGTAGGTACCTGGCGCACCGGTTTGAGTGTGTCAAGAACAGCAACGCTGCTTGGTTTTTCATGCTCAACAGATTCACGTGTGTATCAAGAATGGTCTTTCACCTGTAGAGGAAATTATTTAATTACCTATTATGTTGTTTAATTAGAAATACTATGCTGTTTTACTTAGAGAATTGTCCATTGTCATTTGTTAATATTTCGATACACGCTTGTCTTGTGTGGGTGCGACTGCAGTGTGTGACATCCTGTTTTCTCAATCTGCAAGAACTTTGATGTGTGGAAACATGCAGGAAGGAACAGACAATGATGGTAACGTCAGCTATCTTAAATGTGCATAGACAAACTAAATCAGCTTTTTAAATTGAACCCTTATTTAACTAGGCAAGTCAGTTAAGAACAAATTCTTATTTACAATGACGGCCTACCCCGGCTTTCCTCACAAAAAGTTGTTGAGTGTTGAGTGGTTGTTATTGATTGCTTCATTTTTGCTAATCTTATAATAAAGTTGTTTTGAAGAATACTGTCTCTCCTTTCAGTTAGAATTGACACAACACACCCAAAGGATATCCAGACACAATGTAATTGAAAATTAAATCAAACACTTCATGAGAGCCCATGGGCTCATGTTGCTCAACATTTCTACAGACTATGCAATTGCGTGAGAAATCAGAGTTTTGATGGCCTCTTTTAAAAAGAGGTGGATCCCATCAGCTTTCTACATGCTAGGCCTACTATATTTATTTCTCAACTTTCCTAATATTAAGCACATTCCTTCGCTTTCCAACAGGAGTATAGCTAGCTGGCTGGCATGAAAATGAAACATGGGAAAAGAGTCCTCCATTCGCTATTTAGTGCATAGATGACATGTATATTTTTTTCCTGCCCCTGTTCCGATACAGGTGTAATATAAGTGTCAATTCTAAATGAAAACTAATTTCACACATACAGTGCCTTCGGAAAGTATTCAGACCACTTGACTTTTTCCACATTCTGTTACGTTACAGCCTTATTCTAAAATATATATATATTTTTTTAACTCAGCAACCTACACACCCCATAATGACAAAGAGAAAAATTTTTTTTTGAAAAGTGTGCAAATGTATATATATAAAAACCAGAAATACATTATTTCCATAAGTATTCAGACCCTTTGCTATGAGACTCTAAATTGAGGTGCATCCAGTTTCCATTGATCATCCTTGAGATGTTTCTACAACTTGATTGGAGTCCACCTGTGGTAAATTCAACTGATTTGGACATGATTTGGAAAGGCACACACCTGTCTATATGGGGTCCCACAGTTTACAGTGCATGTCAGAGCAAAAACCAAGCCATGAGGTCAAAGGAATTGTCCGTAGAGCTCCGAGACCAAAAAATGTCTGCAGCATTGAAGGTCCCCAAGAACACAGTGGTCTCCATCATTCTTAAATGGAAGAAGTTTGGAACAACCAAGATTCTTCCTAGAGCTGGCTGCCCTGCCAAACTGAGCAATCTAGAGTTCCTCTGTAGCAATGGGAGAACCTTCCAGAAGGACAACCATCTCTGCAGCCCTACCCCAATCAGGCCTTTATGGTACAGTGGCCAGACAGAAGCCACTCCTCAATAATTTGCCAAAAAGCACCTATAGACTCTCAGACCATGAGAAACAAGATCCTCTGGTCTGATGAAACCAAGACTGAACTCTTTGGCCTGAATGCCAAGCGTCACATCTGGAGGAAACCTGGCACGATCCCTACAGTGAAGCATGGTGGTGGCTGCATCATGCTGTGGGGATGTTTTTCAGCGGCAGGGACTGGGAGACGAGTCAGGATCGAGTGAAATATGAACAATGTAAAGTACATAGAGATCCTTGATGAAAACCTACTCCAGAGTGCTCAGGACCTCAGACTGGGGCGAAGGTTCACCTTCCAACAGGACAATGACCCTAAGCACACAGCCAAGACAACGCAGGAGTGGCTTCGGGACAAGTTACTGAATGTCCTTGAGTGGCCCAGCCAGAGCCCGGACTTGAACCCGATCGAACATCTCTGGAGAGACATGAAAATAGCTGTGCAGCAACACTCCCCATCCAACCTGACAGAAGTTGAGAGGATCTGCAGAGAAGAATGGGAGAAACTTCCCAAATACAGGTGTGCCAAACTTGTAGTGTCATATCCAAGAAGACTCGAGGCTGCAATCGCTGTCAAAGGTGCTTCAACAAAGTACTGAGTAAAGAGTCTGAATACTTATGTAAATGTGATATTACATTTTTTATTTTATATATAGATGAGCAAAATTGTCTAAAGACCTGTTTTTGCTTTGTCATTATGTGTGTAGTTTGGTGAGGGGGAAAAAAACAAGAATAAGAATTTAAAAAAACAAGAATCCATTTTAGAATAAGACTGTAACCTAACAAAATTAGGAAAAAGTCAAGGGTTCTGAATACTTTCCGTCAGCACTTGTATATTATTTAGTATAGGCTATGTAAAGAAAATATGAAATTAAGAATAGTCTGATGGGTGACAATACTAGCCTATCATTTGTGAGTGATGTATTATCACTTGAATGATGCCCAGCATGTGCAGTAAGGTAATAAACAGAGCATGCCTTTTTTTCCCCGACTTTTTGAAATCATAGTCGCTCAGCTCATGTAGCCTAGCCCATAGGCCTATATGTTTTTAAAAGTGGCCAAATAACTTCTTAAAATTAAGCGCATTAATCCGCTTTACAACCAGTGTAGAGTCTAACTGGCATACATAGGCGGCGCGTCAGTTTCAAGTTTGGGGAAGATCATTTTCACCTTAAAAATGCACCTTTATAATAAAAGCATTACATGCATAATCGCATTTGCGGTCACTTTTGAGAATAGTGTTTTCCCACTAATTGATTGCATTTTGGAACATTCGCGCTTACAGCCTACAGTGTGTGCATTGCTGCGCTTATAATGTGAAGAAATAGCCTAATAGTTTATCAACATTTTAAGCCAAATGTTCTGATCTGTTGCATCAGCCTCATTGCTTTTAAAAATTTCAGTTAACCGATACAGGTCAACTTTTGTACTATGGGGATAGTAGACTGACATAGACTAGTGCTTTTGCTGTTCGTTAGGCCTACTCATCTTGTTGGCTGACGAAAAGTAAATGTGGACAGTTCTAAAATCTCCAATATGCACATCGGAATTCGATAAGAGGGATGCGCGCAGTTGCGTCCCCGATGTGCCTGTCTTCACTTGTAGCCTACTTCGGAGCTCAGATGCCTAAGAGAAGAACCCGATCGTGTGACAGGCATTGGCTAATAAGAATTGAGATATCTGTGAGAGTCATGTGAGTGAGAGGTGCTTTGGAATACTGCTGCCGGGAGAAGGGAATTATAATTATTATATTCAACCCACGTGCACAACGGCTGCTTTGGCCGCAAAATACATGTATGTTTTATGGGGCATTACAGCCAAACAAGGGGATGCCACCGGGAAAAATCGAGGCCTGGTGAAAATATTATCAGCGGCAGGGACGCGGCAGGGCCTTTAGAATTTTAGGATTTAGGCCTTTTAGGATTTTATTTTACTTTACATCAGGTTCTTGTCACATTGTGAATGACAGACTGATGAAGTGTATGCAGCCTTCACAAGACACAAATCAAAGCTCATGCCTTTCATGTGACATTTTTCAAATGATCATTAGAGTCGCATCATGTAGCTTTAGAATGTAGTAAAAATCAAAACATACAGCCCAACGTTTGTATCACAACTAAAGTTGCATAAATAACTCTAAATGAAGCATATAGGAGGACCTGTATCTTTGTTAACCGCTCAACACAGAACAGCTGCATGTGCGCACTCCTTCAAATTGTTTGGAGAAAACATCCTTTATATTTTATTCAGCTATGTTCAATTGTATTCTTCATACTATAAAATCATATAAAATAATGCCACGGAATTCTAATCAAATCTTGTTTGCTAAATGAACTAGTGTGGTCCACAGCCATTTGCATAGCCAGATCAGGACCTAACATAAGGACAACTCAGAGTATGCTATTCTGTTCTTCTGAAATGGACTACATTTCCTTCATATCAAGTTTCTTTAGACCTTTCTAAAATAAATAACGGATTTAATGTGATAGTGTAGGCTATATTAAAAGGATTTATTAGACTTTTAAAAATGTAGATGCGCCAAAGGTATGCATCAGTGGCTTGTAGGCTACAGTATGCCTGGAGATGCAAAATGTGTTTATGTTAATTAACGGTCAATTACCGTGAGACCGGCAGTTATTTGCTTGACAGTCACCAGCTGACAAAATGTCATGACCGCCACAGCCCTATCCACATTCGTGTCAAGTTGGCTGGATGTCCTTTGGGTGGTAGACCATTCTTGATACCCAACGGGAAACTGTTGAGCATGAAAACCCCAGCAGCATTGCAGTTCTTGACACAAACCGGTGCGCCTGGCACCTAATTACCATACCCCGTTCAAAAGTACATACAATTTGTTTCTTGCCCATTCACCCTCTGAATGGCACACATACACAATCCATGTCTCAATTGTCTCAAGACTTAAAAAGAGATAATGGATCATAGCTTTCACCTGGATTCACCTGGTCAGTGTATGTAATTGAAAGAGCAGGTGTTCTAAATGTTTTGTACACTCAGTGTAGATCATACATATACAGGGAATTCAGAAAATATTCACACCCCTTGACTTTTTCACATTTTGTTGTGTTACAGCCTGAATTAAAAATGTATTACAGTGAGATGTTATATCACTGGCCTACACACAATACCTCATAATGTCAAAGTGGAATTCTGTTTTTCGCAAAAATGTTACAAATTATAAAAAATATAAAAACTGAAATGTCTTGAGTCAAAAAATATTCAACCCCATTATGGCAAGCCTAAACAAGTTCAGGAGTAAACATTTGCTTAACAAGTCACATTAGATGCATGGACTCTGTCTGCATTAATAGTGTTCATCTGTGTACATACAATTATCTGTAAGGTCCCTCAGTCAAGCAGTGAATTTCAACCACAGATTCAACCACAAAGACCAGGAAGGTTTTAAAATGTCTCGCAAAGGGCCCCTATTGGAAGATGTGTAGAAATGTCAAATACACAATACACCCAGTGACTACAAATATACAGGCGTCCTTCCTAACTCAGTTGCCGTAGAGGAAGAAAACTGCTCAGGGATTTTACCATGAAGCCAATGGTGACTTTAAAACAGTTACAGAGTTTAATGGCTGTGATAGGAGAAAAACTGAGGATGTATCAACAACATTGTAAACTCAGCAAAAACTAGATGCTGTTCTTCCACTAATCTCATTGCAACTCCCCTCCAAGTCTCCGACCACTACCTTGTCCCTTTTCCCTCTCGCTCTCATCCAACACTTCTCACTCTGCCCCTACTCGGATGGTATTGCGCCGTCCCAACCTTCGCTCTCTCTCTCCCGCTACTCTCTCCTCTTCCATCCTATCATCTCTTCCCTCTGCTCAAACCTTCTCCAACCTATCTCCTGATTCTGCCCCCTCAACCCTCCTCTCCTCCCTTTCTGCATCCTTTGACTCTCTATGTCCCCTATCCTCCAGGCCGGCTCGGTCCTCCCCTCCTGCTCCGTGGCTCGACGACTCATTGCGAGCTCACAGAACAGGGCTCCGGGCAGCCGAGCGGAAATGGAGGAAAACTCGCCTCCCTGCGGACCTGGCATCCTTTCACTCCCTCCTCTCTACATTTTCCTCTTCTGTCACTGCTGCTAAAGCCACTTTCTACCACTCTAAATTCCAAGCATCTGCCTCTAACTCTAGGAAGCTCTTTGCCACCTTCTCCTCCCTCCTGAATCTTCCCCCCCCCCCCTCCCTCTCTGCGGATGACTTCGTCAACCATTTTGAAAAGAAGGTCGACGACATCCGATCCTCGTTTGCTAAGTCAAACGACACCGCTGGTCCTGCTCACACTGCCCTACCCTATGCTTTGACCTCTTTCTCCCCTCTCTCTCCAGATGAAATCTCGTGTCTTGTGACTGCCGGCCGCCCAACAACCTGCCCGCTTGACCCTATACCCTCCTCTCTTCTCCAGACCACTTCCGGAGACCTTCTCCCTTACCTCACCTCGCTCATCAACTCATCCTTGACCGCTGGCTACGTCCCTTCCGTCTTCAAGAGAGCGAGAGTTGCACCCCTTCTGAAAAAACCTACACTCGATCCCTCCGATGTCAACAACTACAGACCAGTATCCCTTCTTTCTTTTCTCTCCAAAACTCTTGAACGTGCCGTCCTTGGCTAGCTCTCCTGCTATCTCTCTCAGAATGACCTTCTTGATCCAAATCAGTCAGGTGTCAAGACTGGTCATTCAACTGAGACTGCTCTTCTCTGTGTCACGGAGGCTCTCCGCACTGCTAAAGCTAACTCTCTCTCCTCTGCTCTCATCCTTCTAGACCTATCTGCTGCCTTTGATACTGTGAACCATCAGATCCTCCTCTCCACCCTCTCCGAGTTTGGCATCTCCGGCGCGGCCCACGCTTGGATTGCGTCCTACCTGACAGGTTGCTCCTACCAGGTGGCGTGGCGAGAATCTGTCTCCGCACCACGTGCTCTCACCACTGGTGTGCCCCAGGGCTCTGTTCTAGGCCCTCTCCTATTCTCGCTATACACCAAGTCACTTGGCTCTGTCATATCCTCACATGGTCTCTCCTATCATTGCTATGCAGACGACACACAATTAATCTTCTCCTTTCCCCCTTCTGATAACCAGGTGGCGAATCGCATCTCTGCATGTCTGGCAGACATATCAGTGTGGATGACGGATCACCACCTCAAGCTGAACCTCGGCAAGAAGGAGCTGCTCTTCCTCCCGGGGAAGGACTGCCCGTTCCATGATCTCGCCATCACGGTTGACAACTCCATTGTGTCCTCCTCCCAGAGTGCTAAGAACCTTGGCGTGACCCTGGACAACACCCTGTCGTTCTCCACTAACATCAAGGCGGTGACCCGATCCTGTAGGTTCATGCTCTACAACATTCGCAGAGTACGACCCTGCCTCACACAGGAAGCGGCGCAGGTCCTAATCTAGGCACTTGTCATCTCCCGTCTGGATTACTGCAACTCGCTGTTGGCTGGGCTCCCTGCCTGTGCCATTAAACTTTTGTAAGTCGCTCTGGATAAGAGCATCTGCTAAATGACTTAAATGTAAAAATGTAAAAAAAATGTAAATGTAAAAAAAAAAGAAACGTCCTCTCACTGTCAGCTGCGTTTATTTTCAGCAAACTTAACATGTGTAAATATTTGTATTAACATAACAAGATTCAACAACTGAGACATAAACTGAACAAGTTCCACAGATATGTGACCAAAAGAAATGGAACAATGTGTCCCTGAACAAAGGGGGGGTCAAAATCAAAAGTAACAGTCAGTATCTGGTGTGGCCACCAGCTGCATTAAGTACTGCAGTGCATCTCCTCCTCATGGACTGCATCAGATTTGCCAGTTCTTGCTGTGAGATGTTACCCCACTCTTCCACCAAGGCACCTGCAAGTTCCTGGACATTTCTGGGGGGAATGGCCCTAGCCCTCACCCTCCGATCCAAAAGCTCCCAGACCTGCTCAATGGGATTGAGATCCAGGCTCTTCGATGGCCGTGGCAGAACACTGACATTCCTGTCTTGCAGGAAATCACGCACAGAACGAGTAGTATGGCTGGTGGCATTGTCATGTCAGGATGAGCCTGCAGGAAGGGTACCACATGAGGGAGGAGGATGTCTTCCATGTAACGCACAGCGTTGAGATTGCCTGGAATGACAACAAGCTCAGTCCGATGATGCTGTGACACACCGCCACAGACCATGACGGCCCCTCCACCTCCAAATCGATCCCGCTCCAGAGTACAGGTGAAATGCTTATTCCTTTGACGATAAACGCAAATCCGACCATCACCCCCGGTGAGACAAAACCGCGACTCATCAATGAAGAGCACTTTTTGCCAGTCCTGTCTAGTCCAGCGGCGGTGGGTTTGTGCCCATAAGCAACGTTGTTGTCGGTGATGTCTGGTGAGGACCTGCCTTACAACAGGCCTACAAGCCCTCAGTCCAGCCTCTCTCAGCCTATTGCGGACAGTCTGAGCACTGATGGAGGGATAGTACGTTCCTGGTGTAACTCGGGCAATTGTTGTTGCCATCCTGTACCTGTCCCGCAGGTGTGATGTTCAGATGTACCGATCCTGTGCAGGTGTTGTTACACGTGGTCTGCCACTGCGAGGACGATCAGCTGTCCACCCCGTCTCCCTGTAGTGCTGTTTTAGGCGTCTCACAGTACAGACATTGCAATTTATTGTCCTGTCCACATCTGCAGTCCTCATGCCTTCTTGCAGCATGCCTAAGGCACGTTAACGCAGATGAGCAGAGACCCTGGGCATCTTTCTTTTGGTGTTTTTCAGAGTCAGTATAAAGGCCTCTTTAGTGTCCTAAGTTTTCATAACTGTGACCTTAATTACCTACCGTCTGTAAGCTGTTAGTGTCTTAACAACTGTTCCACAGGTGCATGTTAAATTACTTGTTTATGCTTCATTTAACAAGCATGGGAAACAGTGTTTAAACTCTTTACAATGAAGATCTGTGAAGTTACTTGGATTTCTACGAATTATCTTTGAAAGACAGGGTCCTGAAAAAGAAACGTTTCTTTTTTTGCTGAGTTTAGTTACTCCACAATCTTAACCTAAATGACAGAGTGAAAAGAAGGAAGCCTGTACAGAATAAAAAACATTCCAAAACATGCATCTTATTTTCATTAAGGCACTAAAGTAATGCTGCAAAAAATATGACAAAGCAATTCACTTTTTGTCCTGAATTTAAAGTGTTTGGGGTAAATCCAATACAACACATTACTTAGTACTGCTCTCCATATTTTCAAGCATAGTGGTGGCTGCATCATGTTATGGGTATGCTTGTAGTCATTAAGGATTGTGGAATTTTTCAGTATAAAAAATAAATGGAGGGCCTCCCGACCGGCACAGCCGTCTAAGGCACTGCGGTGCTTGAGGTGTCACTACCAATCCGAGTTCGATCCCGGGCTGTGTTGCAGCCGGCCGCGACCTGGAGACCCATGAGGCAACACACATTTGGCACTGCGTCGTCCGGGTTAGGGGTGGATTTGGCCGGCCGGGATGTCCTTGTCCCATCGCGCTCTATCGACTCCTGTGGTGACCTGGGCGCCTGCACGCTGGCACTGTCGCCAGTTGTACGGTGTTTCCGCCAACACATTGGTGCGGCTGGCTTCCAGGTTAAGCAAGCAGTGTGTCAAGAAGCAGTGTGGGTTGGCAGGGTTGTGTTTTAGAGGATGCAGGACTCTCGACCTTCGCCTCTCCCGAGTCCGAACGGGAGTTGCAGCGATGGGACAAGACTGTAACTACCAATTGAATATCACGAAATTGGAGAGAAAAAGGGGTAAAAAAAAATGTATAATAATATTTGGAATGGAGCTAAGCACAGGCAAAATCCTGGAGAAAAACCTGCTTCAGTCTGCTTTCCAGACACTGGGAGATTAATTCACCTTTCAGCAGGACAATAACCTAAAACGCACACTTATAAGAAATCCCGCTATCACCTCAGACGAACCATCAAACAGGCAAAGCGTCAATACAGGACTAAGATTGAATCCTACTACACAGGCTCTGGTCGAATGTAGCAGGGCTTGCAAACTATTACGTACTACAAAGGGAAACCCAGCCGTGAGGTGCCCAGTGACGCGAGTCTACCAGAAAAAGCTAAATGCCTTTTATGCTCGCTTCGAGGCAAGCAACATTGAAGCATGCATGAGAGAACCAGCTGTTCCCAGACGACTGTGTGGTCACACCCTCCGTAGCCGATGTGAGCAAGACCTTTAAACAGGTCAACATTCACAAGGCCGCGTGGCCAGTCGGATTACAAGCACGTGTACTCAGAGCATAAGCGGACCAACTGACAAGTGACTTCACTGACATTTTCAACCTCTCCCTGACCGAGTCTGTAACACCTACATGTTTCAAGCAGACCACCATAGTCCCTGTGCCCAAGAAAGCGAAGGCAACCTGCCTAAATGACTACCGCCCCGTAGCACTCACATCGGTAGCAATGAAGTGCTTTGAAAGGCTGGTCATGGCTCACATCAACACCATCATCCCGGAAACTCTAGACCCACTTTAATTTGCATACTGCCCCAACAGATCCACAGATGACGCAATCTCAATCGCACTCCACACTGCCCTTTCCCACCTGGACAAAAGGAACACCTGTGTGAGAATGCTGTTCACCGACTACAGCTCAGCATTCAACACCATAGTGCCCACAAAGCTCCTCACTAAGCTAAGGACCCTGGAACTAAACACCTTCCTCTGCAACTGGATCCTGGACTTCCTGATCGGCATGGCCGATTTCAAGTTTTCATACCAATCGGTAATCTGCCTTTTTGGACACCGATTTGGCCGATTTATTATTTATTTTTTTACACCTTTATTTAACTAGGCAAGTCAGTTAAGAACACATTCTTATTTTCAATGACGGCCTAGGAACGGTGGATTAACTGCCTTGTTCAGGGGCAGAATGACAGATTTTTACCTTGTCAGCTCGGGGATTCAATCTTGCAACCTTACGGTTAACTAGTCCAACGCTCTAACCACCTGCCTTACATTGCACTCCACGACGAGCCTGCCTGTTACGCGAATGCAGTAAGAAGCCAAGGTAAGTTGCTAGCTAGCATTAAACTTATCTTATAAAAAACAATCAATCAATTATAATCACTAGTTAACCACACATGGTTGATGATATCACTAGTTTATCTAGCGTGTCCTGCGTTGCATATAATCGATGCGGTGCGCGTTCGCGAAAAAAGACTGTCGTTGCTCCAATGTGTACCTAACCATAAACATCAATGCCTTTCTTAAAATCAATACACAAGTATATATTTTTAAACCTGCATATTTTGTTAATATTGCCTGCTAACATGAATTTCTTTTAATTAGGGAAATTGTGTCACTTCTCTTGCAACAGAGTAAGGGTATATGCAGCAGTTTGGGCCGCCTGGCTCGTTGCGAACTGTGAAGACTATTTCTTCCTAACAAAGACAGCCAACTTTGCCAAACGGGGGAAGATTTAACAAAAGCCCATTTGCGAAAAAAGCACAATCGTTGCACGACTGTACCTAACCATAAACATCAATGCCTTTCTTAAAATCAATACACAAGAATATATTTTTAAACCTGCATATTTAGCTAAAAGAAATCCAGGTTAGCAGGCAATATTAACCAGGTGAAATTGTGTCACTTCTCTTGCGCAGAGTCAGGGTATATGCAACAGTTTGGGTCGCCTGGGTCGTTGCGAACTAATTTGCCAGAATTTTACGTAAATATGACATAACATTGAAGGTTGTGCAATGTAACAGGAATATTTAGATTTATGGATGCCACCCGTTAGATAAAATACGGAACGGTTATGTATTTCACTGAAAGAATAAACGTTTTGTTTTCGAGATGATAGTTTCCAGATTCGACCATATTAATGACCTAAGGCTCGTATTTCTGTGTGTTATTATGTTATAATTAAGTCTATGCTTTGATAGAGCACTCTGACTGAGCGATGGAGGCACCAGCAGGCTCGTAAGCATTCATTCAAACAGCACTTTCGTGCGTTTTGCCAGCAGCCCATCGCAATGCTTCAAGCATTGCGCTGTTTATGACTTCAAGCCTATCAACTCCCGAGATTAGGCTGGTGTAACCGATGTGAAATGGCTAGCTAGTTAGCGGGGTGTGTGCTAATAGTGTTTCAAACGTCACTCGCTCTGAGACTTGGAGTAGTTGTTCCCCTTGCTCTGCATGGGTAACGCTGCTTCGAGGGTGGCTGTTGTCGATGTGTTCATTAAGTATTGTTGTAATTGTCATTATTACAAATAAATAAATAAAAATCGTCCGATTGAGTCGGTATCGCCTGTTTTGGGCCTCCAATAATCACTATCGGCGTTGAAAAATCATAATCGGTCGACCTCTAGTCGAGAGTCTCAAGCTCTTTGGTGTCCCTACCACCATTACATTTACATTTACGTCATTTAGCAGACGCTCTTATCCAGAGCGACTTACAAATTGGTGCATTCACCTTATGATATCCAGTGGAACAACCACTTTACAATAGTACATCTATATCTTTTTTTTTGAGGGGGGGGGGGGGGGGTTAGAAGGATTACTTAATCCTATCCCAGGTATTCCTTAAAGAGGTGGGGTTTCAGGTGTCTCCGGAAGGTGGTGATTGACTCCGCTGTCCTGGCATCGTGAGGGAGCTTGTTCCACCATTGGGGTGCCAGAGCAGCGAACAGTTTTGACTGGGCTGAGCGGGAACTGTGCTTCCGCAGAGGTAGGGAGGCGAGCAGGCCAGAGGTGGATGAACGCAGTGCCCTTCTTTGGGTGTAGGGACTGATCAGAGCCTGAAGGTACAGAGGTGCCGTTCCCCTCACAGCTCCGTAGGCAAGCACCATGGTCTTGTAGCAGATGCGAGCTTCAACTGGAAGCCAGTGGAGTGTGCGGAGGAGTGGGGTGACGTGAGAGAACTTGGGAAGGTTGAACACCAGACGGGCTGCGGCGTTCTGGATGAGTTGTAGGGGAAACACACCAAGACAGTCGTGAAGAGGGCCCGACAACACCTTTTCCCCCTCAGGAGACTGAAAAGATTTGGCATGGGTCCCCAGATCCTCAAAAGGTTCTACTAGCTGCACCATCGAGAGTATCCTGACCGGTTGCATCACCACCTGGTATGGCAACTGCTCGGCATCTGACCATAAAGCGCTACAGAGGGTAGTGCGTACAGCACAGTACATCACTGGGGCCAAGCTTCCTGCCATCCAGGACCAATATATTAGGCGGTTTCCGAGGAAGGCCCCCAAAAATATTTTAAACCCCAGTCACCTAAGTCATAGACTGTTCTCTCTGCTACCGCATTGCGAGCGTTACCGGAGCGCCAAGTCTAGGACCAAAAAGCTCCTTAACAGTGTGAGAGCAAAATTGTAAGATTATGTTATAATACTGTAATTGCATCAAATGGTTGTTTTATGCAACAGAATAGAGGGTTCTTATAACTCTATCGTGTCTGTGTGAACTGAAAGTGGGCCTCTAGGAGATTTAACACTGACAGGAGATTTACGATGTCTTTGGGTGATACCGCATTCCAGAGTAGGAGTTAATGTTCCTCTTCTATAAGGTACCAGGGAGAGATGGCTCGGGGCCAGACCCTGTTTTCTACACAACGAGAACAGTTTTTACATTTTTTTTTTGTCTGCTGTGAATTATAAGTATTTTTCATACAAATCTTGTCTTATGTATTGTTATTTTATTGTGTTACTTCTTTAGTTTGGCCCTGTCCGGGGGTATCATCGGATGGGGACACAATGTCTCCTGACCCCTCCTGTCTCAGCCTCCAGTATTTATGCTGCAGTAGTTTGTGTCGGGGGGCTAGGGTCAGTCTGTTATATCTGGAGTATTTCGCCTGTCTTATCCGGTGTCCTGTGTGAATTTAAGTATGCTCTCTCTAATTCTCTCTTTCTTTCTTTCTTTCTTTCTTTCTTTCTTTCTTTCTTTCTCTCTCTCGAAGGACCTGAGCCCTAGGACCATGCCTCAGGACTACCTGGCATGATGACTCCTTGTTGTCCCCAGTCCACCTGGCCGTGCTGCTGCTCCAGTTTCAACTGTTCTGCCTGCAGCTATGGACCTCTGACCTGTTCACTGTGATTACTATTATTTGACCATGCTGGTCATTTATGAACATTTGAACATCTTGGCCATGTTGTGTTATAATCTCCACCCGGCACAGCCAGAAGAGGACTGGCCACCCCTCATAGCATGGTTCCTCTCTAGGTTTCTTCCTAGGTTTTGGCCTTTCTAGGGAGTTTTTCCTAGCCACCGTGCTTCTACACCTGCATTGCTTGCTGCTTGGGGTTTTAGGCTGGGTTTCTGTGCAGCACTTTGACATATCAGCTGATGTAAGAAGGGCTATATAAATACATTTTGATTTGATTTATTTAGTAAATATTTTTTAAACTCTATTTCTTGAACTGCATTGTTGGTTAAGGGCTTGTAAGTAAGCATTTCACAGTAAGGTGTATTCGGCGCACCTGTTGTATTCGGCGCATGTGACAAATAACATTTGATTTGATTTTGAAATCTACACTGGAGTTGCTTACCAAGGAGACAGTGAATGTTCCTGAGTGGCGGAGCTGCAGTTTGACAGACTTTAATCTGCTTGAAAATCTATGGCAAGAACTGAAAATAGCTGTCTAGCTATGATCAACAACCAATTTGGCAGAATTTTCAAAATAATAATTGCACAATTTGACACGACAGTATTGTCTCTATAGAACCTCACAAGAAGTTCTATAAAATGTCCCTTTGCTATCGTCATTGTGAAAACTGTCAAAGAGAGAGAGACAGACAGAAAATCCCACTATTTTACCACGCCTGCTTCTGTATACCAGCTGTTGGTAGCTGAAAGGGGTAGGGGGGAAAAAAACATGGTCAATTAAAACCTAAAGACCTAGTCATGATTCCTGCTTTTTCATAGACCCTGTAACCAAAATACAGGTGTGTCTAGCCTTCCTCCCCTCCCCTCTTTATCTCTGCTCCCTTCTTCTCCCCCTTCTTTTTCATTATCTCTTTCACTCCACTCCCTCTCTCCATTTAACAGTCATGTATGTTATGGTAAAAGTTGTTACCTTTGAGGCTCATTCCAGACTGGAAGCATCTGCTGAGACGACAGGAAGGACAGTTCTTCCTCCTCAGCTTATCGATGGTGCAGTCATTACGGCTAGCGCACAGGTGATTCTGCTTACCTGGGGACACAATAACAAACAAGGCTGCTTCAGGGGAATTGGGTATCCCATTTCCTGTATGTGTGCGCGTGCAAGGGTGTTTTTGGTTTTACTATCCTTGTGGGAACCAGAAGTGCTCACAAGGATAGTAAAACAAGGACAAGTGGGGACATTTCTCCAGTCCCCACAGGGGAAAAGGCTATTTTAGGCTTAGGGGTTAGGTTTATGAGTTAGGGTTAGAGAAAATAGGATTTTGAATGGGAATCAATTGTTTGGTCCCCACGAGGATAGTAAGACAAACGTATGTGTGCGAGTGTATGTGTATGGCGTGTGTGCGTGTGTGTCGTGTTTGATATGTGTGTGTGTATGTGCGTGCATGAGTGTGTGTGGCTCACTCTCTGCGGCCCTCTTGAAGAACACCTTGCAACTCCCACAGGTAACAGCTCCATAGTGACAGCCTGACGCCTCGTCTCCACATACCTTACACACCCTCCGGTCTGAGAAATACACCCTCACTGGCAACATATCCTCACATCTGAAAAACACACACATCTGTAAACACACAACACACCTAAAACTCTTTTAGATCTTACAGATACACCCTCACTTCTGAAAAGCACCTACCTGACTAGCTGCCTATACCTGCCTATCTGCACATACCTGCCTATTGATGATTGGGATTGAGTCATTAGGATTCTTTTTCCTTCATTTAGCAGCAGAATCTGTTTACCAGATATGGTGTGGAATACGGGCTCAGGTCGACTGTACACCACTTTTGAGGTATGACAAGTCTGACAAATGTTACATTTTAAGTTAGCCAGCTATCATCCGTTTAAAGGGCGACTGGACTTTCTGGTTTGGCCGTGTTTTAGATTTGGTTAATAAAAAAATGCTAGCGGCCTGACTGAATTAAAACGAGTTGGTTTCGGGGTGTGGTTTGATGTGGGTGTCTTGAGTGTTCACAGGTGGAAAAGTTAGCCAAATAATTTCGCAAATTTGCTTCAGCCAGCTGGTGTGCGACCGTGGCAAAGTTGGTTTGACATTAGATAGCATATCCACAGTGCATTTTGAAAGTTTTCAGACCCCTTCACTTTTTCCACATTTTATTACGTTACAGCCTTATTCTAAAATTGATTGATTAGTTTTTTTCTCTCATCAACCTACACACAATACCCCATAATAACAAAGCAAAAACAGGTTTTTAGTTATTTTTGCAAATGTATAAAAAATTGGAAAACTGAAATATCACATTTACATAAGTATTCAGACCCTGTAGCCAGTACTTTGTTGAAGCACTTTTGGCAGCGATTACAGCCTTGAGTCTTCTTGGGTATGACGCTACAAGCTTGGCACACTTGTATTTAGGACATTCAAAGACCTGTCCCGAAGCCGCGCCTGCGTTGTCTTGGCTGTGTGCTTAGAGTCGTTGTCCTGTTGGAAGGTGAACCTTCGCCCCTGTATGAGGTCCTGAGCATTCTGGAGCAGGTTTTCATCAAAGATCTCTCTGTACTTTGCTACGTTCATCTTTCCTCAATCCTGACTAGTCTCGCAGTTCTTGCCGCTTAAAAACATCCCCATAGAATGATGCTGCCACAACCTTGCTTCACCGTTGGGATGGTATTGGCCAGGTGATGAGTGGTGCCTGGCTTCCTCCAGACGTGACGTTTGGCATTCAGGCCAAAGAGTTCAATCTTGGCTTTCATCAGATCAGAGAATCAGCGGGTGGCTTCCGTCTGGCCACTCCACCATAAACGCCTGATTGGTGGAGTGCTGCAGAGATGGTTGTCCTTCTGGAAGGAATCTCCACAGAAGGAATCTGGAGCTCTGTTAGAGTGACCATCGGGTTCTGGGTCACCTACCTGACCAAGTCCCTTCCTCCCTAATTGCTCAGTTTGGCCGGGTGGCCAGCTCTAGGAAGAGTCTTGGTGGTTCCAATATTCTTTCATTTAAGAATGATTGAGCCCACTGTGATCTTGGGGACCTTTAATGCTGCAGACATTTTTTGTTACCCTTCCCCAGATCTGTGCCTGGACACAATCATGTCTCGGAGCTCTACGGACAATTCCTTCAGCCTCATGGCTTGGTTTTTGCTCTGACATGCACTGTCAACTGTGGGAGCTTATTTAGACAGATGCGTGCCTTTCCAAATCATGTCCAATCAATTGAACCTGAGCTCAATTTCAAGTCTCATAGCAAAGGGTCTGAATACTTATGTAATAAGGTATTTGTTTTTATTTTTTATAAATTTGTTAAAATTGATTAAAAAAAACGTTTTTTGCTTTTTCATTATGGGGTATGGTGTGTACATTGATGAGGAAAAAAATGTTATTCAAAACATTTTAGAATAAGGCTGTAACATAAAATGTGGAAAAAGTGATGTAGTCTGAATAATTTCCGAATGCACTGTATAAATGAAATGGCCCTTGAATGTTAATTAATGAAACTTGATTAATATCTACTACTAGACCTTTGACTGACCCATTACCCCACAGCCTTGGCATTAAGTGTGATATTAGTATTAACAGGGGCGCAACTTACACTCCACCCCACATTCCGAAATTGCATTTTTGTGTTTTATAATGGAAATGTGATACTAAACGGGGCAACAGTGTGCTTTAGGACCAGTCGGACGCCACCGAGCGGTCGGGTAGGCTGTTCGGAGTGTTTATCTGACTGAAGAAAATACAAATACACTACCGTTCAAAAGTTTGGGGTCACTTAGAAATGTTTTTGAAAGAAAAGCACATTTTTTGTCCATTAAAATAACATAAAAGTGTTCAGAAATACAGTGTAGACATTGTTAATGTTGTAAATGACTATTGTAGCTGGAAATTGCTGATTTTTAATGGAATATTTACATAGGGGTACAGAGGTCCATTATCAGCAACCATCACTCCTGTGTTCCAATGGCATGCTGTGTTAGCGAATCCAAGTTTAACATTTTAAACGGCTAATTGATCATTAGAAAACCCTTTTGCAATTATGTTAGCACAGCTGAAAACTGTTTTTCTGATTAAAGAAGCAATAAAACTGGCCTTCTTTAGACTAGTTGAGTATCTGGAGCATCAGCATTTGTGGGCTGAAAATTGTCAGAAACAAAGACATTTCTTCTGAAACTCGTCAGTCTATTCTTGTTCTGAGAAATGATGGCTATTCCATGCAAGAAATTGCCAAGAAACTGCATATCTCATTCAACGCTGTGTACTACTCCCTTCACAGAACAGCGCAAACTAGCTCTAACCAGAATAGAAAGAGGAGTGGGAGGCCCCGGTGCACAACTGAGCAAGAGGACAAGTACATTAGAGAGTTGCTGGTCTTCTAGGCAGAGTTGCAAAGAAAAAGCCATATCTCAGACTGGCCAATAAAAATTAAATATTAAGATGGGCAAAAGAACACAGACACTGGACAGAGGAACTCTGCCTAGAAGGCCAGCATCCCGGAGTCGCCTCTTCACTGTTGACGTTCAGACTGGTGTTTTGCGGGTACTATTTAATGAAGCTACCAGTTGAGGATTGTGAGGCGTCTGTTTCTCATACTAGACACTCTAATGTAATAAACGTATCCTCTGCAGCAGAGCTAACTCTGGGTAATCCTTTCCTGTGGCGGTCCTCATGAGATCCAGTTTCATCATAGCGCTTGATGGTTTTCGCGACTGCACTTGAAGAAACGTTCAAAGTTCTTGAAATGTTCCGTATTGACCGACCTTTATGTCTTAAAGCAATGATGGACTGTCGTTTCTCTTTGCTTGTTTGAGCTGTTCTTGCCATAATATGGACTTGGTCTTTTACCAAATAGGGCTATCTTCTGTATACCACCTAGTGTTGCAAAGGGTCGGAAACTTTCCGGTAAATTTCTGGAAATTTTTAAGCCCTGGAATTTGGAGAATTTTGCTTAATTTCATCAAAAAAAGTTAGCTTATAACAGTGAACATTTTTGTTCACATAAGGCAATTCCAGGTCTTCTGGCATATTTTGGTTAAACTATCCCCAATTCTCCCAATTCAATGGAATTGCAACCCTCTGCATGCACAGTGCATTCTTCCATCACATGTACAGTGCACTCTTCCATCACATGTAAAGCTGTGATGGACACTAATGTGATGCTTTTCGAGCCCACACTGCTACACTGTCTGAGCCATGGACTACATGCTTTCTGGTAAATTTTGATTACAATATTGGGTGGGGTGAATATATTTTCTATGACATACATGATTTTTTGTTAACTAATAAATAGTAGCTTACAGCAAAGTGAGTTTAAATAATTTCGAACTTGTTAACAATTTCTAATCTTTACAGGAAACTGCCACTGGCACTATCTGACGTGTGGAGACATTTCACTGCAGCTAAAGTAGAAGGAAAAGCTGTGTACATTTGCAAATACTGTGCCAAATCAACTGTGAAGAACGCAACAAAGATCCAGAATCATCTGGCTTAGTGCATAAAGTTCCCTCAGCGCTCACAGCAAGCAACCTCTGACAAAAGTGATGAAAAATGATGAATCAGACACCTTATCTATAGCAACAGCTCTTGGTCTTCCTGGAATCAGAAGTTTTTTTGACTCAATGGAGGAACGTAGTCAGAGAAATTCTGATGAATGTCTTGCTCGAGCTGTGTATGCAACTGGTTCACCTCTGATGCTCACAGGCAAAGTGTGTTGGAAGAGATTTCTGAATGTACTTCGGCCAGCATACACCACTCCATCCAGACATGCTTTATCTACTAATTTGCTGGATGCAGAGTTCAAACAGAGTTCAAGTGAAGGTCAAGAAAATCATAAAGCAGACTGTTTTGCAATCATCTCTGATGGGTGGTCGAATGTTTGTGGGCAAGGAATAATTACCTACATAATCTCCACCCCTCAACCAGTATTCTACAAGAGCACAGACACAAGCGACAACAGACACACCAGTCTCTACATTGCAGATGAGCTGAAGGCAGTTATCATGACCTTGGACCACAGATGGTATTTGTACTGGTGACAGACAATGCTGCGAACATGAAGGCTGTTTGGTCTAAAGTGGAGGAGTCCTACCCTCATATCACACCCATTGGCTATGCTGCTCATGCATTGAATCTGCTCCTCAAGGACATCATGGCACTGAAAACAATGGATACACTCTACAAGAGAGCCAAGGAAATGGTTAGGTATGTGAAGGGTCATCAAGTTATAGCAGCAATCTACCTCACCAAGCAAAGTGAGAAGAATAAGAGCACCACATTGAAGCTGCCCAGCAACACCCGTTGGGGTGGTGTTGTCATCATGTTTGACAGTCTCCTGGAGGGGAAGGAGTCTCTCCAAGAAATGGCCATATCACAGTCTGCCGATATGGACAGCCCCATCAAGAGGATCCTCCTGGATGTTGTATTTTGGGAGAGAGTGGTAAGCAGCCTGAAACTCCTGAAACCTATAGCAGTAGTCATTGTACGGATTGAGGGAGACAATGCCATCCTGTCTGATGTTCAGACTCTGCTTGCAGATGTAAGAGAAGAAATCCATACTGCCTGTCCACTTCACTATTGCTCCAAGGAGAGGAAACTGCAGTTCTGAAATACATCAAAAAGCGTGAAGACTTATGCCTGTAGCCCATACACGCCACAGCGTACATGTTGGACCCCAAGTATGCTAGCAGGAGCACCCTGTCTTGTGCAGAGATCAACAAGGCCTATGGTGTCATCACTACCGTGTCTCGCTACCTTGGCCTGGATGAGGGCAAGGTTCTTGGCAGTCTGGCGAGGTACACTTCCAAGCAAGGGCTTTGGGATGGAGATGCAATATGGCAGTCGTGCCAACATATCTCTTCAGCCACCTGGTGGAAGGGACTTTGTGGATCTGAGGCTCTTTCCCCTGTTGCCTCCATCATCCTCCAAATCCCACCAAGATCAGCTGCCTCGGAGCGCAACTGGTCCTTGTTTGGGAACACACACACCAAAGCACGCAACAGGCTGACCAATACAAGGGTTGAAAAATTGGTGGCTATCTGAGCAAATTTGAGGCTTTTTGAGCCTGACCACGAGCCATCCTCAACTAAGTTGGAAAGTGACAGTGAAGATGAGGCCTCAGAGTCTTATGTTCAAGAGGTGGACATTGAGGAGGTCCAGAGAGAAGACATGGAAGCCTGAGAGGAAGACAACCAAAGCTTTAGTTTCTAGACTATAATTTTACAAATGTATGTTGAAAACGTTTTTGTGAGATGCGATGGATCATTGGGGATCATTGAATATTCCCATTAGTTTGTTGAAAATCATCCATGTGAAGAGTCAACTCATTTAATTAAAGTTCAATTCGTAACTAAATTGTTGTTTTTTCTTTCTATTGGAAGGATTTAATCATTTTCAATTATGTCTACTTATGATAAGGTAAAAGGTTTATGTTTCTTTCACCATATGATATGGTAAATATATCCAATGCAAAAAACATCTACATTTATATGGTATTAATATTAATTTGCATTTCCGTTAAATCCCCTATATTCCAGTTAATTCCCACAGAAAGTTTCCACCTCTGAATATTCCTCAAAATGTGCAACCTTAATACCACCCCTACCTTGTCACAACACAACTGATTGCCTCAAACGCATTTAGGGGGAAAGAAATTCCACAAATTAACTTTAACAAGGCACACCTGTTAATTGAAATGCATTTCACGTGACTACCTCATGAAGCTGGTTGAGCGAATGCCAAGAGTGTGCAAAGCTGTCATCAAGGCAAAGGGTGGCTACTTTGAAGAATCTCAAATATATTTTGTTTTGTATAACACTTTTTTAGTTACTACATGATTCTTTGTGTGATATTTCAGAGTTGAGATTTTTTGTGTGGAATTGTTATATTACTTGTTAGATATTGCTGCACAGTCAGAACTAGAAGCACAAGCAGTTCGCTACACTCACAATAACATCTGCTAAAAATGTGTGTGTGTGTGTGACCAATACAATTTGATTTGATTCCAACCTTTTGACTGGTACTGTATATTATGTCCCAAAGCTGTGCCCTTGATTATTAAAGCTGCAATATGTCACTTTTTGGGCTGCCTGACCAAATTCACATAGAAATGTGAGTTATAGATCTGTCATTCTCATTGAAAGCATGTCTAAGACGCGGTATATATGTTCTATGTGCGCTGTTTCTATACTTCCCATGCTTAAGTTTGTTTTTTGCATCTTTTACTTTCGGCTTTGTACACCAGCTTCAAACAGCAGAAAATACAATATGTTTGCTTATGGAAAATATATTTCACAGATCTTTAGATGGAACAATGATTTTCTACACTATACTTGCTTGTTTTGGTCACATTAACTGAAATTAGGCAGACTATTAGAATTTTGGCAACCAGGAAATGGCTGAGCAATTTCTGCATAAGTGCATCTTTAAGTGTGTGTGTGAGTGTTGCCTAATGTCCTACTGGGCCGGCGGATTGAGACTAAATACATTACACCTGGTTAGTTGAAGGCCAGCGGATAGTTGACTGGAAGCCTATTACTCTAATACCCCTTATATAAACACTGGTTCGGGAAGTAAACAGTTGTGTCAGGGGCAGACCCACTGGTGGGTAGTAGTCACTAGACGGCCATGCTGGAAAAGACAGCTGCAGTCTGTCCTCTCCAGCAAGGGGATATTGTAGTGAGTCTCTGTGGCAGCTGGTGCAGGGAATTAGGTCACCTGTTAAAATGGATATTCACTAACATGCTTACCACACCGATCCTGTCGCCTGCACAAGCGTTGCAAAATATATTTACACACACGTTATTCAATCATTGCACCCACACAGCTCGCGCACGTCAACGAGCCTCTGCATAGCCAGGCGCTAAAATAGAACTTGGTTCTATTTGTGACGCTTGTCGCACTTTAAGTCCAGCCTCTCCCATCTCCTCATTGGCTTTTAGGAGCATACAGTGAGGGAAAAAAGTATTTGATCCCCTGCTGATTTTGTACATTTTCCCACTGACAAAGAAATTATCAGTCTATAATTTTAATGGTAGGTGCTTGGCGATGGTCTTGTAGCCCATTCCAGCCTTGTGTAGGTCTACAATCTTGTCTCTGACATCCTTGGAGAGCTCTTTGGTCTTGGCCATGGTGGAGAGTTTGGAATCTGATTGATTGATTGCTTCTGTGGACAGGTGTCTTTTATACAGGTAACAAACTGAGATTAGGAGCACTCCCTTTAAGAGTGTACTCCTAATCTCAGCTCGTTACCTGTATAAAAGCCAGAAATCTTTCTGATTGAGAGGGGGTCAAATACTTATTTCCCTCATTAAAATGCAAATCAATTTATAACATTTTTGACATGCGTTTTTCTGGATTTTTTTGTTGTTATTCTGTCTCTCACTGTTCAAATAAACCTACCATTAAAATTATAGACTGATCATTTGTCACGTCCTGACCAGTAAAAGAGGTTGTTTGTTATTGTAGTTTGGTCAGGGCGTGGCAGGGGGTGTTTGTTTTATGTGTTTCGGGGATTTGGTATATGTTCTATGTTAGTATATTTCTATGTCCGTGTCTTGTTTTTCTATTTCTATGTTCAGGGTTTTTGTTTGACCTTCAATTGGAGGCAGCTGTTTCTTGTTGCCTCTGATTGGAGGTCCTATTTAGTAGAGGTTTTTCAGCTTGTGTTTGTGGGTGGTTGTTTCCTGTTTAGTGTTTGTTGCACCTGACAAGACTGTTTTCGTTATTCTTTTTGTTCAGTGTTCATTTTAATTTAATAAAGAGAAAATGAGCATTCACGGACCCGCTGCATTTTGGTCCAATTCAAACGACGCCAGTGACATCATTTCTTTGTCAGTGGGCAAACGTACAAAATCAGCAGGAGATCAAATACTTTTTCCCCCTCACTGTATACCCATGCGTCATCTCCTCATTGGTTTTTAGGAACATATACCCACGTGAGTGATTGAAAGATGAACTGAGGTCCACACTCCAGTCCAGTTGGTAGTGGTAATGCACCTTAAAGTTGGTTGCCAACTGCCATATCAAGTCCAAAGAAGAAGAAAAAGCCTGAAGTAGGATAGATTACTAGAAACTCTCGGTTTACCCTTTTATCGTTGGATTAATTGTCGGAGTAGAGGACCTTGTGCATTTCAGATAAAATAACAACCCAATGTTTATATCCCAGGACAAATTAGCTAGCAACAGCAAGCTAGCTAGCTATTGCCATAAATATTTAATTATTTTCGACCTGTCCCCAAATTAATATAGTTGGTTCAGAGTTTGTTTTGATATTTCAACTTGTGTGTCCTGATCTTGTCTGGTGGACAAAATCAACATGCGTGATAGGGCATGCGGACGCACGTATGCTTTTGGTCTGGTCAGAATGTTTTTGTTTTTTTACCCTTATTTTACCAAGTAAGCTGTAAATCTGCATCTCAAATGGCAAGACGCATAGGGAATATGGTGACATCCGGAAGCATCATAACACTTAACTCTACATAATACAGTCATAACAATATAACAGATGGCATTACAACTATTATTGAATTTGACTGATTATAACAACTGATGTTACTGTTGTTTTGTAATGATGACACAAACATAGTTAGAGAAGCTACATTGATGTTCCTCTGGCCCGCTTGGTATTATGTGAAACAAACAAACAATTTAAATAAAATGTCTTATAAAGAGTATTTCTACCTCAAGCTGGGGTCAGCACCCATCAATCCAGAACTATCCTTCTTGATAGCGGAGTGATACACTTGGAGACCCCTTTCATCCATCATCACACGTTGGTAATTTTGCGCCTGAACATGAAAATCCTGTGGCATCCCAGAGTCATAGTCCGTATAGTTAACCCCAGGGAACGAGGTACAGGGAAAGGGTTTACGTGCTCCACGAGACATGCAATTTCCGTTGTCACAATATTTACAGAACCAAGATCCATCCGCCACCGGATAGGGTCCCTCGTGCCCTGGTTCGAGTTTGATGTTACGGCTGCTTTGGATTTGGTAATTGAACGTCGATGTGTCCGGAAAGTCCCTACCAAACACCAGGCCTGGGGGGTCTTTACGTAATGGAGAACTTAAAGGAAACAGTTCGTCAAACTGAGAGGGCACTGCGTTACCGTTATCCAGATTCACGAACATGTCTGAGTTTTTACGGAGACCTTGGGCCATCTCCAAATCGTGCGTAGGCCTTGTCACTTTCCATTCGCTGTCCCTTTCGCGCTCCAGGGTCTGTAAAAAACCCAAGCCATTTGGTCCACAAATGTCTTGATTTACTTCGAATGATGGCCCATTTGATATAATTATGGTTTTCCTCGGCATCTGGGTGGTTAACTCTGAGGTCAAACTGGCGCCAGCTCCAAAATTCTCTGAGACGGAGAAACGGTTTCCGAGATTTGGGCCGCTGTCTGTAGAGAGCGGAGTGTCGCCCCGTCCATTATCCACTATCTCGTTAAACTGCGAACTCAAACCTAAAGACACTGACACCGCGTCACTTAATTCAGTATGTGATTTATTTGTGCCACCCTGCATTGTTGTTTTGATTCCGTCACAGACGCGCACGGTTCCAAACAAAAACGTAATCTCTAGGTCTCAGTTTTGCACAGTTGAACCTAAAACTCGAGGAGCTACAAAAAAAAAAATCCGTAATGTGAGAGTAGAAGCAACTACCGTGTCACCGGAGAATCCTGCTATGTCGTTATGTCTGGCCACCACCCATAACCACATGGAACTACGGGATCCTACATTAACAACAAGTCACTTCGACGTCTCCGCGCTTTGCTCATTCGGGTGTGACCTCTCCGCAGCTCAGTGAAGGGAATGGCTGGCGCGTGTCCAAACTGAGACTTGTGTGGGGTAAAGTGCATTCTCTACCGTGTTATTATTGTCTGTTTATAACACATTGTTCTAAATGTATATGGTTCTAAATCTATGTTGATCTAAATCTGTCTGTTACTTATTTGACTGTTGCTATTCTCACTGTAAAGTATATTTAAAATATATTTTTAATAAAGTTGTAGAGACAAGAGTGCTTCTGTTGCTGGTTCGTCTTATCTCCCAGTCAAAACAGTGTGTGCTCTCCTCGTCCTTCAGTGTAATAACACAACAGTGAGTTGTTACAGTGCTTTTCTGACCACAGACTCTCCGGTAATGGGTTTTAAAAAAGTCATTGAAAGCTGTCGCAACAGTTGTTCCGTTTGTGTAATGGCAGCATGTCAGTTGACATACTTTTTTATTTTTTTTATTTTATTTTTTACATTTGAGTCATTTAACAGATGATCTTATCCAGAGTGAATTACAGTGCTGAGTGCATACATTGTTATACGTTTTTCGTACTGGTCCTCCATGCTCTACCAACTGAGCTATACGGGACCATAAATCATAAGATTACTTCAAAGATTGTATGTCACATGTTATGACAGGATTATTCATTTATGTAGCCTATATCATGCCTTGTGATAGAGGTTTGTAGGAAAGTGTTATCAAACATTGAGTGTAAATGGGTCAAGTATTTTATAAACATTTTTTTAATAGGCAATAGGCACTTTGCAGGTCTAGAGTACATACATACTGCATGGCACCTGCAGCGTGAGTTCCTGTTGCAACGAGATTGTTATCTTTCAACATAACTTATTTTCCTTAATGCGTCAAAATGTACTTACTATGACCACCATGTTACAGTATCCTAAGATGAATGCACTAACTGTAAGTCTATCTGGATAAGAGCTTCTGCTAAATGACTCAAATGTAATGTAACTGAGCTGCTCAATGGCCTACTTCCCAAAGAAGATAACTATATTTTCCCTAGGGAGGGATTTTGTCTTCCAGAATAGTAAACCTTTCATAACACTGTAAATATTTTTTTTTTTTTAAAGCTGTTGATTCAACTTAAAGCAACCAGCCGCAATAGGATTGTGAGTTGGCTCAACAACATTTTTGTTCCAGCTGGTTATCTTACAATTGTATGTGGAATCAACATTTTTTTTAAAAAAACAGTCCTTACTGTATGTTTTCAGTCATAACAGGCCTACTGAAAAACACACACACTCCATACAAACAAATGTCAGACTTGCACGTACGCACACACACAAAACAACACACTCACATCAAGTATAATAATATATGCCTAGAGTGATACAGTAGCTATATACACAGCACTCAACACATATTCAGTGTTGGTTAATAGTATTTATTGGAGTCATAGCAAAGCACTTTGCAAAGGATGTTGTACTCATTGATACAGTTGAAGTCAGAAGTTTACCTACACCTTAGCCAAATACATTTAAACTCAGTTTTTCCACAATTCCTGACATTTAATCGTAGTAAGAATTCCCTGTCTTAGGTCAGTTAGGATCACCACTTTATTTTAAGAATGTGAAATGTCAGAATAATAATAGAGATAATGATTTATTTCAGCTTTTATTTCTTTCTTTCATCACATTCCCAGTGGGTCAGAAGTTTACATACACTCAATTAGTATTTGGTAGCATTGCCTTTAAATTGTTTAACTTGGGTCAAATGTTTCGGGTAGCCTTCCACAAGCTTCCAACAATAAGTAGGGTGAATTTTGGCCCATTCCCCCTGACAGAGCTGGTGTAACTGAGTCAGGTTTGTAGGCCTCCTTGCTCGCACACGCTTTTTCAGTTCTGCCCACAAATGTTCTATTAGATTGAGGTCAGGTCTTTGCGATGGCCACCCCAATACCTTGACTTTGTTGTCCTTAAGCCATTATGCCACAACTTTGAAGTATGCTTCGGGTCATTGTCCATTTGGAAGACCCATTTGCGACCAAGCTTTAACTTCCTGACTGATGTCTTGAGATGTTGCTTCAATATATCCACATAATATTCCTTCCTCATGACGCCATCTATTTTGTGAAGTGCACTTGTCCCTCCTGCAGCAAAGCACCCTCACAACATGATGCTGCCACCCCCGTGCTTCACAGTTGGGATGGTGTTCTTCGGCTTGCAAGCCTCCCCCTTTTTCCTCCAAACATAACGATGGTCATTATGTCCAAACAGTTCTATTTTTGTTTCATCAGACCAGAGGACATTTCTCCAAAAAGTGCGGTCTTTGTCCCCATGTGCAGTTGCAAACCGTAGTCTGGCTTTTTTATGGCGGTTTTGGAGCAGTGGCTTCTTCCTTGCTGAGCATCATTTCAGGTTATGTCGATATAGGACTCGTTTTACTGTGGATATAGATACTTTTGTACCCGTTTCCTCCAGCATCTTCACAAGGTACTTTGCTGTTGTTCTGGTATTGATTTGCACTTTTCGCACCAAATTACGTTCAACTCTAGGAGACAGAACGAGTCTCTTTCCTGAGCGGTATGACGGCTGGATGGTCCCATGGTGTTTATACTTGCGTACTATTGTTTGTACAGATGAACGTGGTACCGTCAGGCATTTGGAAATTGGTCCCAAGGATGAACCAGACTTGTGGAGGTCTACAATTTTTTTTCTGAGGTCTTGGCTGATTTCTTTTGATTTTGCCATGATGTCAAGAGGCACCGAGTTTGAAGGTAGGCATTGAAATACATCCACAGGTACACCTCCAATTGACTCAAATTATGTCAATTAGCCTATCAGAAGCTTCTAAAGCCATGCCATCATTTTCTGGAATTTTCCAAGCTGTTTAAAGGGCACAGTCAACTTAGTGTATGTAAACTTCCGACTTCAACTGTACCTGTGAAATAACAGCCTAAGAAAATATTGCAATTAAGCTCAAACCCTTCCTGTCACTAATCTATCCATACCCTTCCTCTCACTAATCTATCCATACCCTTCCTGTCACTAATCTATCCATACCCTTCCTCTTACTAATCTATCCATACCCTTCCTGTCACTAATCTATCCATACCCTTCCTGTCACTAATCTATCCATACCCTTCCTCTCACTAATCTATCCATACCCTTCCTGTCACTAATCTATCCATACAGAAAAATATGGTTTTCATGCTATATCAGCTAATAATTATTTTGCATAGATTCATTTCAAGATTGCAAAAACCATGAGCAAAAGCAGCATAAATGATGATATATTATGATTAATACTATCATCACTCACTTTGATTGTGGTACTAGTAGCCTACAGTCTATAGTCCACAGAATGTTACTTGACCAAACTACAAATCCTATGAAGTTGGCACTCTTTAATCACGGGAGACAACACACTATTGGGGAGAGGCATTAATGACTTAGTAATTACACTGTACCTGCCTATATGACTCCCATTTAAATACATAGATTCAGTACAGACTCTTGTTCTCTCTCTCTCTCACACTCCCACACAAACCTCTCTCATTCGCATTCTCTCTATCCCTCACATGGACTCAAACTCGTCGATGCGCTGCTTGGTGTTGCCCTGTCGTATCTGACGGAGGGTCCTGTACTTGTCCCGGCCGGCCTTAACGTTCTCCGCGTGGATCAGGTCGTTGGGAGTATTCTTACTGTCGTCTCGAGCGCCGGCCAACTCACTACTAAGGGCCTGAGGACAAACGGAAAACAAGGACACAAATAAACTTGTGGAGCGTCAACATAATTGTAAGGGGTGCGTAACCAGTGGCAGGGAAGTCAGACGTAGGAGAGCAGAACTTGGTAATTGCCGGAGCAGTTTAATAGCAAAACCAACGGCATAAAAATAACAAGATATGGGTACAAAAACCCATCGCGCACCAATCAACACGTGCACAAGCACTTACAATAAACAATCCCACACAAAGACATGGGGGGAACAGAGGGTTAAATACACAACAAGTAATTGAGGGAATTGAAACCAGGTGTGAGGAAAAACAAGACAAAACACATGGAAAATGAAAAGTGGATCGATGATGGCTAGAAGACCGGCGCACAAGGAGAGGACCCGACTTCGGCGGAAGTCGTGACAATAATGTACTATACATGGAATGAATGTGTGGTACATATGTAACGCATGTGGTCTAAGAACCATAGCTCTCATTTCAGAGCTCAGGGCTTGAGGACATTTTTACATTTAGTCAGGACTGAACCCAACCATGCAAAATTATGGTTAGGTTAGGGCCACAGGTTATATGTTAAATAAGGTAGGGTCTGGCTTTTGTATCGTCAGCCGTTCATTCTTCTGGGCCTCTGTCATGGTCATGAATTAGGGTCATGGGTTAAGGTTAAAGGTCATGGAGTGTGGAAGAAGTGAAAAAATGATGGTTGTCTATCAACAATGACAAGCCACCGGGGTCTGACAACCTGGATGGGAAATGAATGAGGATAATAGCAGACGATATTGCCACTCCTATTTGCTCTATCGTCAATCTAAGCCTACTAGAAAGTGTGTCATCAGGCCTGGAGGGAAGCCAAAGTCATTCCTTGACCCAAGAATAGTAAAGCCCGCCTCCGGAGTGGCGCAGTGGTCTAAGGCAGTGCTAGCTGTGCCACTAGAGATCCTGGTTTGAGTCCAGGCTCTGTCGCAGCCGGCCGTGACCGGGAGACCCATGGAGCAGCGCATAATTGGCCCAGCGTCGTCCGGGTTAGAGGAGGGTTTGGCTGGCAGGGATGTTCTTGTACCATCACACACTAGCGACTCCTGGTGGCGGGCCAGGCGCAATGCACGCTGACACGGTCGCCAGGTGTACTGTGTTTCCTCGGCTGGCTTCCGGGTTAAGCAAGCAGTGTGTCAAGAAGCAGTGCGGCTTGGCTGGGTGGTGTTTTGGAGGACGCAAGGCTCTTGACCTTCGCCTCTCCCGAGTCCGTACGGGAGTTGCAGCGATGGGACAAGACTGTCACTACCAATTGGATAACACGAAATTGGGAAGAAAATGTGGTAAAAAAATAAGAAAATGAGTAGTAAATCCCCCTTTATCTACTCAAATAGCCGACCAATCAGCCTGTTACCAACCCTTATTAAACTTCTGGAAAAAATTGGTGTTTGACCAGATACAATGCTATTTTACTCTAAACAAATTGACAACAGACTTTCAGCACGCTTATAGGGAAGGACATTCAACAAGTACGGCACTTACACAAATTACTGATGATTGGCTGAGACAAATTGATAATAAAAAGATTTTATGAGCTGTTTTGTTAGACTGCAGTGCGGCTTTTGACATTATCGATCATAGTCTGCTGCTGGAAAAACGTATGCGTTATGGCTTTACACCCCCTGTTATATTGTGGATAAAGAGTTACCTGTCTAACAGAAGACAGAGGGTGTTCTTTAATGGAAGCCTCTCCAACAAAATCCAGGTAGAATCAGGAATTCCCCAGGGCAGCTGTCTAGACCGTTACTTTTTTCATTCTTTACTAACGACATGCCACCAGCTTTGAGTGACGTGTGTAGTGACTCACTACCACATCAACTGAAATGACCGCAACACTTAACAAAGAGCTGCAGATAGTTTCTGAATGGGTGGCAAGGAATAAGTTAGTCCTAAATATTTCAAAAACTAAAAGCATTATATTTGTGACAAATCATTTACTAAAGCCTAAACCTCAACTAAATCTTGTAATAAATAATGTGGAAATTGAACAAGTTGAGGTGACTAAACTACTTGGAGTAACCCTGGATTTTAAACTGTCATGGTCAAAACAATGATACAAAAGTAGCTAAGATGGGGAGAAGTCTGTCTATAATAAAGCGATGCTCTACTTTCTTAACGGTACTATCAACAAGGCAGGTCCTACAGGCCCTAGTTTTGTCGCACCTGGACTACTGTTCAGTCGTGTGGTCAGGTGCCACATAAAGGGACGTCAGAAAATTAGAATTGGCTCAGAACAGGGCAGCACGGCTGGCCCTTAAATATACACGGAGAGCTAATCTCTCATGGCTCAAAGTGGAAGAGAGATTGACTTCACCACTACTTGTTTTTGTAAGGAGTGTTGACATGCTGAATGCACAGAGGTGTCTGTTTAAACTACTGGCACACAGCTCAGACACCCATGCATACCCCACAAGACATGCCATAAGAGGTCTCTTCACAGTCCCCAAGTCCAGAACAGACTATGGGAGGTGCACAGTACTACATAGAGCCATGACTACATGGAACTCTCTTCTACATCAAGTAACTGATGCAAGCAGTAAAATTAGATTCAAAAAATAGATACAAATACACCTAATGGAACAGCTTGGACTGTGAAGAGACACACACATCTACACACACGTACACATGGATTTTGTATTGTAGATATGTGATAATAGAGTAGTGGCCTGAGGGAACACAATGTGTTGTGAAAAGTGTTATGAAATGTAACCTGGGATAGGATATAGTAACCCTACTAACCCCCCCCCCCCCCCTCCAAAAATACCTGGGATAGGATATAGTAATCCTTCTAACCCCCCCTCCAAAAAAAAGATATAGATGTACTATTGTAAAGTGGTTGTTCCACTGGATCTCATAAGGTGAATGCACCAATTTGTAAGTCGCTCTGGATAAGAGCGTCTGCTAAATGACATAAATGTAAATGTAATGTCATGTAATATTTTAAATTGTATATAACTGCCTTAATGTTGCTGGACCCCAGGAAGAGTAGGGGATCCTTAATAAATGGGTTAAGTTAGGGTCTGACTGTGTCTGACCTTGAGGTGGTGAGGTGTTTCTTCAGCCGTTTGTTCTTCTAGGCCTCCGTCATGGTCATGAGTTAGGGTTAATTAAAGGGCATAGGTTATGGGTTAGGGTTAATTAAAGGGCATAGGTTATGGGTTAGGGTTAATTAAAGGGCATAGGTTATGGGTTAGGGTTAATTAAAGGGCATAGGTTATGGGTTAGGGTTAATTAAAGGGCATAGGTTATGGGTTAGGGTTAATTAAAGGGCATAGGTTATGGGTTAGGGTTAATTAAAGGGCATAGGTTATGGGTTAGGGTTAATTAAAGGGCATAGGTTATGGGTTACGGTTAATTAAAGGGCATAGGTTATGGGTTAGGGTTAATTAAAGGGCATAGGTTATGAGTTAGGGTTAATTAAAGGGCATAGGTTATGGGTTAGGGTTAATTAAAGGGCATAGGTTATGGGTTACGGTTAATTAAAGGGCATAGGTTATGGGTTAGGGTTAATTAAAGGGCATAGGTTATGGGTTAGGGTTAATTAAAGGGCATAGGTTATGGGTTAGGGTTAATTAAAGGGCATAGGTTATGGGTTAGGGTTAATTAAAGGGCATAGGTTATGGGTTAGGGTTAATTAAAGGGCATAGGTTATGGGTTAGGGTTAATTAAAGGGCATAGGTTATGGGTTAGGGTTAATTAAAGGGCATAGGTTATGGGTTAGGGTTAATTAAAGGGCATAGGTTATGGGTTAGGGTTAATTAAAGGGCATAGGTTATGGGTTACGGTTAATTAAAGGGTATAGGATATGGGTTAGGGTTAATTAAAGGGCATAGGTTATGGGTTAGGGTTAATTAAAGGGCATAGGTTATGGGTTAGGGTTAATTAAAGGGCATAGGTTATGGGTTAGGGTTAATTAAAGGGCATAGGTTATGGGTTAGGGTTAATTAAAGGGCATAGGTTATGGGTTACGGTTAATTAAAGGGCATAGGTTATGAGTTAGGGTTAATTAAAGGGCATAGGTTATGGGTTAGGGTTAATTAAAGGGCATAGGTTATGGGTTACGGTTAATTAAAGGGCATAGGTTATGGGTTAGGGTTAATTAAAGGGTATAGGTTATGGGTTAGGGTTAATTAAAGGGCATAGGTTATGGGTTAGGGTTAATTAAAGGGCATAGGTTATGGGTTAGGGTTAAATAAAGGGCATAGGTTATGGGTTAGGGTTAATTAAAGGGCATAGGTTATGGGTTAGGGTTAATTAAAGGGCATAGGTTATGGGTTACGGTTAATTAAAGGGCATAGGTTATGGGTTAGGGTTAATTAAAGGGCATAGGTCATGGGTTAGGGTTAATTAAAGGGCATAGGTTATGGGTTAGGGTTAATTAAAGGGCATAGGTTATGGGTTAGGGTTAATTAAAGGGCATAGGTTAGGGTTAATTAAAGGGCATAGGTTATGGGTTAGGGTTAATTAAAGGGCATAGGTTATGGGTTAGGGTTAATTAAAGGGCATAGGTTATGGGTTAGGGTTAATTAAAGGGCATAGGTTATGGGTTAGGGTTAATTAAAGGGCATAGGTTATGGGTTAGGGTTAATTAAAGGGCATAGGTTATGGGTTAGGGTTAATTAAAGGGCATAGGTTATGGGTTAGGGTTAATTAAAGGGCATAGGTTATGGGTTAGGGTTAATTAAAGGGCATAGGTTATGGGTTAGGGTTAATTAAAGGGCATAGGTTATGGGTTAGGGTTAATTAAAGGGCATAGGTTATGGGTTAGGGTTAATTAAAGGTCATAGGTTAAAGGGGAACTTCACTCAAAAACATAATTTTAGTATTTGTTTCATTAGTCCACTGTTGATAGGGTCCCAAAATGTTTTGCATGTCAGCAGCCAAGTTTTCAAGATATTGGACTTTCAGGAAGCAAAGTGTCACCTTTGATGCCTTTTACATCGTCATCATGATGTGGTTGGTGACACTTTGCTTCATGAAAATCCAATATCTTGACAACTTGACTGCTGACATGAAAAACATTTTGGGACCGTATCAACAGTGGACTAATGGGGGAAAAAAGTAGAGTTTCCCTTTAAGTTAGGTGTTTCTGACCTTGAGGTGTTTCTGTAGCCGTTCATTCTTCTGAGCCTCCGTCATGCGTTCCTCCTCGCTGCGGTCTCTGACCATGCCTGGTGATGTCAGCTCGGCACTGGCCTCGGCGCTGCTCTCGTCAGTCTCATCGTGGTCCCCCTGCACAGAGTCCTGGATGTGGACACTGATGACTTTAGTCTTCAGCTCCAAATCAACCTCCACCATGACCGCCAGACGATGAACACACACATGACCGCTCGAAGTGGATAACGCTATCACACACGCTCGCTCACACACACGCTCACTCACACACACGCTCACTCACACACACGCTCACTCACACACACGCTCACTCACACACACGCTCACTCACACACAAGCTCGCTCACATTGAAGCACTGTGGTTAGATAGAGGATAACGCTATCACAATCACACACTCTCACTCACACACTCTCACTCACACACTCTCACTCACATTGAATCACTGTGGTTAGATAGAGGATAACGCTATCACTCACACACTCTCACTCACACACTCTCACTCACACACTCTCACTCACACACTCTCACTCACATTGAATCACTGTGGTTAGATAGAGGATAACGCTATCACTCACACACTCTCACTCACACACTCTCACTCACTCACACACACACTCTCACTCACACTCTCACTCACACACTCTCACTCACATTGAATCACTGTGGTTAGATAGAGGATAACGCTATCACTCACACACTCTCACTCACACACTCTCACTCACACACTCTCCCTCACATTGAATCACTGTGGTTAGATAGAGGATAACGCTATCACTCACACACTCTCACTCACACACTCTCACTCACACACTCTCACTCACACACTCTCACTCACATTGAATCACTGTGGTTAGATAGCGTTATCCTCTATCACTCACACATTCATTCCTTCATTTATTAATTTATTCTTTCACCCTTTTCTGCCATCTCTTTGTATCGTCGTCCTTCTTCTGCTTTACGTCCTCCAGAAGGGAGATCTTAGAGGTCAGATCAGTAACCTGGAAAAGGAACCTTAGAATAATAAATGATTCTCCTAGTGTCCGTCTGTCTGTCTGTCTATTTGGATTTATTATGGATCCCCATTAGCTGCTACCAAAGCAGCAAAATTAAGGCAGTTTATACAATTTTAAAAACATTACAATACATTCACAACACACTGTCTGCCCTCAGGCCCCTACTCCACCACCACCACCACATATCTACAGTACTAAATCCATGTGTATGTATAGTGCGTATGTTATTGTGTGTATGTATGCGTCTGTCTGTCTGTCTGTCTGTCTGTCTGTCTGTCTGTCTGTCTGTCTGTCTGTCTGTCTGTCTGTCTGTCTGTCTGTCTGTCTGTCTGTCTGTCTGTCTGTCTGTCTGTCTGTCTGTCTGTCTGTCTGTCTGTCTGTCTGTCTGTGTGACTCTATGTGTGACTCTATGTGTGACTCTATGTGTGACTCTATGTGTGACTCTATGTGTGTGTGTGGCTGTCTGTTTGTGCATCTGTCTTTGTGTGCTGTCTGTCTGTCTGTCTGTGTGGCTTTGTGTCTGTCTGTCTCTCTGTCTCTGTCTGACTATGTGTGTGTGTGTGTGTGTGTGTGCGTGTGCGTGTGTGGCTGTGTGTCTGTCTGTCTGTCTATGTGTGTGTGGCTGTGTGTGTGGCTGTCTGTCTGTCTTTGTGTGATGTCTGTCTATGTGTGTGTCTATGTGTGTGTGTACCAGGTTCTCCATCTGGCTCTCTGACTGCTGTAGGAGGGCTGCCTTGGTCTCTTCCGCTGCCCTGCGCTCCTTCTCCAGACGCTCTGCCTCCTCCTGGGCAAACGTCCTCTCCTTCTCCAGCTCCAGGGCCCTGCGAGTCTTCTCATCCAGCTCTACACACACACACACACACACACACACACGCACACACACACGCACACACACACGCACACACACGCACGCACACACAGACAGAATAATATGAACACACACAAGCATGCATGCACATACAGCACACACACTGTCAGACGACAGAATGAGTCTGACCTTTCTGAGCTTTCTTGGTCTCTTCCTCAATCTGTTTCAGTCTGCCCATCAGCTCCATGGTTTCTCTGGCGATCTTCTCTGTCTCCTTCTCCGCATTCTCTCTCTTCTTCTTCTCGCTCTCAAGCAGAGCTCTGGAAGGAGGGATACGAGGGAACGAGTAAACACCTGCTAACAAACTCATCTCTATTACTCTCTCTATCTCTCTCTCTCTTTTCTCCATGTCTCTGTCCTCACTTCTCCATCTGTCTCTTAGTCTTCTCCTCGCGGGCCTGGGCTTTCATCTGTTGGACCTCGATGGTGTCTGGCTTCCTCCTCCTCATGTACAGGTCATGGTTCCCCATGCACAGCGCCAGGATACGCTTGTTGATCCGTAGACGAGGGGCGTAGAACACAAAATCCTGGAACAGACTCATTTACCACAAATGTAGTTATCAGTGCCTCTTGCAAAAATGAAGTGACCTTTTTTTAATACTTAACAAACAGGTACTATCAGAGGTTTGAATTATAACCAAATACACAGCAGATAAAGAAACAGAGGTGACGTACCGGGGCTTTCTTGTCCATGGGCTTTATAACAAACTTCTTGTCGTTGAAGGAAATGTTTCTGATCTCACTCCATGGGAAGCCAATCTTAGGGGTCATCCTATAAAGAAAACACTGTAGAATAGTTCACTCCAAAATCAAAGTTTATCCAATGTTTTCAGACTTCAAAAGTAGTCTAATGTCATGATGAATCTACGGAGAATTCCAATCTATACTGAACAAAAATAAACGCAACAATTTGAAAGATTTTACTGAGTTACAGTTCAGATAAGGAAATCAGTCAATTGAAATAAATTCATTAGGCCCTAATCTATGGATTTCACATGACTGGGAATACAGATATGCATCTGTTGGTCACAGATACCTTAAAAAAAAGGGAGGGCCTTGGATCACAAAACCAGTCAGTATCTGGCGTGATCACCATTTGCCTCATGCAGCACAACATATTTCCTTCACATAGAGTTGATCAGGCTGTTGATTGTGGCTTGTGGAATGTTGTCCCACTTCTCTTCAATGGCTGTGTGAAGTTGCTCAATATTGGTGTGAAATGGAACAAGCTGTTGTACATGTCGATCCAGAGCATTCCAAACATGCTCAATGGGTGACATGTCTGGTGAGTATGCAGGCCATGGAAGAACTGGGACATTTTCAGCTTCCAGGAATCCTGGAATACAGATCCTTGCGACATGGGTCTGTGCATTATCATGCTGAAACATGAGGTGATGGCAGCAGATGAATGACACGACAATGGGCTTCAGGATCTCATCACGGTATCTTTGTGAATTCAAATTGCCATCGATAAAATGCAATTGTGTTCGTTGTCCGTAGCTTCTGCCTGCTCATACCATAACCCCACCATGGGGCACTGCTAAATTTACATATTGAGTTTATATTTTTGTTCAGCGTAGTTAAAGGTTCCTACTTGTCAGTGTTCTGGTATATGTTGAGGCCCAGAGCGTCTACCCCCAGCCACAGCTCTGAACCCTTCTTGTTCTTGATGCTGAAGTAGTTGACTCCATACATCTCTAGATCCTGAGCTATCTTCAGATACTCCACCATGGCATCCTCTCTGGGGACAGATTGACACAGAGACAGACACAGAGACAGACACAGACACACATAGACACAGACAATCAGTGAGAAACATGCTCTGTATGCAGCTATCATGATGCTTAGCACATTCTACATACACTGAGTGTACAAAACATTAAGGACACCTGCTCTTTCCATTACATAGACTGACCAGGTGAATCCAGGTGAAAGCTATGATCTCTTATTAATGTCACCTAAACCCTCAACAGTCTACAGACTAAACCCTGTCTATATGCCGGGGGAGGGAATTGTTTTAAGAAGGTCGTACCAGGGATCATTTAGATATTTTATTTTGAATTTTAAGACCACTTGATGTATCCAAAAAAGTATTATTATTTGATTAATATTTTAATTTGGTCTTACTGCTATTAGCAAATGCATTGAATAACAGATAGTCCCCCAAAAAATCTAAAGGAAGTTTGTTCTGAAGTGTCTGTCCTATATCTGAGAGATATAAGAAAGATCAGGAAACATTTGTTGTAGTTTTTTACATGTATTTAACCCCTTATTTTGGCACTAAACATTCTCCATATATAATTCCATACATTTTTTCAACTGGTACCGGGGGTCCTTCAGACGAGTCTTGTGAGGCCTGTGGAGCAAAACACCCAACAAAACACGTGTATGTGTTCGTGAGACCTTTCCACAGAGGGGTCATATTAGTGTGTAGCCCAAACTGTTGGGACGCTACAGACAGAAGTTGGCAGATCGGCTATACCAACTTCAGACGAGTACCAAGACGCTTGTGGGGGTCGTAGGGCAAAAAGGAGAAAACCATCGTGTTCGTGAGAGTCTCATCTTCCCATAGAGGGGTTTGTAGGCCAAACCGTTAGGATGCTACAGATGATTTTGTGAGATTTCTGAGATGTCTCATGGTCTTACAAACATATGCAGAAGTCCGAATGTGATGGATTGAGACATATCCAATGCAAACAAAATATATCTTTAGCTTAAACTGACATATTTTTCATGGGGATCTGTTTATTATGCTAATTAGATTTCCACAGGAGTGCGGACATCGACTTTAGTTTTTTTTAAATCCACTTCAATTATGGGAGATGAAGGAGTGGAGACAGGTTAAAGAAGGATGTTTAAGACTTGAGACAATTGAGACATGGATTGTGTATGTGTGCCATTCAGAGGGTGAATGGGCAAGACAAAATATTTAAGTGCCTTTGAACGGGGTCTGGTAGTAGGTGCCAGGCACACCGGTTTGGGTCAAGAACTGCAAAGCTGCTGGGTTTTTCACACTCAACAGTTTCCCATGTGTATCAAGAATGGTCCACCACCCAAAGGACATCCAGCCAACTTGACACAACTGTGGGAAGCATTGGAGTCAACATGGGCCAGCATCCCTGTGCAACGTTTTCGACACCTTATAAAGTCCATGCCCCGGGCGAATTGAGGCTGTTCTGAGGGCAAAAGAGGGGGGTGAAACTCAATATTAGGAAGGTGTTCTTAATGTTTTGTACATCAGTGTAAAATCAGTGCAATACAAGTAAGCCAGTGTTAACTTGGATTGGACTGTGAGTAGAGAGGACATGTGGTCTTACCTCAGCACTCCCTTGTGCTCCTCATGCCACACCTTTATCCTATTCTCCCACTGCTCCTTGTTCAGCTTGTGCTGCTCCAGAACCCTAAGGGTAGAGGACACGAGAAGGGTCAATTAGGAGGGTAGAGAGAAGCCTAGTGGTTAAGAGCGTTGGGCCGATACCCAAAAGGTTGCTGGTTCAAATCCCAGAGCAGACTAGGTGATCCGTTGATGTGCCTTTGAGCAAGGCACTTAAATCTTTCTAGATAAGAGTGTCTGCTAAATGAAATGGAATTGACCCCAACACTGATCTGAGTATGGAAGACAACAATCAGGGAGACTTGGAATAGATCTCTCTTCAAAATGATCATAGAAGATCAACAAATTCAGTGGACTGTTTCACCAGTTTAGCTTCTGTTTGTGGGCTGAGGTATGTCACACAGGGGGACGGGGAGAGACGACACACCTCTGGGGAAGCAGCTTGTCCCTGCTGAGGTAACCAGGGAAGTGGTAGTCCTTCTTGTAGTCTCCATGTTTGGTCTGAACAGAGTAGGAGGCCAACAGCACAGCTGTCTCAGGAGGACAGTAGATATCATCATTCAGGATGCCCTCCTTCACCTACAGTGACATACATTATAAACAGTGTGAGGGGTGTGTGTGTGTGTCTAACCTGTGTACATCTTAATACACATACAGTGCATTCAGAAAGTACTCAGATCCCTTGACTTTTTCCACATTATGCTACATTACAGCCTTTTTCTAAAATAGATAAAATAAAAATGTTCCTCATAATTTTGGGGGGGCAAATTAAAAACAATTCAAATATGAAATACATGATTTACATAAGTATTCAAACCCTTTAATGTGAGACTCGAAATTGAGCTCAGGTGCATCCTGTTTCCATTTATCATCCTTAAGATGTTTCTACAACTTGATTGGAGTCCACCTGTGGTAAATTCAATTTATTGGACATGTTTTGGAAAGGCACACACCTGTCTATATAAGGTCCCACAAAAACCAAGCCATGAGGACGAAGGAATTGTCCGTAGAGCTACGAGACAGAATTGTGTCGAGGAACAGATCTGGGGAAGATGACCAAGAAACTGATGGTCACTCTTACAGAGCTCCAGAGTTCCTCTGTGGAGATGGGAGAACCTTCCAGAAGGACAACCGTCTCTGCAGTAATCCACAAATCAGGACTTTATGGTATAGTGGCCAGACGGAAGCCACTCCTCAGTAAAAGGCACATGACAGCCCACATGGAGTTTGCCAAAAGGCACTTGAAGGACTCAGACCATGAGAAACAAGACTCTCTGGTCTGATGAAACCAAGATTGAACTCTTTGGCCTGAATGCCAAATGTCACGTCTGGAAGAAACCTGGCAACATCCCTACGGTGATGCATGGTGGTGGCAGCACCATGCTGTGGGGATGTTCTTTAGCAGCAGGGACTGGGAGACTAGTCAGGATCGAGGGAAAGATGAATGGAGCAAAGTACAGAGAGATCCTTGATGAAAACCTGCTCCAGAGCACTCAGGACATCAGACTGGGGCAAAGGTTCACCTTCCATCAGGACAACGACCCTAAGCACACAGCCAAGACAAAGCAGGAGTGGCCTCGGAACAAGTCTCTGAATGTCCTTGAGTGGCCCAGCCAGAGCCCGGACTTGAACCCGATCTCTGTAGAGCCCTGAAAATAGCTGTGCAGCGATACTCCCCACCCAACCTGACAGAGCTTGAGAGGATCTGCAGAAAAGAATGGGAGAAACTTTCCAAATGCAGGTGTGCCAAGCTTGTAGCACCATACCCAAGATGATGCGAGGCTGTAACCACTGCCAAGGTGCTTCAACAAAGTACTAAGTAAAGGGTCTGAATACTTATGTAAATGTGATATTTCTGATTTTTATTTTTAATAAATTAGCAGAAATAAAAAATAAATTATTTTAAAAAAGTCTTTGCTTTGTCATTATGGGGTTTTGTATGTAGATTGATGAGAAAAAAAAAACAGATTTAATCAATTTTAAAATAAGGCTGTAACGTAACAAAATGTGGAAAAAGTGAATACTTTCCGAATGCACTGTATGTGTAGGGGAGAGTGGGTAAGTTGAGCCACCCTTGTTTCTAGGAAACTATACACAAAATGAATCATGTGACCAAATATTTTTTATTTGTTAATTATTCATTTTTGTTACCCCTTTTTCTCCCCAATTTCGTTGTATCCAATTGATAGTTACAGTCTTGTCTCATCGCTGCAACTCCCGTACGGACTCGGGAGAGGCGAAGGTCGAGAGCCGTGCGTCCTCCGAAACCCTTCCAAGCCGCACTGCTTCTTGACACAATGCCCACTTAACCCGGAAGCCAGCCGCACCAATGTGTCAGAGGAAACACCTTGCGACTGTGTCAGCGTGCACTGCACCCAGCCCGCCACAGGAGTCGCTAGTGTGCGATGGGAGCCGGCTGCGACAGAGCCTGGACTCGAACCCAGAATCTCTAGTGACACAGCTAGCACTGCCTTAGACCACTGCGCTACTCGGGAGGCCACATGACCAAATATTTGTGGGCAAAAGTGGGGTTGCAACTCAATATTAGGAAAGTGTCCTCAATGTAAATCTGAATGTAGGCATACATTTAAGGTATACAATATACCACACCCACATTCCATGAATTAAACTTGGCCTACCAGCACCCACTGTAACAGGACACCAGCACCAACTTACCCCAATGCGGCTCAACTTACCCTGTCCCTTTGTTCAAGTTACCCAAGAACCAGGGTAAGTTGTGCCAAGAGACCACTTTTTTTGGACAAGCTATGATTTCAACACTGTAATGTTTAAATTAATTCGAATTATTTACAGCAGGGATGGGCAACTTTGATGTCTGCGTACCCTCACCTGCAGTCACATCCAACCCTAGCCTTTTGAGGGCCCTACGTAGCATTTTGTTTTTAGAAATGTTTCTCTTGACAGTGGAGAGAAAATTTGACATTTTAGAGTAAATTCCTGCAATTCTACACATTTTGCTATGGGGCGTAGAGAAAATGTTGTGGTTTTAAAGCAAGTTTGCTGTAATTCTTCACATTTTGCTACAGGGTGGAGAGAAATGTTTTCAGTTTTTAATATCTGAGTGAGAGTGACTAACAAAATTAATGTGGGCCCCACGGTCGGTTATTCGACCATGATTACTACAAGTTTAGATAGCTGGCTAGACTAACTTAGCAATCTAAAACATTTTTGTTGACACAGGCTAATTGAGTGACTGTCAGTGACTGACATAACAAGAGAAACTGCTGATGCAGAACCACATTTCTAAATTGCACCTGGTGTAAGTTGAGACCCCAACTGAGTTCCTAAAACTCACAACATTCTGAAATATACGTAGAGATCTTTGTTAGAAAGAATAATATATTTTGCTTGACGTAGTGATGCTGAATGTAAAAAATGGCTCAACATAGTCTACTCTCCCCTATGCTAGCATGTTGCTATTGATCTTTGGTCTGACCTGGTATTGACTCAGTGCTCTTTATAAGAGCCTATTTTTGGATTTTCTATTCCTTTACCTTTGATATTGAACATTGCATTGTTGAGGAAGAGCTTGTAAGTAAACATTTCTCTGTACTGTTTACACCCATTGTTTCCTGTGAACGTGACAAATAAACTTTGATTTGATGTGTGTGTGTGTGCGCGTGTGTGCACGTGTGTCTGGCCAGCTCGTGTGTGTGTGTGTGTGTGTGTCTGTGTTTGCGCATGTAGTCGTGTGTGTGTGTGTGTGACCTGCAGGAAGAAAAGTCGTTGCGTGGCCTCTTGGATCAGTTCCTCAGCTACGTCTTCAGGGTAGAACTTGGCCCTGAACTTTATCAACAGAGGGTTCTCCCTGCGTACGTCCTGAGCTGTCACCTGGGGACATTACAGCATTGCAACAACATGATTGAGTTAATAAGTGAATGAATGAGCATGGGTATGTGTATGTTTGCGTGCATGTGTGTGTGTGTTTACTCTGTGTGTGTGTGTTTACTCTGTGTGTGTGTTTACTCTGTGTGTGTGTGTTTACTGTGTGTGTGTGTGTTTACTGTGTATGTTTACTGTGTGTGTGTGTGTATATATATATATAGAGCTGGATGAGAAGACTCGCAGGGCCCTGGAGCTGGAGAAGGAGAGGACGTTTGCCCAGGAGGAGGCAGAGCGTCTGGAGAAGGAGCGCAGGGCAGCGGAAGAGGCAGTCCTGTATGTTGTTACTGTAAGAGTAGTGAGGATGTACTCACCCTCTTGTTGAGTTTGAGCCAGGTAGAGAAGCCTTTGCTGTCCTGGTACTGTAGGCCAAAGAACCAGGTCTCTCTCAGCCCGATGGTCTTCACTATCTACACAACAATGAAGAAGAACACTTGTTTGTCCATAGTCGAGGGAACTTGTCTGTCCGTCCACCTGTCTGTCTGTCCGTCCACCTGTCTGTCTGTCTGTCTGTCTGTCTGTCCGCCTGTCCACGTACCTGGTCGAACAGTTGTTTGCCAGTGGTGCTGGGCAGGATGGCAAACTCCAGCTCAGCGTCCATGGTGGTGACGCGAACATTGATCTACCAGAGGGCGTTCACATAGACACAAACTGGAGTATGAATGGGAGGAGAGAGAACTTAATAGCCTATTAAAACACATTGATAGAGTTACGGTTAGTATAATAGGTAGTATGGTTTACAATAGGGGATATACATGCAGAATACACTGAACAGAAATATAAACGCAACATTCAACAATTTCAAAGATTTTACTGAGTTAAAAGTTCAAATGAGGAAATCAGTCAATTGAAATAAATGAAGTTGGTTCTAATCTATGGGTTTCACATGACTGGGAATACAGATATGTATCTGTTAGTCACAGATACCTTTTTAAAAAAATGGGCCTCAGGATCTCGTCACTGTATTTTTGTGCATTCAAATTGCCTTAGGTAAATGCAATTGTGTTTGTTGTCCGTAGTTTATGCCTGCCCATACCAAAACCTCACCACCACCATGGGGCACTCTGTTCACAACGTTGACATCAGCAAACCGCTCGCCCACACAACGCCATACACGTGGTCTGTGGTTGTGAGGCCGGTTGGACGTACTGCCAAATTCTCTTAAACAACGTTGGAGGCGCCTGAAATTAACATTCAGCTCTGGTGGACATTCCTGCAGTCAGCATGCAAATTGCACGCTCCCTCAAAACTTGAGACTGTGGCATTGTGTTGTGTGACAAAACTTCACATTTTAGAGTGGCCTTTTATTGTCCCCAGCACAAGGTGCACCTGTGTAATGATCATGCTGTTTAATCAGCTTCTTGATATGCCACACCTGTCAGGTGGATGGATTATCTTGGCAAAGGAGAAATGCTCATCAATAGGGATGTAAACAAATTTGTGCACAACATTTTTGAGAAATAAGCTTTTTGTGCGTATGGAAAATGTCTGGGATCTTTTATTTCAGCTCATAAAACATTGGACCAACACTTTACATGTTGCGTTTATATTTTTGTTCAGTGTACTAAGGGGCTAAGCAAATTATATGTCTCTTACTATGATTGTAAAATTGTGTGCTAAGTTCTTAGTGACGTAAAAGACCCCCAAAATATAATATAATATAATTATGTTTCTTACATTTTTCTGTTCAACCTGCAGGATCATCCAATCGCAACTGGTTGTAGGGGACTACAATCAAAACATGAAGTCCACAAGGTATTTTTAAACGTTAAATATTATTTAGGGAGAATTCTCAGAACAAAATAGAGTTGAGAGTATTCTCAGAACAGGGGAAGGTTTATTCTAGGATTCCATGATCCACACAGAACAGGGGAAGGTTTATTCTAGGATTCCATGATCCACACAGAACAGGGGAAGGTTTATTCTAGGATTCCATGATCCACACAGAACAGGGGAAGGTTTATTCTAGGATTCCATGATCCACACAGAACTGTAGTGTAGGTTTATTCTAGGATTCCATGATCCACACAGAACTGTAGTGTAGGTTTATTCTAGGATTCCATGATCCACACAGAACTGTAGTGTAGGTTTATTCTAGGATTCCATGATCCACACAGAACTGTAGTGTAGGTTTATTCTAGGATTCCATGATCCACACAGAACTGTAGTGTAGGTTTATATTAGGATTCCATGATCCACACAGAACTGTAGTGTAGGTTTACTCTAGGATTCCATGATCCACACAGAACTGTAGTGTAGGTTTATTCTAGGATTCCATGATCCACACAGAACTGTAGTGTAGGTTTATTCTAGGATTCCATGATCCACACAGAACTGTAGTGTAGGTTTATTCTAGGATTCCATGATCCACACAGAACTGTAGTGTAGGTTTACTCTAGGATTCCATGATCCACACAGAACTGTAGTGTAGGTTTACTCTAGGATTCCATGATCCACACAGAACTGTAGTGTAGGTTTATTCTAGGATTCCATGATCCACACAGAACTGTAGTGTAGGTTTATTCTAGGATTCCATGATCCACACAGAACTGTAGTGTAGGTTTATTCTAGGATTCCATGATCCACACAGAACTGTAGTATAGGTTTATTCTAGGATTCCATGATCCACACAGAACTGTAGTGTAGGTTTATATTAGGATTCCATGATCCACACAGAACTGTAGTGTAGGTTTACTCTAGGATTCCATGATCCACACAGAACTGTAGTGTAGGTTTATTCTAGGATTCCATGATCCACACAGAACTGTAGTGTAGGTTTACTCTAGGATTCCATGATCCACACAGAACTGTAGTGTAGGTTTATTCTAGGATTCCATGATCCACACAGAACTGTAGTGTAGGTTTATTCTAGGATTCCATGATCCACACAGAACTGTAGTGTAGGTTTATATTAGGATTCCATGATCCACACAGAACTGTAGTGTAGGTTTATTCTAGGATTCCATGATCCACACAGAACTGTAGTGTAGGTTTATTCTAGGATTCCATGATCCACACAGAACTGTAGTGTAGGTTTACTCTAGGATTCCATGATCCACACAGAACTGTAGTGTAGGTTTACTCTAGGATTCCATGATCCACACAGAACTGTAGTGTAGGTTTATTCTAGGATTCCATGATCCACACAGAACTGTAGTGTAGGTTTATTCTAGGATTCCATGATCCACACAGAACTGTAGTGTAGGTTTACTCTAGGATTCCATGATCCACACAGAACTGTAGTGTAGGTTTACTCTAGGATTCCATGATCCACACAGAACTGTAGTGTAGGTTTACTCTAGGATTCCATGATCCACACAGAACTGTAGTGTAGGTTTACTCTAGGATTCCATGATCCACACAGAACTGTAGTGTAGGTTTATATTAGGATTCCATGATCCACACAGAACTGTAGTGTAGGTTTATATTAGGATTCCATGATCCACACAGAACTGTAGTGTAGGTTTATATTAGGATTCCATGATCCACACAGAACTGTAGTGTAGGTTTATATTAGGATTCCATGATCCACACAGAACTGTAGTGTAGGTTTATATTAGGATTCCATGATCCACACAGAACTGTAGTGTAGGTTTATATTAGGATTCCATGATCCACACAGAACTGTAGTGTAGGTTTATATTAGGATTCCATGATCCACACAGAACTGTAGTGTAGGTTTATATTAGGATTCCATGATCCACACAGAACTGTAGTGTAGGTTTATATTGTTGCTGTTTTGATGTCACTCATGTTAGTGAAAGTTTCCACATTATGTGGACAATAAAAAAATATAGAATAAGTTCAAACCTATCCCAGGTAGCCCCCGCTAGGGTTTCTGAGGTGGTTAACAACACTGATTATGGAGCAAATTGGGATAAAGTTACGAAACAGCTGAGATCAGAGATGGCCAGGCCAACCAGGGAGCCCCATATTTAGGCCAATTATCATATGTTTAATGTTGATCACATCAGCCTATTCTGACCATGATACTTCAACCACAAAATGTATGAATGTTTCTACAAGTACAATGTTTATATTAGTCAAAAGTGCTAAGATATAAAAGATTGAGTTTCAAAGTTGAGTTAACTCACTGTACTACAAGTATCCCACAGAACAATGTACTGTTGTGTTGAAACGCAAACTTTAAAAACAAATTCTGTCTGATGTGAGTGGTTAACAAACAAAAACGTAACTTTTAACAAACACTGTATAACTCAGGGTAGTAATACCGTAAACCTTTAAAATGGCTGGTTTCAAATTGTAATGTCACATGCACAAGTACCGTGAAATGCGTTTCTTGCAAACTCAAAACCCCAACAATGCAGTAATAAATAACAATGTAATACTAGGGAAAAAAACACAAATAAGAATAGGAAATGTGAAATACACAATAAAGGAAGTAAGCATACTATATACAATAAATAGTTTTCTAACCCATTATTCTGTCTCACAGAGAAACAGAGACATTACTATGGGAAAAAGTTGGCCTTGTTTTACTGTCAAATGCTACATTTACACAATCTCACCCTAATTTTACACAAACAGCCACATTTTAACTTCAATCTAGATTTTATAGGATAAAGAGTATAAATGGATACTCACAGAAGACATTTGTAGATATTTTATCTCCTATATTATTACGTTCCTGAGAGGTTCTTCTTTCGGCCTTAGCCTCTTCTCCACAGAGTCATATGAAAGTGCTTTCAATATTCACTGGGATTATGGTGAATTAAAACGAGCCATTGTTGTGTTCTCAGGACTAATCCAATGGCAGCCCAGGAATCTAACTCAAAGTGGATTACAGCGGTGTACTAACACTTGACCCTCACAGGACCGCCGCAAAATGGCGCACAAGACGTTGAATTTACATGCACCTTTAGAATTCGATAATTTCATATGAAAATATATGATTAGGCAATGTTGATAATATAATCTAGACCTAGCCTTAACCCTAGACCACAATGCCACTAGCCAGGGAAAAAGTGATTAGTAAATACAACACTCAAGGAATTAATTCTTGCTTCTATATTGTTGTTGTTTTGTAAAAGACCATGTATGTCTTTTTCATTGTTCTTTTTTAATACATGTAATTGTTATTTTGTTAAAATAACATTTTAAGAATTGAAACACAATAAGAAATCTACTATCAACGTTACCCTATGAGTAATATAGTGTAGACAGTTGGCATCATTATCTTTAGGATTACATTGAAACAACGCAACCGTTTCCATTACAATGTTACAACAACAATGTAACGCAGCGTCTCTTAAAGTATTGGTCGCGACGTAAATGTATAATTATTTCATTAATTACTGGAATTGATTTGGCCAAGTGCAACTGCGCAGTCGGTTCAGTGCGGATCAGCTGCGCCAGTGGAAGAGAGAGCGCGAGACAGCCGTGTGCTTCGCGGTTTACCGGATCTTGTTTTCTGCAGTTTTCTTGAAGATCCCTCCGCGACCCACTGCAGCGCTGCGGTTCAAACCACCGACTTGCTGTTCCTCACCACGGACAGGAAATGTTCTGACTGAGCACAATCGTCATGAAACGCAAATACAGTGATTACTTTTTGCCTCTTTCATACAGACTTTGAGATAACGAGGAGCGCCCACAATGTTCTTTTTTTCTGTGTGGGGAAGTGCTTAGTAATGAGTCTCTCAAAACAAACAAATGTAATAAAACGACACGTCCTGACCAAACATCCAAGCACTGCTGTACATAACGGTAAACCCAGGGAGTTCTTTCAGAACACTGGCAGAATGCTTCAAGAAACAGTGCTTCAAAAGTGGAACAGTAAGTCAACTAGCAAGGCATTGTCATTTTATAACAAGTGATGATAAGCATAAATAAGGGAGTACTATCTCTCATAGTAGTAGATGTGAGTTTCTCTTTCAACAATCCCCTGGCCTTTTAACGTTACACAGCTAATAGCTAACGCAAGCTAACTAGCTCCTGAAAGAGCAACCCTAAGAAACAGTACAGATGAAGATTAAAAATGATCAGGCCTACTGTACATTTTACTGTAGAAATGATTGTTGAAAACAAGTCTAGGTTGAAACTGTTGCTGTTACAGGTAATCATTTTTATTCTGAAGTGGAATAAACTGATTGATCACATCACACAGATGTAGACCAGAAAACACAAACAGTCCTAATGAGAGGTGTGTAGCTGGTTGAAGTTTTCAACAAGCATGTCTATTCTGGGCTGCTGATCTGCAGCAGGAAGCGGTCTCCAGCCTGACTGAGAAAGCAGTAGATGTTCAGATCCAGTTTGGCACCACATACCTATGCAAGTCAGGGTTCTCAAGTACAGAAACAGTGTCAATGCTCAGCATGACCTCAGTGTTGTACTGTCAAAACTGAGCCCAGTATAGACATGCTTGTTGAAAACTTCAACCGGCTACACACACACCTCTCATTAGGAATGTGTGTGTTTTCTGGTCTACATCTGTGTGATGTGATCAATCAGTTTATTCCAGTTCAGAATAAAACAAATATGTATTTTAACAGCAACAGTTCCAACCTAGACTTTCTATCCACAATAATTTATACAGTAAAATGTACAGTAGGCCTGATTATGTTTTGTCTATACTGTTACTTTGGGTTGCACGATCAAAAAGCCTGTGTGTGTTCTGTTATACATCTGTGTAACGTGATCAATCCGTTTATAACAGTTCAGAATTAAATTATTTATTGTATTTTAACAGCAACAGTTCCAATCGAGACAGGTATGTAAGAGTGTTTTTCATGGGGAAAAATAAACAAAAGATATCTATGGGTATTTCATTATTTGTTTTTGGCTATATTGCATTTTGTTTTTTTGACATAAGGGCAATGAAATGTACCGATATTTACGTATAGTTGCATATGTTTCTAAGCTTGGGTCCCAGGAAAACACAGAATCTCTCATTTGGGTCCCAGGCTGAAAAGGTTGAAGAACCCCTGATGTAACGGGTTTTATCAGATGTTTCAGTGCCAGACGGTCACTGTGTAACAGTTTCCAGCGGGGGGCACTGCTTTACCCAGCGCATGCGTGCTGTGTAACAGTTTCCAGCGGGGGGCACTGCTTTACCCAGCGCATGCGTGCTGCTTCATAGCGCATGTCACGGCTGAAGGTATTGTGTTTTTATTAGCTAGCTGGGTAGACCACCCTGTCCTTCCATTAACATCTAACTTATCTGGGCCTAAAGTCAAAACCATGGGGGACGAACAAGAGATCATGTGCAAACTAGAAAACATTATGGAAATACGGTAAGGATTGTTTTCTTCTTCAAAGAAACCACATCTGGTAAATCAGGTAGCAGGATGGCTCAGGAAAAGTGCAGCGAGAAGCTAATATTAGCGTCTTGGCTTTGTTATTGAGCTAGGAAGCTAGCTATATGTGGAGACAGCCTTGATCAAGGTTAGCCAGCAGTGGTGACCGTTCTATTGTTCTTGAAAGAACTGCAGATAAACTCTCGCTTTTGTTTTGCACAATTGCTTGCTAGTTATGTATTATGCATAACCAATCCAGCTGTTTGCATCAACAAAAATCCAGATGCGAAGTGCTTTGTCAGATTAGCGGCTAGCTGGCTACTTAGCTAGCTTTTTGTCATTAGCCAGGTAACGTTAGCTAATAATTGGCTAACCATGGTTGGTGGTCCGGGTCCCCCAATGCAAATTAGCACATTGTTGAATAGATGTGACGCTGATTAGCTTGGCATCAGTAGAAAAAAAGATGTCTAGACAATAATTACTCCAGTTATAAGAATGGCATGTCGTGCACGAATATGTCGGTTATGCATGCATTAGATTACTTATTTGCGTGACAAATATTCTCGCTCCTTATTTCATAAACGAATCTATTGAAACAGCAACACAATAATACACTATGATGTCTCGGGTTCTGGTCTTTCTTGAAAAAAAGTATTTTTATCTGAAGAGGCTAACCTGGTTAAATAAAGGAGAAACAGTAGAAGATGCCTTAGGGCAATTGGTTTCTGAAGCATGATTGAGGGATGTGAAGTTGAACTGACAGAATGTTGTCTTTGTGCCCTCTACCCTGTAATCACATTAATACTTGCAATTGTAAATAGTGCAGTGGTAGGTAACCACCTAATGCTGTAGAATTGGTAACTGGATCATCGGTAAGTAGCCCAGTGGTAGGTAACTACCTAATGCTGTAGAATTGGTAACTGGATCATCGGTAAGTAGCCCAGTGGTATGTAACTACTGAGTGGTGCAGCAGTCTAAGGCTCTGCATCTCAGTCCTAGAGGCGTCACTACAGACCCTGGATCAGCAGTCTAAGGCACTGCATCTTAGTGCTAGAGGTGATACTACAGACCCTGGTTCGATTCCAGGTTGTATCACAACTGGACGTGATTGGGAGTCCCATAGGGCAGCACACAATTGGCCCAGCGTCGTCCGGGTTAGGGTTTGGCCGGGGTAGGCAGTCATTGTAAATAAGAATTTGTTCTTAATTGACTTGCCTAGTTAAATAAAGGTAAAAAAATGACCGAATGTTGTATAATTGGTAACTAACTACTAGTGCATTTGTAAAGTATGTACTTTGTTACATTGGTAACAAGGGGTGTACAGTGATAACTAAGTAGGAATGTATTGGTTAAACTGTGTTTTCTATCATTTCAGGAATAAGACGGTACAGATGCAGAAGATCAAGTCTCGTCTGAAGTCAGAGTTTGAGTCCCTAGAGTCTGAGGAGAAACATCTGAAGGAATACAAACAGGAGATGGACCTCCTCCTGCAGGAGAAGATGGCCCATGTAGAGGAGCTACGACTCATACATGCTGATATCAACGTGGTGGGTAGAGCGAGAGCGAGAAAGAGTGTGTGTGAGAGACAGAAGCCACTATTTGACTTCTGAATGCACAAAATGATTTTAAAAAGTAACTCATGAAATTTGTTTTGTTATTTTGTTTGAAAAACAGACGTTTTAGGCTTAGTTATAGTGAAACCTCAATTCTGGTGTGTTCATTTTGACAGTTAGTTACAAAACATTAAAAACACCTTTCTAATATTGAGTTGCACCCCCTTGCCCTAAGAACAGCCTAAATTTGTCACGGCATGGACATAAGGTGTCGAAAGCATTACACAGGGATGCTGGCCATGTTGATGCCGATGCTTCCCACAGTTGTGTCAAGTTGGCTGGATGTCCTTTGGGTGGTGAACCATTCTTTATACACACGGGAAACTGTAGAGTGTGAAAAACCCAACAGCGTTGCAGTTCTTGACACAAACCGGTGCGCCTGGCACCTACTACCATACCCCGTTCAAAGACACAAATCTTTTGTCTTGCCCCTTCACCCTCTGAATGGCACACATATACAATCCATGTCTCAATTGTCTCAAGGTTAAAACATCCTTCTTTAACCTGTTTCCTCCCCTTGAAGTGGATTTGACAAGTGACATCAATAATAGCTTTCAACTGGTTTTACCTGGTCAGTCTACATCGTGGAAAGAGCGGGTGTCCATAATGTTTTGTAATTTGGTCTTTTAGTAGTATATCTAGCTCTTTTTGCCCCAGTGGTTCAACTCTACCATTGAAATTGTGATGTAGAGGCACCTGGAGAAGGTTCCTATACGTCACCTCAAGGGAGGGGTTCGGTATGAAATCCACTCCCTTCTAGATGTGCTGGGTGGTACCACCTTCTGGTTTCGTATAGAAACAAGCACCTTATTTGGCAATAATGTTGGTAAGTGGAGTGTGACATATTTTGCTTGACGCTTCCTTGACTAGACTACTGGCATTACACAAAATTCAAAAGGCAGTAAGGCACACAAATTCTACATTTTGGTTTACCGTTTCATGCACATCTATGTCAAATCAAATGTTATTAGTCACATGCGCCAAATACAACAGGTGTAGACCATACAGTGAAATGCTTACTGACAAGCTCCTAACCAACAATACAGTTTAAAAAATAGGAATAGGAATAAAAGGAACAAGTAATTAAAGAGCAGCAGTAAAATAACAATAGCGAGACTATATACAGTGGGGCAAAAAAGTATTTAGTCAGCCACCAATTGTGCAAGTTCTCCCACTTAAAAAGATGAGAGAGGCCTGTAATTTTCATCATAGGTACACGTCAACTATGACAGACAAAATGAGGGGGAAAAAAAAAAAATCGAGAAAATCACATTGTAGGATTTTTAATGAATTTATTTGCAAATTATGGTGGAAAATAAGTATTTGGTCACCTACAAACAAGCAAGATTCCTGGCTCTCACAGACCTGTAACTTCTTCTTTAAGAGGCTCCTCTGTCCTCCACTCGTTACCTGTATTAATGGCACCTGTTTGAACTTGTTATCAGTATAAAAGACACCTGTCCACAACCTCAAACAGTCACACTCCAAACTCCACTATGGCCAAGACCAAAGAGCTGTCAAAGGACGCCAGAAACAAAATTGTAGACCTGCACCAGGCTGGGAAGACTGAATCTGCAATAGGTAAGCAGCTTGGTTTGAAGAAATCAACTGTGGGAGCAATTATTAGGAAATGGAAGACATACAAGACCACTGATAATCTCCCTCGATCTGGGGCTCCACGCAAGATCTCACCCCGTGGGGTCAAAATGATCACAAGAACGGTGAGCAAAAATCCCAGAACCACACAGGGGGACCTAGTGAATGACCTGCAGAGAGCTGGGACCAAAGTAACAAAGCCTACCATCAGTAACACACTATGCCGCCAGGGACTCAAATCCTGCAGTGCCAGACGTGTCCCCCTGCTTAAGCCAGTACATGTCCAGGCCCGTCTGAAGTTTGCTAGAGAGCATTTGGATAATCCAGAAGAGGATTGGGAGAATGTCATATGGTCAGATGAAACCAAAATATAACTTTTTGGTATAAACTCAACTCGTCGTGTTTGGAGGACAAAGAATGCTGAGTTGCATCCAAAGAACACCATACCTACTGTGAAGCATGGGGCTGGAAACATCATGCTTTGGGGCTGTTTTTCTGCAAAGGGACCAGGACGACTGATCCGTGTAAAGGAAAGAATGAATGGGGCCATGTATCGTGAAATTTTGAGTGAAAACCTCCTTCCATCAGCAAGGGCATTGAAGATGAAACGTGGCTGGGTCTTTCAGCATGACAAAAACACCGCCCGGGCAACGAAGGAGTGGCTTCGTAAGAAGCATTTTAAGGTCCTGGAGTGACCTAGCCAGTCTCCAGATCTCAACCCCATAGAAAATCTTTGGAGGGAGTTGAAAGTCCGTGTTGCCCAGCGACAGCCCCAAAACATCACTGCTCTAGAGGAGATCTGCATGGAAGAATGGGCCAAAATACCAGCAACAGTGTGTGAAAACCTTGTGAAGACTTACAGAAAACGTTTGACCTGTGTCATTGCCAACAAAGGGTATATAACAAAGTATTGAGAAACTTTTGTTATTTACCAAATACTTATTTTCCACCATAATTTGCAAATAAATTCATAAAAAATCCTACAATGTGATTTTCTGGATTTTTTTTCTCATTTTGTCTGTCATAGTTGAAGTGTACTTATGATGAAAATTACAGGCCTCTCTCATCTTTTTAAGTGGGAGAACTTGCACAATTGGTGGCTGACTAAATACTTTTTTGCCCCACTGTACAGGGGGTACCGGTGCAGTCTATGTGGAGACTATATACAGGGGGTACTGGTACAGAGTCAATGTGGAGACTATATACAGGGGGTAACGGTACAGAGTCAATGTGGAGACTATATACAGGGGGTAATGGTACAGAGTCAATGTGGAGACTATATACAGGGGGTAACGGTACAGAGTCAATGTGGAGACTATATACAGGGGGTACCGGTACAGAGTCAATGTGGAGACTATATACAGGGGGTACCGGTACAGAGTCAATGTGGAGACTATATACAGGGGGTAACGGTACAGAGTCAATGTGGAGACTATATACAGGGGGTACTGGTACAGTCAGTGGAGACTATGTTACAGGGGGTACAGAGTCAATGTGGAGACTATATACAGGGGGTACCGGTACAGAGTCAATGTGGAGGCTATAAACAGGGGGTAACGGTACAGAGTCAATGTGGAGGCTATAAACAGGGGGTAACGGTACAGAGTCAATGTGGAGGCTATATACAGGGGGTAACGGTACAGAGTCAATGTGGAGGCTATATACAGGGGGTACCGGTACAGAGTCAATGTGAGGGGGCTATATACAGGGGGTATCGGTACAGAGTCAATGTGGAGGCTATATACAGGGGGTACCGGTACAGAGTCAATGTGGAGGCTATATACAGGGGGTAACGGTACAGAGTCAATGTGGAGACTATATACAGGGGGTACCGGTACAGAGTCAATATACAGGGGGTAACGGTACAGAGTCAATGTGGAGGCTATATACAGGGGGTACCGGTACAGAGTCAATGTGAGTGGGCTATATACAGGGGGTATCGGTACAGAGTCAATGTGGAGGCTATATACAGGGGGTACCGGTACAGAGTCAATGTGGAGACTATATACAGGGGGTACCGGTACAGAGTCAATGTGGAGACTATATACAGGGGGTAACGGTACAGAGTCAATGTGGAGACTATATACAGGGGGGTACCGGTACAGAGTCAATGTGGAGACTATATACAGGGGGTACCGGTACAGAGTCAATGTGGAGACTATATACAGGGGGTACCGGTACAGAGTCAATGTGGAGACTATATACAGGGGGTACCGGTACAGAGTCAATGTGGAGACTATATACAGGGGGTACTGGTACAGTCAGTGGAGACTATGTTACAGGGGGTACAGAGTCAATGTGAGTGGGCTATATACAGGGGGTATCGGTACAGAGTCAATGTGGAGGCTATATACAGGGGGTACCGGTACAGAGTCAATGTGGAGACTATATACAGGGGGTACCGGTACAGAGTCAATGTGGAGACTATATACAGGGGGTAACGGTACAGAGTCAATGTGGAGACTATATACAGGGGGGTACCGGTACAGAGTCAATGTGGAGACTATATACAGGGGGTACCGGTACAGAGTCAATGTGGAGACTATATACAGGGGGTACCGGTACAGAGTCAATGTGGAGACTATATACAGGGGGTACCGGTACAGAGTCAATGTGGAGACTATATACAGGGGGTACTGGTACAGTCAGTGGAGACTATGTTACAGGGGGTACAGAGTCAATGTGGAGACTATATACAGGGGGTACCGGTACAGAGTCAATGTGAAGACTATATACAGGGGGTACCGGTACAGAGTCAATGTGGAGACTATATACAGGGGGTACCGGTACAGAGTCAATGTGGAGACTATATACAGGGGGTACCGGTACAGAGTCAATGTGGAGACTATATACAGGGGGTACCGGTACAGAGTCAATGTGGAGACTATATACAGGGGGTACCGGTACAGAGTCAATGTGGAGACTATATACAGGGGGTACTGGTACAGTCAGTGGAGACTATGTTACAGGGGGTACAGAGTCAATGTGGAGACTATATACAGGGGGTACAGAGTCAATGTGGAGACTATATACAGGGGGTACCGGTACAGAGTCAATGTGGAGACTATATACAGGGGGTACCGGTACAGAGTCAATGTGGAGACTATATACAGGGGGTACCGGTACAGAGTCAATGTGGAGACTATATACAGGGGGTACCGGTACAGAGTCAATGTGGAGACTATATACAGGGGGTACCGGTACAGAGTCAATGTGGAGACTATATACAGGGGGTACCGGTACAGAGTCAATGTGGAGGCTATATACAGGGGGTACCGGTACAGAGTCAATGTGGAGAATATATACAGGGGGTACCGGTACAGAGTCAATGTGGAGACTATATACAGGGGGTACCGGTACAGAGTCAATGTGGAGACTATATACAGGGGGTACCGGTACAGAGTCAAAGCGGCGGCACCGGTTAGTCTCTCTCCCCTTCTCTCTGTTGTTTTTGGAAGAAAGCTAAATGTAGTCCAGGAGTATACATTTAATTCGTAGCTACATCCATTTTAACAAGAACTAGAGGACAATGGTGGTCAGAGCAACAATTTTTTTTGTTTTTACAATATTCATCCCGTGCCCACACACTCCTAATTCTTCTAAAAAGTGAAAGCATACCTGTGAGAGGGGTCGCCCTGGTAGTAGTTGTATGTTGTTATACAGTATCCAAGACCAGTCTGTGAGTTAATTTGACATTGGGGAAAAAGAGCTACAGTGTAAATACTGCAATGCGGGTTGGATTGAATTGAGCCACTAATCTTCATTTTCAAGGTGATAATTGCGCTTCTCTCCCCAACAACACCTTATTTCAACAATATATTTTGCGCCCAATGGGGAATTCAAATGTACACCTCAAGTGGTACTAGATGTCAGGAACTCTGCCACCCACAACTTCTCACCTGAATGCATTTTTTAAAGGTGAAGGGGTTGAGTTACCCTTTAATAGTTAATGTATTTCTCTCCTTCTCCTCCCCAGATGGAGAGCACTATAAAGCAGTCAGAGAACGACCTGAACAAGCTGTTGGAGACGACGCGGAGGCTCCATGACGAGTACAAACCCCTGAAGGAACATGTAGACGCCCTGAGGATGACCCTGGGCCTTCACAGACTGCCCAACCTCAACGAAGAGGAGGAGAAACTCTCTCTGGAGTCAGTACACATTATATACACACACACTCACACACACATCAACTGTTCTCTGTGCTATCTTCTATCTCTGTCGCCATAGTTACTTTGAGAAGCAGAAGGCTGAGTGGCAGAAGGAGCCTCATGAGCCCACCATCCCAGAATCCCTTGCAGCAGCGGCTGCCGCGGCCCAACAGCTCCAGGTCTCCCGGAAACAAGATGCTCGCCAGACTGCCACCTTCAGACAACAGCCTCCTCCCATGAAGGTACACAGTACACACCCTCCTATGAAGGTACACACATACACACTCCTCTCCCGTCTGTGTACCAACACAATAATGACACTGTACTGACGTCTGTGTGTCTACATAGTAATAACACACTAACATCTCTGTTCTCTCTGTCCTCTCTCCAGGCCTGTCTGTCATGCCACCAACAGATCCATCGTAACGCTCCTATCTGTCCACTGTGTAAGGCCAAAAGTCGCTCCCGCAACCCCAAGAAACCTAAGAGGAAGCCTGACGAGTAGACACACACTCCTACTACCACCTCATATTGCTAAATTTCACATCTGGAATTCAGTAATACATGTCATAACCTTTCCCCATGCCATGGAACCTACATTTAGTGTAATCGTCATTATCCTAAGTGTTTTCTTTTTAACAGTGCTTGAGTGTTGAAATGTAATTGTTAACTTTAAGGTTTAATAGAACCTAACCATGTTATATGCAATAATTCACAATATTATACTGTAACTGTACCCATGTTGTGATTGGTTCTGGCATTACATGTAAAACATACTGCATTTACTTGTTACTCTGTATTTAACATGTTTGCATTGCATGAACACTTTCCATGGCTGAACTATAATGACTGTGCTGTAACGGTTTGCGATGATATGAAAGTGGGTTCATTGTTGGAGTGTATAACCCAGGAAGTTGTTCTAATGTTTACTGAAGGCATAATGGACGGTCAAGGACTGAGAAAACCATGATGCTTATTTGCTTTTAACAGTGTTGTATGTGAAACTTGAAGACAAAAATAAAGTGTATTTTGTACTGCAGTGTATTTTCTTTTATACTTTAAGATGAATCTCATTATACACATGATCAATGACAAGCAGTGAAAGTCACAGGCTGAGTCACACAGGGCTCTGATGAGAAGTAGTGCAGTACATAGGGAATATTTCAGATATGTCCACATGGTGATAGTGCCAGTATGAAGGTACAGTTCTTGTACTGCTGTCAGGTTAACATTCTGGGCCTTCAGGATGACATTGCGTTGGCAGGGTACATCCAGATTCCTGTTCTGTCTCCAAGGTAACCCCAAGTTGCTGTCTTCCTCTGGGCTGCAGTTGTTCCCAGATCCTGCTGGGGGAGGCTCCTCAGCAGCTCACCCAACAAACATACTGGGAAAATCTCATTTGCATTCTCCTGGCGTCCTCTTTCCCTGTCTCATGAAAACCCATTGGATGAGAAAGATACAGGTACCTCCTCCAATGGGCTTAGAGGCGGCGGTGAGAGGAGCGTCCTACAACACTGATTAATATTCTGTTCTCATAAGATGTGGTGTTCTTGGGACTGTTTGCCATTCAGAGGGCCTTTTAAGTGACCAGGAACATAAGGACAGAACTATAATAACATGGCAGCAGCTACAGGACCTAAACAGAGAACAGATACAGTGAGCAGTCTAAAGTACTGTGTGTGTTGTACCCTGTTTCACCCTGTTGCAGTGGTGTGTGTTGTGTTTTGTTGCAGTGGTGTGTGTTTCACCCTGTTGCAGTGGTGTGTGTTGTGTTTTGTTGCAGAGGTGTGTGTTGTACCCTGTTTCACCCAGTTGCAGAGGTGTGTGTTGTACCCTGTTTCACCCAGTTGCAGAGGTGTGTGTTGTGTTTTGTTGCAGTGGTGTGTGTTGTGTTCTGTTGCAGTGGTGTGTGTTGTGTTCTGTTGCAGTGGTGTGTGTTGTGTTCTGTTGCAGTGGTGTGTGTTTCACCCTGTTGCAGAGGTGTGTGTTGTACCCTGTTTCACCCAGTTGCAGAGGTGTGTGTTGTGTTGTACCTATTGCAGAGGTGTGTGTTGTGTTGTACATGTTGCAGAGGTGTGTGTTGTGTTGTGTTCTGTTGCAGAGGTGTGTGTTGTGTTCTGTTGCAGAGGTGTGTGTTGTGTTCTGTTGCAGAGGTGTGTGTTGTGTTCTGTTGCAGAGGTGTGTGTTGTGTTCTGTTGCAGAGGTGTGTGTTGTGTTGTGTTCTGTTGCAGAGGTGTGTGTTGTGTTGTGTTCTGTTGCAGAGGTGTGTGTTGTGTTGTGTTCTGTTGCAGAGGTGTGTGTTGTGTTGTGTTCTGTTGCAGAGGTGTGTGTTGTGTTGTGTTCTGTTGCAGTGGTGTGTGTGTTGTGTTGTACCTGTTGCAGAGGTGTGTGTGTTGTGTTCTGTTGCAGTGGTGTGTGTTGTGTTCTGTTGCAGAGGTGTGTGTGTTGTGTTCTGTTGCAGAGGTGTGTGTTGTGTTGTACCTGTTGCAGAGGTGTGTGTGTTGTGCCCTGTTACAAGTGTGTGTGTTGTACCCTGTTGTAGAGGTGTGTGTGTAGTTTATCCTCCAGTGTGTTAGTGTCTAGTTGAGTAGTCTTCCTCCTGATGAAGGTGTTCAGGGACAAAGCTGCCTGCTGCTGCACACACACTCCACACACTGATGGGTCATGCAGCTCCGTGTCCATTGCCTGTTAATTAACACACACACACACACACACCACCACACACACACACACACACACCCCGTGTGTCAGTAAATGACACAGCCAGTAGGGACATGCAGCTCAAAAGATATAGACGTTATGTGAAGAGAAATATTATTTTACCCATCTCATCTGTGAATGTCTGGGGCTTCAGGGCAGAGATGAGCTGTAGGGGGACCAGCTGGGTCCCAGTCTGGGGCTTCAGGGCAGAGATGAGCTGTAGGGGGACCAGCTGGGTCCCAGTCTGGGGCTTCAGGGCAGAGATGAGCTGTAGGGGGACCAGCTGGGTCCCAGTCTGGGGCTTCAGGGCAGAGATGAGCTGTAGGGGGACCAGCTGGGTCCCAGTCTGGGGCTTCAGGGCAGAGATGAGCTGTTGGGGGACCAGCTGGGTCCCAGTCTGGGGCTTCAGGGCAGAGATGAGCTGTTGGGGGACCAGCTGGGTCCCAGTCTGGGGCTTCAGGGCAGAGATGAGCTGTAGGGGGACCAGCTGGGTCCCAGTCTGGGGCTTCAGGGCTGAGATGAGCTGTAGGGGGACCAGCTGGGTCCCAGTCTGGGGCTTCAGGGCAGAGATGAGCTGTAGGGGGACCAGCTGGGTCCCAGTCTGGAGCTTCAGGGCTGAGATGAGCTGTAGGGGGACCAGCTGGGTCCCAGTCTGGGGCTTCAGGGCTGAGATGAGCTGTAGGGGGACCAGCTGGGTCCCAGTCTGGGGCTTCAGGGCTGAGATGAGCTGTAGGGGGACCAGCTGGGTCCCAGTCTGGGGCTTCAGGGCTGAGATGAGCTGTAGGGGGACCAGCTGGGTCCCAGTCTGGGGCTTCAGGGCTGAGATGAGCTGTATGGGGACCAGCTGGGTCCCAGTCTGGGGCTTCAGGGCTGAGATGAGCTGTTGGGGGACCAGCTGGGTCCCAGTCTGGGGCTTCAGGGCTGAGATGAGCTGTAGGGGGACCAGCTGGGTCCCAGTCTGGGGCTTCAGGGCTGAGATGAGCTGTAGGGGGACCAGCTGGGTCCCAGTCTGGGCAGCAGGGTTGATCCTTTCCTTGCAGGGTCCAGACACTCACTGCCTCTGCTGCCTACCCCTCTGCAGCCCTTTCTCCTGTCTCTCCCTCTGTCCTTTAGGATTGGGGGCTTCCCCTCTCCTCTCTTGGATGTTCTCTGTGTACTTGTATGACCATCCTCCTCCACGTCTCACTCTGCAACCCCTACCTCCCCCTCCCTCGGAGGGCTGCTCTTTCCCCCTCTCCTCCTGCCTCTCCTCTCACTCGCTGCTGTAGTTTCTGTGTTCTGTGTACTTATATGACCATCCTCCTCCATGTCTCACTCTGCAACTTCTGCCTCCCCCTCCCTTGGAGGGCTGGTCTTTCCCCCTCTCTCCTCCTGGCTCTCTCTCATTTCCCTATCCTGCAGTTTCTGGGTTCAGCTGATTGTTGACCTGTGTTATCATTCTCCAGAAGTAGCTCTCCAGTGCCTCGCTAGTAAAAAAAAAGGCCCTTTTCATGCTGCAGGAAATACCACTTCCAGTCTAAGGAACAACTCCCGCCAACATGGCGCCGCATGTTTACAAGGTCGCTAATAACTTATTTTAGTAAAAAAAACGGATATTTTTATTTTATAAAAGAAATGGGTGCACAGGCTCAATGGACTAAACTTACCCTTATATGAGGAATAAGGTATTGTGATAGAGCACTGAAAATAGTGTTTTGAAACAGACCCCAAATCATTTCCCCCTGCCAGGAAAAATATCCATAAAAATGATATCTGTACCATGTCAGACCTGCTGAAATGGAAGAAAACAGTACACAGTTTGGACATAAGAGAATCAAATGTAGCGGTTCCACAAGTCTTATACACACGGCCAGCCCACTACCAGAGCACATGCCGACCCACCTAGAGAACAAAACAACGATGCCAGAGAATCACTGCAAAGGAGAAATTATATTCCAAGCAAGACGATGGCCACACATTTTTCAAATCAGACACTTACACATACCAAAAACAAGCATGTTCCATAACCAAGCAAACAAAAAAACAAGGCATTGAGAAAGGATGTAAACAACACAGTCAATGGCGGGTGTTCCGCAGAGTGCCAGTCAGTCATCAATGGAACCTGTATTTGCGTGCGGGTTTGATGCTGACGTAAGTCTTCTTCACCTCCTCCGTCTCCTCTTTCTTCACCAGTTGGTACCGCTCCCCTTTTGTGGTCACCACCTGGTTGCTGTGGTAACGCACCAGTTTTTTAGGGGCATCTTTAGGTGCAACAGGCCTGTGTGTTTTCTTATCTTCCTCCCTGTCCACTAGCATGTACTTCTCCAGGATGCTCTCTTTCATCTTCTGCTCTGCCTGAGGGGAAGCCATCTTCCCATGGTTTACGTTTAGAGGTGTGTGGCTGAGCTGGATGTCACCTTCGATGATGAGGCGGACAGCCTCCTCCATGTCACCTTTAGCAATGGACAAGGCACTCCTGGCCTCTGATAGTCTGCACTTGGGGAACATCTCCAGAAGGAGCGGCTCCTGGGCCTCCCACTCAGAGAATGGCACCTTGGCGGTGGCCCCCTCAGTCTGTGTAGTAAGGCAGTGCATCTCTCTCACAGGAGAGCCAGTGGAGGTAGCGCCTACTGTCAGTGGGACCTCCATTCTAGCCTTTGGCACACTATTTTCTGAACTCCGGGCTGTGGCTAGTTTTGAAGCCAGGCTGAACATCATATCACAAACGTTAACACTGTCAATTTCAGCAAAGCCAGGAATGTAGGCCTCCAGCATTTCTACAAAGACCTCCACGTCAAAGTTCTCCTCCACGCTCTCCTGAGATCCCAGATCCTCCAGGACTCCAGTGATGTAGGGAAGCAACACATCATCCAGGGAACTCAGGTCTGCTTCGGGAATGCATGTCTGGATGAACTCCTGCAGGGTATCGTGGATTATCTTGTGAAGGTCCATAATGGGCTCAAAACCTGTTAACAAAAAAACAATACCAAATTCAGATTGATTCAAATGTGACGACAGAAATAAACGGGATTGCGAATTATGCCGCCTTTAACCGAACTATACGTTATCACGAATCATTACGAGTTGATGATAGCTAGCTAGAAGTAAACAAAACGAAAACAAAATGAATCGTACCGGCGACCGCTGACTGTGAAGCAGGCAAGAATGGCTAACGTAACTTCAGGTTTTCAAAGGTTGACCAAACCGAAATAATATCAAAGAAAGTGGACACTATGATATATTATTTTCAGGATTTTCTGATCTATTGAAGGACAACAATCACGTAATCAGAAGAGATGACGAGAATCGGATTGACGTTAACTATCTATAGTCGCTAAACTGGCTAGCTACAATAGCAGAACAAAAAGCTAGCAAGCCTAAACGAATATCGTTGTAGTAAAGTGCAACAAAAACTACGACGTGCAAATACAAATCTAACCTTAAAACGTGCAAGAAATAAAATGTTGTTCCAATTGTGTATCTACAAACTGTGTGAATAATTAGCCAGCTAAGAGATTAGAAAGACTGCTAGCAACTCAAATGTTTACACACGAATAACTACAATAGAACCATTTCCCAGCGAGTTCAGCGCTGTCAACAATCATTCCTTACCGCCACCTATAGAACTGGAGTGGGATTAGATCATGAAAAGGATCATAAAAGAAAAAATAACATTACTTTAAACTAAACCTTCATTTGTTCGCTTATATGTCACATTACTCCATTATATGTAAAAATATAACCTACACGTGTATTTTCCTACGACACTGACTTTGCTGATCACTACTTTATTCGGGAAAAGTGTAATTAAGACTGAAGTGGTTGTCTCACCAAGCCATTTTAAAATGAATGCACTTATTGCAGAGCGTCTGCTAAATGACAGAAATGTAAATGTAGCCAAGGCCTGTCTGTCATGCCACCAACAGATCCATCATAACGCTCCTATCTGTCCACTGTGTAAGGTCAAGAGTCTCTCCCGCAAGAATCCCAAGATGAAGCCTGACGAGAGTGCACACTCACACTCTCCAACTACCACCTCATATTGATACATTTCATCGCTGGAATTCAGTAATACATGTCTTTATAACCTTCTCCATGCCATGGAACCTACATTTAGTGTCATCTTCATTATCCTGTGTCTTCTTTTTAAATCAGTGCTGAGTGTTAAAATGTAATTGCTAACCTTACAGTGCATTCATAAAGTATTCAGTCCCCTTCACTTTTTACAGATTTTGTTAAATTACAGCCTCATTCTAAAATTGCTTAAATTGTTTTTCCCCCTCATCAATCTATACAAAATATCCCATAATGACAAAGCAAAAAGGTTTTTGAAAAATGTTAGCTAATTTTAAAGAAAAGACAAAAACTGAAATATCACATTTACATTAGTATTCACTCTTTACTCAGTAGTTTGTTGAAGCACCTTTGGCAGCGATTACGGCCTCGGTTCTTCTTGGGTATGACGCTACAAGCTTGGTACACCTGTATTTGAGGAATTTCTCCCAATCTTCTCTGCAGATCCTCTCAAGCTCTGTCAGGTTGGATGCGGAACGTCGCTGCACAGCTATTTTCAGTCCGGGTTTTGGCAGGGCAACTTGTACCGAAGCCAATCCCTCATTGTCTTGGCTGTGTGCTTAGGGTCGTTGTTCTGTTGGAAGGTGAACCTTCGCCCCAGTCTGAGGTCCTGAGCGCTCTGGAGCAGGTTTTCATCAAAGATCTCTCTGTACTTTGCTCCATTCATCTTTCCCTTGATCCTGACTAGTCTCCCAGTCCCTGCTGCTGAAAAACATCCCCACAGCAGGATGCTGCCACCACCACGCTTCACTGTAGGTATGGTGCCAGGTTTCCAATGGTGATTTTAGCGTGTAAATCTTGGTGGGGGAAAAAAAGTGGAACGCATGCCAGAAAAGCATATGGACAACATAACGCAACACTAAACAATACATGAATTGCACTATAACGGTGACAAACGGTGCCCGCAAACATAACAGCAGTCCCAACATCTTACCACTGCTACCCTTGGCTATCAGCGGAGCCTTGTCTGGCAGCGAAACAGTTCATTCTGCCTCATTTACTGCCTTTTAAAAAAACATATCTGATATGGTTGACTTGCTTAAACAAATGTGGTTTCTACAGACAATTGAGATGTACAAACTATGGCAGAAGGCGACGACAAGCAGATAAGAGGCAATCCGCAATTTTCATTAAGACAATGAGCGAGCTAGGACGGACGTAACGTTAGTCAATATAACTATTTGTTTAGCACTTTTGAAATGTACGCGACAGAATTCAGAACATGGGCCGTTCTTAAAGTGTTCTCCCTGTACACCAAGTCAGAACCATAGGATGAATAAAGGTAGGCATATAAGCAGACAATGAAAGCTCTTAAAATATTAGATTTTTTACATTTCTCTAAAACAGGTTATAAGCTACAGTAGAACAGTCAGAACAGTAGGCGAAATTAAGAGGGGTAAATTATTAGGGTGAGGCACATGGGATACTAACATCTTACCCAAGTGCAGACTATCAGAGGCCAGGAGTGCCTTGTCCACACAGCCACTGTCACTGATTCCTTCCAAACCACTCGTTGAATTTGCGATTTCCAACTTAATGTTTATGTCCAATGGCCAATGAGCACCGATATGTTTTATCTATAATTTCTCTTCATTATTTCTCTTCCTATGACAAGGATTAAATTGGATTTGCCAGTAGACTGTCGTCTTGATTCATGATGATGACTGCTAGCTAAGATTGGGAAAGTATGATGTTGACATGATCAGTCCAATCAAAGCTACTGTACATATAACGTGATTTGAAGTCATTTTATCTGTGGCCAATGACCTTGAGCCTTCATGGATGGGCACTTCTATGGCAGCAGCCAAAGGGCTAGAATTTTCAATGTACCGAGTCAATGTGCGGGGGTACAGGTTAGTTGAGGTAATTTGTACATGTAGACAGGGGTAAAGTGACTATGCATAGATAATAAACAGCGAGTTTACAAGCAACAAGTCGAGATCTGTATTCGCTAAAAGTTTTTATTCAAAGAATGAATTTCGGCATCCTATGGAAGGACCGCGGTTGTACAGGACAAACATAAGTATCAACTGATGGTGACTCAATGTTGTTGCTCGCATATCACCCAACCAGTTATCAAAACACAACTCCGCCTCGACACAAGCCAACGGAGTTGAGCGTTCTTCAGCTAATGTTGCTATTGGTTCTAACATTAGAAATGTAAAACATACTGCATTTACTTGTTACTCTGTATTTAACATGTTTGCATTGCATGAACACTTTCCATGGCTGAACTATAATGACTGTGCTGTAACGGTTTGCGATGATATGAAAGTGGGTTCATTGTTGGAGTGTATAACCCAGGAAGTTGTTCTAATGTTTACTGAAGACATAATGGACGGTCAAGGACTGAGAAAACCATGATGCTTATTTGCTTTTAACAGTGTTGTATGTGAAACTTGAAGACAAAAATAAATGTATTTTGTACTGCAGTTGGAATTGTATTTCCTTTTATGCTTCAAGATGAATCTCATTATAATACACATGATCAATGACAAGCAGTGAAAGTCACAGGCTGCAATCCAGTTCCACGTAGGGCTGTCTCGAAGCAAAAGTAGTTCACTAGGGAAAAGGGTGCCATTTCTGCTATGCTCAGTCACATGGCCAGCATGAGGGTACACTTAGCTCAGTTCTTGTATTGTCGTCAGGGTAACCCCAGATTGACGTTCTCTTGTCTGGGTACATCCAGATTCCTGTTCTGTCTCCAAGGGAACCCTAAGTTGCTGTCTTCCTCTGGCCTGCAGTTGTTCCCAGATCCTGCTGGGGGAGTCAGAGGGCTTGGGGAGGCCCCTTAGCAACTCTCCCAACAGACACACAGCGTCCTACAACACATGAGAACACAGGTTACTTCCCCCACTACACACCCTATATTCTTTCTGGGACAGTTAGTAGTTTAGACGGCCATTTTGGCACAGAAACCTAAAATAATAACAGAGCAAAGCAGGGAATGTATTGACAAGACGGAAGCAGAAAGGAACACCACAATTGAAGATCCTGTACTCTATGTGCAGTCCGTCTTCCTGTGTTGTACCCTGTTGTAGAGGGGTGTTGTACCCTGTTGTAGAGGTGTGTTGTACCCTGTTGTAGAGGTGTGTTGTACCCTGTTGTAGAGGTGTGTTGTACCCTGTTGTAGAGGTGTGTTGTACCCTGTTGTAGAGGTGTGTTGTACCCTGTTGTAGAGGTGTGTGTGTAGTTTATCCTCCAGTGTGTTAGTGTCTAGTTGAGTAGTCTTCCTCCTGATGAAGGTGTTCAGGGACAAAGCTGCCTGCTGCTGCACACACACTCCACACACTGATGGGTCATGCAGCTCCGTGTCCATTGCCTGTTAATTAACACACACACACACACACACACACACACACACACACACACACACACACACACACACACACACACACACACACACAGTGTGTTAGTAATTGCTGCAGACAGTCAGCCTCACCCCCATAGAGAGATATGGCTGAGAGATACAATGAGGCTAAACCAAGGTAGACCCACCAGAACTGATATACAGTTACTATGCCCAGATAAAGTGTCAGTCTCACCCGTCTCATCTCCTCTGTGAAAGTCTTCATCTTCAGGGCAGAAATTAGCTGTAAAGGGACAGGCTCTCCTGCAAGGTCTTCGCACTCCCTCTGTCTCCTCACAATCTTTTCCTTCTGCCTCTCTCTCCTCTCACTCACTGCTGTAGTTTCTGTGTTCTGTTTTCTGTGTATTTGTATGATCATTCTCCTCCACGTCTCACTCTGCAACACCTGCCTCCCCCTCCCTCGGGGGGCTGTTCTCTCCCCCTCTTCCCCCCTCTCCTCCTGGCTCTCTCCTCCAGTTTCTGGGTTTAGTTTGTTGTTGACCTGTGTTATCATTCTCCTGCAGTAGATCTCCAGTGCCTCGTTCTCCTCCATACCCAGGGTCAAGAAAAAGCCATTTTCACGCAGCCGGAAATGCCACTTCAATGTCTAGGGAACACAACTTTGTTGCATTTGTTTATGACGTTGCTAACGTAACTTCGACTTTCAAAGGTTGAACAAACCGACCTAATATCAAACACTGTGGCCACTATGTGATATTATTTTTCAGGATTTTCTGATCAACTGACGGACAACTGAATCACGTAACGAGAGGAGTTGACGAAAGTTGGATTGATGCTACCTAAACTAGCTAGCTGTACTGCTTCCAGCAGACCATAACGTCTAGCCTCAACGATTATAGTAAAATGCACACAACTACAACGTACACGTAACATAAAATATCTAACCTTGTTGACGCAATTATGTATCCCCAAACTTTGTGATGAATTAGCTAGCTATTATATAAAATGTAAAATGCTTTAGCTAGCAAGCTACCCAACCAAAACTACAACAGAGCAACAATCTTGTTCTTGCGAGCGCAGTGCTGCTAACAATGAGTATTTACCGCCACCTAGCGTACTGGAGTGGGGTCGATGAAGAGGCTCCCAAAAAGAAAAAGTTAATATTTAGAAATACTTTTGGCTAAGCTCAGTTGTTATCTGCCTGCTTATATATTTTTATATGACAACATTTGATGTAAATCATGATGCTTTATGATATTATATCATAGTATACTTTATTACCTGCGTGCATTTTATTGTAGAAACGTATATTGTAGGTAGGCATAATTAAACTACAAAAGCAGGCCTACTTTGAGAAATTGGCTACATTTTCAGGTCAGTTATAAGGACAAAGTAATCTAAGCTATAAGCAAACAATGGTTACATCAAATAATTTCCCTTCCATGTGTTTTTGAGAGGCGGAAACAGACTTCACTTCCCAAAATGCCTGGAATGTGTAGATCATCTTGGAAAAGAATGTAAGATGACCACCATACTTCTACAAATGCAGAGGTCTTCTTGATCATGGTTCTGCGGGCAGGGCAGGGCTGTGTGAACAGCTGATAGTCTACAACAGCCTCTCTGACAGTCAGACAGCTGCGCACAGACTATAAGATCGCTGCCAGTCACAGTGTAAACTAAAGAAATGGAGGTGATGACAGGCCTGTTACACGTAGACACAATACAGCACAAATCATTTATCTTAAAGGATTTCACTACAAACTTACACTCTTTAAAAAAAGATTTGAAACCTAAAGGGTTAAAGTTACTTTTGGTGAGCATGGCAAGCTAAAATGAAAACAGACTGAAGTAAGCCCATCTGATTTCAGATCACACATCATCGAATGACATGTTTGCTGGTACAGTAGTCTAGTGGTGTATTTCTACTACTGACCATCAGTTCTAGAAGTGCTGCCTTATCATGTAATCTTTACTCAGGACACAGTGAAACACCAGGGAATACCAAGGCCCCTGCCCACCAACCCAACTCACAGCCTGAGTGTCAGTGTCACTAGTCTATCACCCATCTAATTATAACCCCCCACAGTTCTCCAAGAATGGAAGTTTAGATAGGTCCATCTGTGGGACTAAAAATAGCCCCCCAGCAGCACCCAGCCAGCCAGACCCCCTCTCTGCTCTGCTGTGTTAGACAGCAACACATATGCACACCCGTGCGCGCACACACACACACACACACACACACACACACACACACACACACACACACACACACACACACACACACACACACACACACACACACACACACACACACACACACACACACACACACACACACACACACACACACTCAGCTCTCAGCTCTCAGACCCCAGTCCCTGTGTGGATACAGCAACACATTCCTCTTGGAGTCTCCTCTTCCTCCATGTGACCAACGGACCATGGAGTTATAAGAGAGTGGTAAGTGTTTACTACCAACGTCCTGATTAACATTGTTGGCAGAAAAATCCCTGTTTGGTGACCCTGTAGGTGAGGTAAGTAGAAAGCATTGTTAACCACCATTTGCTGTGTGGCTATGGGTCTTTGGATTATGGTAGCTATAGCAGGAGTTAAATGGGGAATGGGATTCTGTCTGGGTTGGAAGTTTTTTACAATCCCCAAATCTGTTGCTTTTTGATCGTATTTTCCATGATCATATTTAGAAATATTTCATTTTCTTAATCCATTTCCCCATTATACCCTCTCTGCAAACTTGTGCAAACCCATATGGTGAGGATGTGGATTTCACTAATTTAACCCTTGCATAGTATTGTCTATTTCAAGAAGTGCTCATCCCACTTGGCTTCCAATAACACATTTGTCTGAGAGTAAATGAACTGAATGTTATATATTATTCTGTGAACTGGGCTCTATGTAGTGTGTGAGAGATGCATGTAGCACAAACATTCCCAGCACTTAAGTGGCCTATCTATTTCTGTCTCTATCTATTCCTATCTATTGTCTATTCCTGTCTATTATATATTCCCTGTCTCTATCTATTCCCTGTCTCTATGTATTACTTTCTATTATATATTCCCTGTCTCTATCTATTCCCTGTCTCTATCTATTCCCTGTCTCTATGTATTACTGTCTATTATCTATTCCCTGTCTCTATCTATTCCCTGTCTCTATCTATTCCCTTTCTCTATGTATTACTTTCTATTATAGATTCCCTGTCTCTATGTATTACTTTCTATTATATATTCCCTGTCTCTATCTATTCCCTGTCTCTATGTATTACTTTCTATTATATATTCCCTGTCTCTATCTATTCCCTGTCTCTATGTATTACTTTCTATTATATATTCCCTGTCTCTATCTATTCCCTGTCTCTATGTATTACTTTCTATTATATATTCCCTGTCTCTATCTATTCCCTGTCTCTATGTATTACTTTCTATTATAGATTCCGTCTCTATCTATTCCCTGTCTCTATCTATTCCTGTCTCTATCTATTCCTGTCTCTATCTATTCCCTGTCTCTATCTATTCCTGTCTCTATCTATTCCTGTCTATCATCTTTTCCTGTCTATATCTATTCGTTGTCTCTATCTATTCCCATATCTATCTATTCATATCTGTTATCTCTTCCTGTCTATTATATTTTCCTGTCTATTATATTTTCCTGTCTATTATCTATTCATGTCTATTATCTATTCATGTCTATTATCTATTCATGTCTCTAGCTATTCCTGTATATTTATTCCCGTCTCTATCTAGTGCTGTCTATTATCTATTCCTGTCTCTATCTATTCCTGTCTATTATCTAATCCTGTCTATTATCTATTCCTTGTCTATTGTCTATTCCTGTATATTATCTATTCCCTGTCTTTATCTATTCCTGTCTCTATCTATTCCTGTCTATTATCTAATCCTGTCTATTATCTATTCCTTGTCTATTGTCTATTCCTGTATATGATCTATTCCTGTCTATTATCTATTCCTTGTTTATTATCTATTCATGTCTCTATCTATTATCTATTCCTGTCTCTATTTATTCCCATCTCTATCTAGTGCTGTCTATTATCTATTCCTGTTTATTGTCTATTCCTGTATATTGTCTATTCCTGTCTCTATCTATTCCTGTCTATTATCTATTCCTTGTCTATTATCTATTCATGTCTCTATCTATTATGTATTCCTGTCTCTATTTATTCCCATCTCTATCTAGTGCTGTCTATTATCTATTCCTTGTCTATTATCTATTCATGTCTCTATCTATTATCTATTCCTGTCTCTATTTATTCCCATCTCTATCTAGTCCTGTCTATTATCTTTTCTTTGCCTCTATCTAGTCCTGTCTATTATCTATTCCTCTCTGTTATCTATCCTGTCTCTATCAATTCCCTGTCTCTATCTATTCCTGTCTCTATCTATTCCCTGTCTGTTATCTATTCCTGTCTATTATCTATTCCCTGTCTCTATCTATTCACTGTCTTTATCTATAGCTGTTTCTATCTATTTCCTGTCTATATCTATTCCTGTCTCTATCTATTCCCTGTCTGTTATCTATTCCTGTCTATTATCTATTCCATGTCTATCTATTACTGTCCTGAAGCACAGATGAGCCATGGCTGGTACAAACCCAATCAGTTTAGCTATGCCTGTATGTCTGTATTCTCCCTGTCTTGGTCTGATGCCGGTGTCTGATTCCAATTCTCCCTCCGAGGATCTATAAAGGTTATTCATTAACTTAATTATATCCCCCCCCTCTCTCTCTCCTCTCTTTCTTCTCTCTCTCTCTCTCTCTCTCTCTCTCTCTCTCTCTCGATCTTCTCTCTCCTCTCTCTCTCTTTCTCCTCTCTCTCTCTTTCTCCTATCTCTCTCTCTTCTCTCTCTCTCTCTCGATCTTCTCTCTCCTCTCTCTCTCTCTCTTTCTCCTCTCTCTCTCTCTCTTTCTCCTCTCTCTCTCTTTCTCCTCTCTCTCTCTCTCTCTCTTTCTCCTCTCTCTCTTTCTCCTCTCTCTCTCTATCTCCTCTCTCTCTTTCTCCTCTCTCTCTCTCTCTCTCTCTCCTCTCTCTCCTCTCTCTCTCTCTTTCCTCAGATGGGGGAGTTGTAACTGTTAGTAGTAACAGTATGGTCCTAGACAGTATCATATACATCTATAGTAACAGTATGGTCCTAGACAGTATCAACAAACCCACCAACCCTCTCAAGATGAGTCTAATGGATGTCTCCAAGATCTTCTCTCTGCTTCAGCCCAAGGAAGAGGATGAGGAGGACAATGAGCATGGCCAGGTACAACCAATGAGCTTGCAGTGCTTTGTAACTTAGCAACCTATCACTGAGACAGCATCAGTAGACTTGCACAGCATCAGACCCACTGGAAAGATTGTAAGGGTGTGACTTCCAAGTCTACATGGGTGTGACCTAACCAGGGTCGTATTCATAAGGACCTAATTTACAAATGATGTCCAACCGAAAACGTCAACAAGCTTATTTTATTGAACAAGTTCAGATAGTACCTCCCTGCTTCTGTTTTTGTTTGTTTTGAGTGTAGGGAACACCACCAAGCAGTGCAGCCCAATAACACTGTGTCTGTGGTAAGTGGTGGTATAACACTCCTCTGTTCCCCAGGCTCTGAACCAGGCCGTGAACAGTGATGACGTGGTGGTGTTAGCTGAGCTGTTGTCCCAGGAGAGCTACAGAAGGTGTATCAACAGCAGAAGCGGCTGGGGCATCCCTGTGACCCCCCTACGGACCGCCGCAGCACACGGACATCTGAGGTGTCTGGAACTCCTGCTGGAGCACGGAGCGGAGGTGAGATGTGGTGATAGAGTACTTTGGACTAGCTTCTCGTACCCAGACGCCTACTCCTGGTTTAATTTACAGTCTGCACTTTTAGAGTTAAGGTTGATTCAAACAACAGCCATTTACTCTATGCTACTGTATACGCATGTTGTGACAGCTGCTGATGTAAAAATGGCTTTAGACATAAATGTGATTTAGCCTATTGATTAATTATTGTTTGGTGATTGATTGGTTTTGCAGGTGGACAGTCTAGATGTGAAGGCCCAGACCCCTCTGTTTACAGCGGTCAGTGGTAAACACCTGGACTGTGTTGTGGTCTTATTAAAGGCTGGAGCCGACCCCAACGGCAGCCCGTACAACAACTGTTCCCCGGTGCTGACCGCCGCCCGCGAGGGAGACGTGGAGGTCCTCAGGGAGCTGCTTCAGTTCGGAGCCGAGGTCGACGTCTGGCCCAAAGTCCCTGAGTGGGCCTCCAACGCCACAGCCTGCAGGGGACCCCTGTACATATCCGCTGTATATGGACACCTGGACTGTTTTAAGCTGCTACTGCTCCACGGGGCTAATCCTAACTATAACTGTAAGTCAGAGAAGATGCTGGCCAGGATCAAGCAGCCCAAGACGGTGTTGGAGATGTGTCTGAGGTATGGCTGTGGAGTGGAATACATACAGCTGCTCATAGACTTTGGGGCAGACGTGTATCTGCCCACGCTGATTATCGACAAGACCACCAAGCAGAACGAAGCGGTGGTGCTGCTGCTCAAGGAGAGAGGTGAGAACATCACACACACTTGTTTCACTTTTGTATCATATTTGTTAAACAGTCGTTTCATTTTTGTTAAACAGTTGTTTCAGATTCGTTACGTTTGTTGCACATAAGTTATACATTTGTTACATATTTGACGGTCACATATTCAGTCTGTTCTGTATCTCTAATTGATTGATGGTTGTTAATGATGAGAACATTGGAGACTTTCTCGTATTTCATTGAATTAACAAGAATCTCTGCTGTGTTTTATTTCCAGTTTGTCCCAATACTCTGATGTCACTGACACGGCTTGCGATTCGGAGATACCTCCCCATGGTTAATAAAATGACGTCCGTAGACCGCTTGGACATTCCCCAGATACTGAGGAACTACCTGAAACATCTCACCTGACCTCTATCTCCTGACCTCTGAACTCTGCATGAAGATGATGTCACAAATGGATACGCTATATGGCTGTCTCAACAGTGGATTCCTCTGATTCATCTCCACTGTTCTGAAAACACATGTTAGGAGAAAGCAATAGGGAGGATGATTTCTGCAAAACTTTCAAAAAAAGTGCAACAATTTCATACCATCCTCTTCTGTCTACTGAGTGCATCATGGGCTGCAAAGTCCAGTTTGTTCTGTTTGTATTGTAGGTGTGAATAATAATTATGCCAAGTTTGCCTTTGAATAGCTGTAGAGGTTTTATTAGAAGAAACATGTTTATTTAACTTAATCTCTGTGATTGAATTCAGCAAATGTTTGGAAAATGTAATCATTGGAAATTGGTTGAAGGATTCTGAAACTATGGTGAAGACACTGCCCTCTCCTGGACAGTTATATGAGTGCAGAGAGCTTCAGGAGAAACCTTTAGTAAGTGTAAAACTATGAGTAACCACTAGGTGTCACACTACCACTGTAAATGTATTCTCCGTCTATGAAATCACTTCTCACCATTGGCAAGTAATCTTTAGTCAAGCTAAAAACAATGTCATTTGTGGAATCTTGCTCGCATTAGGAGTGTCCTCGCTGATAGCTCAGCGACACAGTATTGTGTAGTGCATCGAACCAGGTTCAACCCAGTCAGCAAACAAACAGGGAAACAAGACATTGCCTTATTTGAACAGAAGGATTAGTACACAGACAGGATATTACATCACATTACAGGATAAGGATATCCTGTCTAACGTCCACATTGACCTTAGAACCCAGTTCAGTATATAGAGGTTTTAATTTCAACAGAAGTACAGTTATATCAATGTGGTTGAGTTTTTACAGAGTAATACAGCGTAATAATTCCCAGTGCTCTTTGATTACGTGGAAACATACACATAGACTTCTCCACGCTAACCCATTCACAGTTCCAGGGTTGTTTTTTTCCATTTCTACAACAAATCAAAACAAACCTAATCTAAGGCCAGAGAGAAAATATATGTTCCTGCTATTTGTACTGTACAAACATGGTGATGACATTTCATACTGACAGATAAAATAGAAGTCATACCAGAGTCCCCCCCCCCCATCCCCCCCCCCCCCCCCCCTCCCCCTAGATGGCAATGTGAATGTACAGTGAATAGCCTAGTAGCTCCAACTAAACTTGTTACTTGTCTTGTTATCTGTTTCAGTGTCCATACATTAGTACCCTGACTGTTCTGAAACCACATACTACTGTATAACCAACTAGAGAAAAGCAACAAGGATTTGTAATGATGACTGTGTGTACTTCCCAAATGGCACCCTATTCCCTGTATAGCGCACTACATTTGACCAGGGCCCATTGGGACTATATAGGGAACAGGATGCCATTTGGGATGAAACCAGTGCATCATATGTATAATGGCTGATACAGATTTCTCCTTCCTTTCAGCCCTAAATATAGACTCACCCGGCCAACAACAGAATCAAGGGCTTATACTGTCAATGACTAAAACAACAACATTAATATCAACATAATATACCATATTACATTTCATAAATATTTGTGATAATATTGTAAGGAAAATAAATAGTGTGTCCTAAATGCACCTGAAAGAATCCATAACTGTGTTGAGTAGAGCTGCTGACATGAATAGATAGAGTACATGAATGTATTCAGGACGATGGTTACATATAGCTCCTTCTACCAGGTTTCTTATTGGTTCAGCATAAATACATGCTAACGCCATGAACAGTAGATAGAGCTCCTATGTGGTGTGCCGTTGCCATAGAGAATGACCCTTTTACCTGGAATCTGTTCTGTAGGAGTAGTTCTGTAGGAGTAGTTCTGTAGGAATAGTTCTGTAGGAGTAGTAGGATGCCAGAGAACTAACTGATCAAATGAACACATGATTTATCAAAGTATAAACTAGAGTCCAGTGTTATGTTAATGTCTTAACCACCAATCAATTAATTATTGATTGATAGCAAACCACAATCAAGTGTTATAATAATATTATTATGGCATGTCAGTGGATTGATATTCTCTACTGTTGTCTGCCATGAATAAATATAATCCCCTGAGAGAGAAACAGTATATTATGGCCTAGTGAAAACATCAGATCATTACATGGAATGAAACAGTGGAAGGTTGTAAAATAATGACAAGCAGGTTGGTTGTTAAAAGAGAAAACCAAATCTTCAAAGAGTTCATCTCATGTGTCATGCAGAACTCTGGATGCCATAAACATCATGCATCTACCTGGTACTGAGGGTAGAACTGGGTCTCTGGTACTGAGAATAGAACTAGGTCTCTGGTACTGAGAATAGAACTGGGTCTCTGGTACTGAGGCTAGAACTGGGTCTCAAATGGCACCCTCTTCCCTTTATAGTGCCCTACTTTTGAACAGGACCCATGGAGCTCTGGTCCAAAGTAGTGCACTATATAGGGAATATGGTGTCATTTGAGATGCAAACTAGAACTGAAACAACACTGTTGGCTATCTCCAATACTAATATTGTAATATAATATATGATCTGTTGTTTATACAGTATGCACATGTAGCTAGCTGCTAATCATGTAGCTAGCTGCTAATCACAGGTAATATGACTGCTCTGACTGTTTCCTCACCATTTTATGTCAGTTAGCTTCTCTAAAATGTGGAAGTTCAACTGGAAAATAAAAAAGTAGTTTAAATAAACCAAATACTGACTAACTACACTGCTCAATAAAATAAAGGGAACACTTAAACAACACAATGTAACTCCAAGTCAATCACACTTCTGTGAAATCAAACTGTCCACTTAGGAAGCAACACTGATTGACAATAAATTTCACATGCTGTTGTGCAAATGGAATAGACAACAGGTGGAAATTATAGGCAATTAGCAAGACACCCCCAATAAAGGAGTGGTTGTGCAGGTGGGGACCACAGACCACTTCTCAGTTCCTATGCTTCCTGGCTGATGTTTTGGCCACTTTTGAATGCTGGCGGTGCTTTCACTCTAGTGGTAGCATGAGACGGAGTCTACAACCCACACAAGTGGCTCAGGTAGTGCAGCTCATCCAGGATGGCACATCAATGCGAGCTGTGGCAAGAAGGTTTGCTGTGTCTGTCAGCGTAGTGTCCAGAGCATGGAGGCGCTACCAGGAGACAGGCCAGTACATCAGGAGACGTGGAGGAGGCCGTAGGAGGGCAACAACCCAGCAGCAGGACCGCTACCTCCGCCTTTGTGCAAGGAGGAGCAGGAGAAGCACTGCCAGAGCCCTGCAAAATGACTTCCAGCAGGCCACAAATGTGCATGTGTCTGCTCAAATGGTCAGAAACAGACTCCATGAGGGTGGTATGAGGGCCCGACGTCCACAGGTGGGGGTTGTGCTTACAGCCCAACACCGTGCAGGACGTTTGGCATTTGCCAGAGAACACCAAGATTGGCAAATTCGCCACTGGCGCCCTGTGCTCTTCACAGATGAAAGCAGGTTCACACTGAGCACGTGACAGACGTGACAGAGTCTGGAGTCGCCGTGGAGAACGTTCTGCTGCCTGCAACATCCTCCAGCATGACCGGTTTGGCGGTGGGTCAGTCATGGTGTGGGGTGGCATTTCTTTGGGGGGCCGCACAGCCCTCCATGTGCTCGCCAGAGGTAGCCTGACTGCCATTAGGTACCGAGATGAGATCCTCAGACCCCTTGTGAGACCATATGCTGGTGCGGTTGGCCCTGGGTTCCTCCTAATGCAAAACAATGCTAGACCTCATGTGGCTGGAGTGTGTCAGCAGTTCCTGCAAGAGGAAGGCATTGATGCTATGGACTGGCCCGCCCGTTCCCCAGACCTGAATCCAATTGAGCACATCTGGGACATCATGTCTCGCTCCATCCACCAACGCCACGTTGCACCACAGACTGTCCAGGAGTTGGCGGATGCTTTAGTCCAGGTCTGGGAGGAGATCCCTCAGGAGACCATCCGCCACCTCATCAGGAGCATGCCCAGGCGTTGTAGGGAGGTCATACAGGCACGTGGAGGCCACACACACTACTGAGCCTCATTTTGACTTGTTTTAAGGACATTACATCAAAGTTGGATCAGCCTGTAGTGTGGTTTTCCACTTTAATTTTGAGTGTGACTCCAAATCCAGACCTCCATGGGTTGATAAATTGGATTTCCATTGATTATTTTTGTGTGATTTTGTTGTCAGCACATTCAACTATGTCAAGAAAAAAGTATTTAATAAGATTATTTCTTTCATTCAGATCTAGGATGTGTTGTTTAAGTGTTCCCTTTATTTTTTTGAGCAGTATATATAATCATCTCCCACCATTCTGTCCTTCTGTCAAACCCCCTACGTCTTTCATTAATACACTGAGGAGATCAATAGGAACATTTATTAAAATCTAAACTGATTTAATCTACATTTAATTTAACCTACGGGATCGGTTGAGCTAACGAAGGCTAATGTGATTAGCATGAGGTTGTAAGTAACAAGAACATTTCCCAGGACGTAGACATATCTGATATGGGAAGAAAGATTAAATTCTTGTTAATCTTACTTCACTGTCTAATTTACAGTAGTTATTACAGTGAAATAATACCATGCTATTCTTTGAGGAGAGTGGATAGTTATGAACTTGAAAATGTATCAATAAACCAATTAGGCACATTTGGGCAGACTCGATACAACATTTTGAACAGAAATGCAATGGTTCATTGGTTCAATCTAAAACTTTGCACATACACTGTTGCCATCTAGTTGCCAAAATCGAAATTGTACCAAACCTGGAATAATACATTATGGCCTTTCTCTTGCATTTCAAATATGATGAAGGGGGAAAAAAAGCATGTTTTTTTCTTTGTATTATCTTTTGCCACATCTAATGTGTTATATTCTCCTACATTAATTTCACATTTCCACAACCTTCAAAGTGTTTCCTTTCAAATGGTATCAAGAATATGCATATCCTTGCTTCAGGTCCTGAGCTACAGGCAGTTAGATTTGGGTATGTCATTTTAGGCAAAAATTTAGGTTTTAGATAGTCTTAGGATTCATCAGACAAAAAGAGTGAAATGTCCCTGATATTCAACAGATGGTCTGGTACTACAATAATAATGCTTGGGTTTGTTATGGGGTAAATGCACCAGTCAAGCACAACAACCTCCGCTCACATGGAAACAGCCTGACCTATTCTGGAATACACACTGCATATGTAACGGAGGTTGTTGTGCTTGACCTGTGTATTTAGTGATATTTAGAAGGATATTCAGAGTGATATTTAGAGTGATATTCAGTTTGGCTCCCAGGCTCCTGCCCTTCATGTTTCTGTCCGTCCGGTTTCTCTTACACTGGGAATCCCCACTCGCAGGCACAGAGCATCCCAAATGGCACCCTATTCCTTATATTGTGCACTACTTTTGGCCAGAGACCTATAGGGAATTGGTTTGCCATTTGGGACGGCCCAGAGAGACGAGAAGTCCTACACTGGAGTGGGAAAGAGAATACATGCCTGATTCATCGTTGCTGCATGAATAGATCCAGTAATCACTAGTGGGACGCTGGAAGGCACTATTAGGGCATGTCTGTTAGATAGCATCTCTGTTAGATAGCATCTCTGTTAGATAGCATCTCTGTTAGATAGCATCTATGTTAGATAGCATCTCTGTTAGACAGCATCTCTGTTAGATAGCATCTCTGTTAGATAGCATCTCTGTTAGATAGCATCTCTGTTAGGGCATCACTGTGAGGGCATCTCTGTTAGATAGCATCTCTGTTAGATAGCATCTCTGTTAGATAGCATCTCTGTTAGGGTATCTTTAAAACATATATATATATATTTTACCTTTATTTAACTAGGCAAGTCAGTTAAGAACAAATTCTTATTTTCAATGACGGCCTAGGAACAGTGGGTTAACTGCCTTGTACTGTCTGTTAGATAGCCTCTCTGTTAGGGTATCTCTGTTAGATAGCATCTCTGTTAGATAGCATCTCTGTTAGATAGCATCTCTGTTAAGGCATTTCTGTTAGATAGCATCTCTGTTAGATAGCATCTCTGTTAGATAGCATCTGTGTTAGGGCATCACTGTGAGGGCATCTCTGTTAGACAGCATCTCTGTTAGATAGCATCTCTGTTAGATAGCATCTCTGTTAGATAGCATCTGTGTTAGGGCATCACTATTAGGGCATCTCTGTTAGACAGCATCTCTGTTAGATAGCATCTCTGTTAGATAGCATCTCTGTTAGGGAATTTCTGTTAGATAGCATCTGTGTTAGGGCACAGTTAGTGTGCGTCCCAAATGGCACCCTATTCCCTACTTTTGACCATGGGCACTGGTCAAAAGTAGTGCACTGTATACGGTATAGGGTGCCATTTGGGATGCAATTTTGTTAGGGCACAGTTAGATCAGAGATAGCCTCTTGCAGGCTTTTGTTCCAGCCCTGCTCTAACACACCTGATTCAAGATAATCAAGGTCTTGGGGACCAGCTGGTTAGTAGAGTCTGGTGTGTAGGTGCAGGGTTGGAATAAAATCCTGCGGGAGGGTATCTCTCCAGGAGGAGGGTATCTCTCCGTTAGGAGGGTATCTCTCCAGGAGGAGGGTATCTCTCCAGGAGGAGGGTATCTCTCCAGGAGGAAGGTATCTCTCCAGGAGGAGGGTATCTCTCCAGGAGGAAGGTATCGCTCCAGGAGGAGGGTTGGCCACCCTTGATCTAAAGCAATCATTCTAGGAACACTTTCTAGAGATACCAGGAATCAAATCATCCTTTTATCCACTTTTGTTTTACTGAAATAAAAAAACATAAATTACACACCGTACAAATAAAATCTAAATTATTTCTTCTTCAATAATTAATTTATATAGGGCCTATGAGAAGGCAAACAAATGACATAAAACTATATAATAATTGTTTTATATAATTGTTTTGTCGTGAGTATTGTAGATACAATGATATATCACATTGCACAAGTTGGCATACTGTATCTGATTTCCATCAACTGGTATCATCTGATAAAAAATCTGTTTCTGTATTTGTGTCTAAGTATGAACATCGCTTCTATTAATATGACAGAGTTGATAATTAATATGACAGATTTTATAACTAATATGGCAGATTTGATCATTAATATTCCAGATTTGATTAACTTAAATTCTAACTTTGAAACAGGAAAACAAAGACATCCAGTGGTTATTTCTCTCTAGTTTACAACATTCTCACCCTTAAAAAATCTTTAAAAAACTCTTAAAAAACTCTTATACAGAGCGACTTACATTTTCATACTGGTTCCCCGAGGGAGTCAAACCCACGACCCTGGCATTACATGCACCATGCTCTACCAACTAAGCCACATCAGAACTTGAAATGAAACCCGACAACAGTTGATATCAGTGGAGGCTGCTGAGGGGAGGACGGCTCATAATAATGGCTGGAATAGAGTCAATGGACTGGTATCAAACACATGGAAACCATGGAAACCACGTCTTTGATGTGTTTGATACCAGTCCATTGACTCCATTCCAGCCATTATTATGAGCCGTCCTCCCCTCAGCAGCCTCCCCTGGTTGACAGCCTGTCTACAGCTCAGTACTCAGACAGACAGGCATTCTACCTGTCTACAGCTCAGTACTCAGACAGACAGGCATTCTACCTGTCTACAGCTCAGTACACAGACAGACAGGCATTCTACCTGTCTACAGCTCAGTACTCAGACAGACAGACATTCTACCTGTCTACAGCTCAGTACTCAGACAGACAGGCATTCTACCTGTCTACAGCTCAGTGCTCAGACAGACAGGCATTCTACCTGTCTACAGCTCAGTACACAGACAGACAGGCATTCTACCTGTCTACAGCTCAGTACTCAGACAGACAGACATTCTACCTGTCTACAGCTCAGTACTCAGACAGACAGGCATTCTACCTGTCTACAGCTCAGTACTCAGACAGACAGGCATTCTACCTGTCTACAGCTCAGTACACAGACAGACAGGCATTCTACCTGTCTACAGCTCAGTACTCAGGCAGACAGGTGAGACAGACAGACATTCTACTGGTCTACAGCTTAGTCGTCAGACAGACAGGAACATGACCCAACAGCCAGCCTCTGTGGATGGACGCAATGATTATACCCTGTCAACAGTGTTTGGTGCGTAGTAGAAAATGTAAATGTTGTATTGATGTTACGGCTATTGATTACTTCCCTGACCTGCCGTAATATCATGGATAATGTCAGACATCTAACTAGATGTCCAACCTCATTAAACAAAAACATAGTCAGATAGGAGGGAACAGAAAGAGGGAGACAACTGAGATAAGAGGGAAAAGAGAGACAGAGAGGGGAAGAGAGAGATAAGATAGATATAGAGGGGAATGGGGATTGAGAAGAGAGAAAGAGAGAGGGAGGGAGGGAGAGAGAGAGGGAGATAGAGAGGAGACAGATGGTAAAGAGAGAGAAAGAGAGGGAATAGAGAAAGACAGACAGCACAGAGAGAGAAATAGACAGAGTGAATAGAGAGTGAGAGAGAGTGAGAATGAGAGAGAGATAGACAGAAGGTAAAGAAATAGAAGAGATAGAGAGACAGAGGGTAAAGAAAGAGAGAGAGAAGAGAGAGAGAGAGAGAGACAAGAGGGTAAAGAAAGAGAGAAGAGAGAGAGACAGAGGGTAAAGAAAGAAAGAGAGAAGAGAGAGAGACAGAGGGTAAAGAAAGAGAGAGGAGAGAGAGAGAGAGAGAGAGAGAGAGAGAGAGAAGATAGAGCGAGAGAGAGAGAGAGAGAGAGAGAGAGAGAGAGAGAGAGAGAGAAGATAGAGAGAGCGAGAGAGAGAGAGAGAAGATAGAGCGAGAGAGAGAGAGAGAGAGAGAGAGAGAGAGAGAGAGAAGATAGAGCGAGAGAGAGAGAGAGAGAGAGAGAGAGAGAGAGAGAGAGAGAGAAAGAGAGATGGTCTGACCAGTCTTTAATGGGACAGTCATCAGTGATGCTGACGACAGAACTTCTGAGAAACATTAGAACCGGCCAACAGCTCTCCTGTCAGTCAAAGTGGCACCCTACCTACCCCACTATATAGGGAATAGGATGCCATTTCAGCCTCAGCCTCATCATTACAGTGCACACTCACAACATAATCCTCACAGACACACACATCAACACAACAAAACACCTGTCATCTACACAATCATACTGTACTGTAGGTAGGTGGACTCACTAGTTCTGGTAAAGGAACATTAAATATGCTTACTTCAAATATGGAAAAACGCCAGAGCCTGAAAATAACAAAATAAAAGCTATCTCCATGAATCCAGGACATTCAGATGGCGATGGTGGGGTTGAGAGATGTAGTAGTAGATTCCTGTACAGTACAGTTCACTGGAGGAGAGAAGCATTGGAACTTAGAACCATGAACAGTTACAATGAAGTGAAGAAGTTAGAATCCATAGTTCTCCAGTCTCCTGGGTGACAACTCACAATGAAACTCACAAATAAACATCATTGGTCCTTCTTCCACTAGTTCTTTTTTTTGTCTTCAATTATTTTTCACAGGACAACGATGTAATCTTCCAAACATTTTAGTTTGAGTGTTTCAATAGATGGTCCTTGGAAACGGTCTGTTTGTCTATTTCTTAAAGGTGTTAATCTAGTAAAATGGTTGTGCCAGAAAGGAGCCTGGCCTCGTTTGGATTGACTGAATTCAAAAACCTCTGCATGTGCCAAGTCCTTTGCTAGGTCATACTGTCCCAGGGATAGGAGGGGGGCACGCACCTGTTCACACCTGGAAGGCAGGAGCAGAGTGGGGGGCAGGAAGGAGAGGCAGAGTAGGGGGCAGGAAGGAGGAACAGAGTAGGGGGCAGGAAGGAGGAACAGAGTAGGGGGCAGGAAGGAGGGAACAGAGTAGGGGGCAGGAAGGAGGGAACAGAGTAGGGGGCAGGAAGGAGGGAGGAGAGTAGGGGGCAGGAAGGAGGAACAGAGTAGGGGGCAGGAAGGAGGGAGGAGAGTAGGGGGCAGGAAGGAGGAACAGAGTAGGGGGCAGGAAGGAGGGAACAGAGTAGGGGGCAGGAAGGAGGAACAGAGTAGGGGGCAGGAAGGAGGGAGGAGAGTAGGGGGCAGGAAGGAGGAACAGAGTAGGGGGCAGGAAGGAGGAACAGAGTAGGGGGCAGGAAGGAGGGAACAGAGTAGGGGGCAGGAAAGAGGGAACAGAGTAGGGGGCAGGAAGGAGGGAACAGAGTAGGGGGCAGGAAGGAGGAACAGAGTAGGGGCAGGAAGGAGGAACAGAGTAGGGGGCAGGAAGGAGGAACAGAGTAGGGGGCAGGAAGGAGAGGCAGAGTAGGGGGCAGGAAGGAGGAACAGAGTAGGGGCAGGAAGGAGGAACAGAGTAGGGGGCAGGAAGGAGGGAACAGAGTAGGGGGCAGGAAGGAGGAACAGAGTAGGGGGCAGGAAGGAGGGAACAGAGTAGGGGGCAGGAAGGAGGAACAGAGTAGGGGGCAGGAAGGAGGAACAGAGTAGGGGGCAGGAAGGAGGGAACAGAGTAGGGGGCAGGAAGGAGGGAACAGAGTAGGGGAAGAGGCAAAGAGCAGAAGCAAAGGGGTGGAGAAGTAGATAGCCAGAGAAACATGGTTAGTATTGGATCAGAAACAGAACATTGTACACAACATCTAGTCATGCTTTCACAACAAACAAGCAACTACAACTATGCACTACGTTGTTCATCACTGTGTTACTATTGTAGCATATAATATTATGATCATATGATGATGCTTGAGGATGGAAAATACACATCTCTGCTCTAGTAATGACACAAGGGAGAACTAGAGATGCTATTCAAACAATCCTTGAATTAGGCAAACACGAGGACCGGGGAAATAACATTCTTCCAGCACATATATGAAATCAGGCGTTTCCATTGACGAAGGAGAGTGTTATTCTGTCTTTGCTGATTACATGTTTGATTGAATAGCACCCTAAGACTACGCAAAGTAAGAGCATTCAAAATATATTTATAAGAATAGAAAGCTGCTGGACTACGATCTATGAGCATTACAACAACTACTCCACAGCCAATATAAAACTGTGAATAATCAATATTTGATGATGGAAAATTTAAAAGTTGCCATGGCATCTTGAAAAACCCAGTGTCCTTCTTCATATTTTTAACTGATTATAGACACTGTTTCTCTATGGAGATCTTGGAGAGCCTTGAGAGTAAAGATCAACATGCTCCAATGCCGTTGGTAATTCTAGTAGTTCTGATTTCTTATCAGTTGCCATGGCATCTTGTTGCATTATCTCTACAGTAAACAAAACTCTAATGAATGATATACCTTTATCATTTTCAAACCATGTCCAAAAAACAAGGCCCTCTTTCTCAAGATGATATCTAACAATGAATCTGAAAATTCAAGAGCAGTACTTCACCTTGTGCCAACCGTGTAATACACACACAGTTACTGTCAAATTACGATGTTACACACACAGATACTGTCAAACGACGATGTAACACACACACAGTTACTGTCAAACCATGATGTAATACACACAGTTACTGTCAAACGACGATGTAACACAAACACAGAACAGTACAGTACTGTGAAACATGACATCAAACCAAACACAGAACAGTACAGTACTGTGAAACATGACATCAAACCAAACACAGAACAGTACAGTTCTGCGACACATCCAGGGCTCTATTTTAATAAGCCTAACCCAGTGGTAAATCTTGGAGATGGCGGTAGCGCTATAGGTCTTGGGGTGTGTCCAAAATAGTTGTATTATTTTCACAGCCAGAATTATGAGTGCAGTCGCTGGCGGTGGTGTGAAAGGGCGGGGTTTTGAAGAATAAACAACCTGTAGGTGTGACTAGGGCCTGGCCACTCACTGGCCAATCCATGCGTTCCATTACTTAGTCTACTGCATGCATTTGTCTCGAGTTCTGTAAGTTATAGACGGTCTTTACGTTGTCATCAATTCGGCTGGGGACACAGCATATTGTCCTCCTGGTCCATAATATATTGATACTACTACAGTTTATAGTATATTGATACTACGTTTATAGTATATTGATACCACTACAGTTTATTGTATTTTGATACTACTACAGTTGATAGTATATTGATACTACGTTTGAAAGTATATTGATACTACTAGAGTATATAGTATATTGATACTAGTACAGTTGATAGTATATTGATACTACAGTTGATAGTATATTGATAGTACTAAAGTTTATAGTATATTGATATTACTACAGTTTACAGTATATTGATACTACAGTTTATAGTATATTGATACTACAGTTTATAGTATATTGATACAACAGTTTATAGTATATTGATACTACAGTTGAAAGTATTGTGATACTACTACAGTTTATAGTATATTGATACTACACTTTAAAGTATATTGATACTACAGTTTATAGTATATTGATACTACAGTTCATAGTATATTGATACTACAGTTTATAGTATATTGATACTACTACAATTTATAGTATATTGATACTGCAGTTTATAGTATATTGCTACTGCAGTTTATAGTATATTGATACTGCCACAGTTTATAATATCTTTATACTAAAGTTGATAGTATATTGATACTACAGTTGATAGTATATTGATACTACTACAGTTTACAGTATATTGATTCTACAGTTCATAGTATATTGATACCGCAGTTTATGGTATATTGATACCAAAGTTTATAGTAAATTGATACTACAGTTGATAGTATATTGATACTACTGCAGTTTATAGTATATTGATACTACACTTTGTAGTATATTGATACTACTACAGTTTATAGTGTATTGATACTTCAGTTTATTGTATATTTACACTACAGTTTATAGTATATTGATACTACTGCAGTTTATAGCATATTGATACTACTGCAGTTTATAGTATATTGATAGTACAGTTTATAGTATATTGATAGTACAGTTTATAGTATATTGATACTTCAGTTTATAGTATATTGATACAACTACAGTTTATAGTATATTGATACAGTTTATAGTATATTGACACTACAGTTCATAGTATATTGATACTACAGTTTATAGTATATTGATACTACTACAATTTATAGTATATTGATACTACAGTTGCTAGCATATTGATACTACTACAGTTGATAGTATATTGATACTACAGTTTATTAAATAGCATAGGCTACAATAACTTAATAGCAACAGTAAATTAGAAAACATCCAGTGTTTGCTCAATAGCCACACTTGGAGTGTTGGCAGTCAAAATTGTTGTAATTGGCTTCAACAAGCCTAGCCTACAAGCGCATCGCAATTCTCCTAAACTAAAACATTATAGGTTACCGTAAATTGTATTGTATGTGTGAGGCACGTTCTCAATAAGCCAGATATAACCTAGGACTACCGCTGATGCTGCGTTATAGGACTGAACAACTTAAATAAGTTTGGAGGCGCGCGTCTTTGGTCACCTGAGGAGAGGGGCTCTTTGGAGATGGGGATGGATACTTGAACAAGCGAAGGGAAGCAAGCAGGTAAGCATATGGGTGTATGTTTTTGGATGTGCCAGTATATTTTCAATTCAAGGTACTCTGACGAATAGGAAATTGAAACACCTTTTATGGATGGGCTGCGTTGCAAGGCCAGGATAAAAAAGACAAGACACATCGCTGTTGAACCAGCCTTGGTAAGGGTAGCGCTACAGAGGGCTTGATATGAAACGGAAAACAAAACTTTATTTTTTTAAACAGCAACAATATTTATAAATAGGGTGGGGTCAGAAGCATAATGTCATAAAGAGCATCTCTCGTTCCATGGCACTGTGTGCACAGGTAGGTCTAAATGTCTTTACGCATAACACTGACACATCTATACAAAATACTAGGATACTGTCGATCGTATCGTTGCCTATGTGCAAGGCAGATCCTCAAAACAATCTGCCGTTGATAAAGCATTATAGGAGGACTGAATAGTTTGGAGGAATGTGTCTTTGGTAATCAAACGAGGGGCGCTCTTTGAGAATGGGGATGGATAACCTACTGAACAAGCTAAATGAAGTATGCAGGTATGTCAATTGAAAAAGCATGAGGGTAAAAACCGTCACTCTCAGTAGACCATTTAAAAGCCCTGTATCCAGAGGCTACCTGGCTAATGGCCAGGACAAATGCAATGCTTAGAAACCAGCCTTAATTAAGGGGAGGGTAGGCTACACTTGGTTTTTTATTAAATGAAATAAAATGGGGAGGGGACCAATTGTTTTTTATGCTTCTAAATATGGTACAAATGGCACATCTCTCTTCCATAGACAATTTCATTCCAATAGAGCCCCTAGACTGAGGAATGGGCCATCTAAACAGAAACAACATTCACAGAGACCACACACATCTGTTGATGAGTCTAACGGTACAAAACACGCGTCACATCAACAATGGCAAACAACATCCAACTGGCCTTCTTTACACCTTCTGCATTTTCACTTCATGAAAAATATTCTTTAATATTCACCATGCATAAAACCCTCTGTCTTTTCATAGGTGTTTAGCAGTTGTTTGATTCACAAGTCTCTGCTGGAAAACTATGTGTGACTAGATTTGACGCTTTTTGAACGGTTGTAAATCGATTTGTAAACAGAAAGCCGAAGATCAGGTCACACATGGTGAGAGGCATAGGTAAAAGAGTGATGTGCGGTGTGTATTTACGGTAAAAGAGTGATGTGCGGTGTGTATTTACGGTAAAAGAGTGATGTGCGGTGTGTATTTACGGTAAAAGAGTGATGTGCGGTGTGTATTTACGGTAAAAGAGTGATGTGCGGTGTGTATTTATGGTAAAAGAGTGATGTGTGGCTTGTATTTACGGTAAAAGAGTGATGTGCGGCGTGTATTTACGGTAAAAGAGTGATGTGCGGATGTGTATTTACGGTAAAAGAGTGATGTGCGGTGTGTATTTACGGTAAAAGAGTGATGTGCGGCGTGTATTTATGGTAAAAAAGTGATGTGCGGATGTGTATTTACGGTAAAAGAGTGATGTGCGGCGTGTATTTACGGTAAAAGAGTGATGTGCGGTGTGTATTTATGGTAAAAGAGTGATGTGCGGCTTGTATTTACGGTAAAAGAGTGATGTGCGGCGTGTATTTACGGTAAAAGAGTGATGTGCGGATGTGTATTTACGGTAAAAGAGTGATGTGCGGTGTGTATTTACGGTAAAAGAGTGATGTGCGGCGTGTATTTACGGTAAAAGAGTGATGTGCGGTGTGTATTTACGGTAAAAGAGTGATGTGCGGCGTGTATTTACGGTAAAAGAGTGATGTGCGGTGTGTATTTACGGTAAAAGAGTGATGTGCGGCGTGTATTTACGGTAAAAGAGTGATGTGCGGCGTGTATTTACGGTAAAAGAGTGATGTGCGGCGTGTATTTACGGTAAAAGAGTGATGTGCGGTGTGTATTTACGGTAAAAGAGTGATGTGCGGCGTGTATTTACGGTAAAAGAGTGATGTGCGGCGTGTATTTACGGTAAAAGAGTGATGTGCGGCGTGTATTTACGGTAAAAGAGTAATGTGCGGTGTGTATTTACGGTAAAAGAGTGATGTGCGGCGTGTATTTACGGTAAAAGAGTGATGTGCGGTGTGTATTTACGGTAAAAGAGTGATGTGCGGTGTGTATTTACGGTAAAAGAGTGATGTGCGGCGTGTATTTACGGTAAAAGAGTGATGTGCGGTGTGTATTTACGGTAAAAGAGTGATGTGCGGCGTGTATTTACGGTAAAAGAGTGATGTGCGGTGTGTATTTACGGTAAAAGAGTGATGTGCGGTGTGTATTTACGGTAAAAGAGTGATGTGCGGCGTGTATTTACGGTAAAAGAGTGATGTGCGGTGTGTATTTACGGTAAAAGAGTGATGTGCGGTGTGTATTTACGGTAAAAGAGTGATGTGCGGTGTGTATTTACGGTAAAAGAGTGATGTGCGGTGTGTATTTACGGTAAAAGAGTGATGTGCGGTGTGTATTTACGGTAAAAGAGTGATGTGCGGATGTGTATGTACGGGGTGTGTGTGTGTGTGCACGAGAGGCGTAGGTAAAAGTGTGTGTGAGGCTTGTTAAGTAAACAGCGATGAGAAGACAGAGTGTCAGAGAGAAGAGAGAGAGAGAGAATCACCTGGTATCTTCGTGATGTCTCACCTTTCTGTTTAGACACCTTCCTCACAGTCAGGGCTGCCTGACGCTTCTGGTACTCCGAGATCTCAAACCCTGAAACACACAGGCTCTATGGTAACCTTGACTTAATGCAGAGTGTACACCATGACTGCAAGCCTACCGTCTGCACACAAATAGAATAGAATAGAATAGACCCTCTTTGTTCAACGTAAAATGAACATTTGACATCATCTCAAGTAGGTGAAGAATGTGTGACTGAGAAACATCAAGAAGGTGAGTGTGAGTATAAGTGGTGTGTGTGTGTATGTGTGTGTGTGTGTTTGTGTGTGTGTGTGTGCGTGAGTATAAGTGGTGTGTGTCTGTGGTTGTTTGTGTGAGTATAAGTGGTGTGTGTGTGTGCGTTTGTGTGAGTATAAGTGCTGTGTGTGTGTATGTTTGTGTGAGTATAGTATAAGTGGTGTGTGTGTATGCGTATAAGTGGTGTGTGTGTGTGTGTGTGTGTGTGTGTGTGTGTGTGTGTGTGTGTGTGTGTGTGTGTGTGTGTGTGTGTGTGTGGTGTGTGTGTGTGGGTGTGTGTGTGTGTGTGTGTGTGTGTGTGTGTGTGTGTGTGTGTGTGTGTGTGTGTGTGTGGCTAACCGATTTTCTCATCCTCCTGCACCATCTTCCTCTCCTCGTGGAAAGCCCTGAGCCATCGTAGCTTCTCCTCCTGTTTCTTGGACAGGAAGATGTGGAGCTCCTCGCTGTCTTTGTTGTGCAATTTGAACGCGTTCTTCACGCTCACGTTGAAGTCTTCGTCACGACCATCGATGGCGTCCCGCACGTCATAACGGTCCATGTCGATACGGCCCTTATAGTACAGGATGTCCCTACGAATCAGATCCTAGAGGAGAGAGAGGTGGTGTTAGGCCCTTATAGTACAGGATGTCCCTATGAATCAGATCCTAGAGGAGAGAGAGGTGGTGTTAGGCCCTTATAGTACAGGATGTCCCTATGAATCAGATCCTAGAGGAGAGAGAGGTGGTGTTAGGCCCTTATAGTACAGGATGTCCCTACGAATCAGATCCTAGAGGAGAGAGAGGTGGTGTTAGGCCCTTATAGTACAGGATGTCCCTACGAATCAGATCCTAGAGGAGAGAGAGGTGGTGTTAGGCCCTTATAGTACAGGATGTCCCTATGAATCAGATCCTAGAGGAGAGAGAGGTGGTGTTAGGCCCTTATAGTACAGGATGTCCCTATGAATCAGATCCTAGAGGAGAGAGAGGTGGTGTTAGGCCCTTATAGTACAGGATGTCCCTATGAATCAGATCCTAGAGGAGAGAGAGGTGGTGTTAGGCCCTTATAGTACAGGATGTCCCTATGAATCAGATCCTAGAGGAGAGAGAGGTGGTGTTAGGCCCTTATAGTACAGGATGTCCCTATGAATCAGATCCTAGAGGAGAGAGAGGTGGTGTTAGGCCCTTATAGTACAGGATGTCCCTATGAATCAGATCCTAGAGGAGAGAGAGGTGGTGTTAGGCCCTTATAGTACAGGATGTCCCTACGAATCAGATCCTAGAGGAGAGAGAGGTGGTGTTAGGCCCTTATAGTACAGGATGTCCCTATGAATCAGATCCTAGAGGAGAGAGAGGTGGTGTTAGGCCCTTATAGTACAGGATGTCCCTACGAATCAGATCCTGGAGAGAGAGGTGGTGCTAGGCCCTTATAGTACAGGATGTCCCTATGAATCAGATCCTAGAGGAGAGAGAGGTGGTGTTAGGCCCTTATAGTACAGGATGTCCTTATGAATCAGATCCTAGAGGAGAGAGAGGTGGTGTTAGGCCCTTATAGTACAGGATGTCCCTATGAATCAGATCCTAGAGGAGAGAGAGGTGGTGTCAGGCCCTTATAGTACAGGATGTCCCTATGAATCAGATCCTAGAGGAGAGAGAGGTGGTGTTAGGCCCTTATAGTACAGGATGTCCCTACGAATCAGATCCTAGAGGAGAGAGAGGTGGTGTTAGGCCCTTATAGTACAGGATGTCCCTACGAATCAGATCCTAGAGGAGAGAGAGGTGGTGTTAGGCCCTTATAGTACAGGATGTCCCTATGAATCAGATCCTAGAGGAGAGAGAGGTGGTGTTAGGCCCTTATAGTACAGGATGTCCCTATGAATCAGATCCTAGAGGAGAGAGAGGTGGTGTTAGGCCCTTATAGTACAGGATGTCCCTATGAATCAGATCCTAGAGGAGAGAGAGGTGGTGTTAGGCCCTTATAGTACAGGATGTCCCTATGAATCAGATCCTAGAGGAGAGAGAGGTGGTGTTAGGCCCTTATAGTACAGGATGTCCCTATGAATCAGATCCTAGAGGAGAGAGAGGTGGTGTTAGGCCCTTATAGTACAGGATGTCCCTATGAATCAGATCCTAGAGGAGAGAGAGGTGGTGTTAGGCCCTTATAGTACAGGATGTCCCTACGAATCAGATCCTAGAGGAGAGAGAGGTGGTGTTAGGCCCTTATAGTACAGGATGTCCCTATGAATCAGATCCTAGAGGAGAGAGAGGTGGTGTTAGGCCCTTATAGTACAGGATGTCCCTATGAATCAGATCCTAGAGGAGAGAGAGGTGGTGTTAGGCCCTTATAGTACAGGATGTCCCTATGAATCAGATCCTAGAGGAGAGAGAGGTGGTGTTAGGCCCTTATAGTACAGGATGTCCCTACGAATCAGATCCTAGAGGAGAGAGAGGTGGTGTTAGGCCCTTATAGTACAGGATGTCCCTATGAATCAGATCCTAGAGGAGAGAGAGGTGGTGTTAGGCCCTTATAGTACAGGATGTCCCTATGAATCAGATCCTAGAGGAGAGAGAAGGAAGTGGTGCCAGGTTGTGTGTGTGTGTGTGTGTGTGTGTGTGTGTGTGTGTGTGTGTGTGTGTGTGTGTGTGTGTGTGTGTGTGTGTGTGTGTGTGTGTGTGTGTGTGTGTGTGTGTGTGTGTGTGTGTTGTGTCTCTGAATGGTTTTAGCCTGCAGACGTTTCCCCATTTTATCCTCTTATGCAACCCTCTCCATCTGCCACAAAAACACACAACTCTTCAAACTTTCAACAACAAAGCCCTATCCTCTCCTCTTCTCTCTCTCTCTCTTCTTTTTCTCTCTCTCTCCCTCTTTCTCTTTGTCTCTCTCCCTCTTCTCTGTCCTCAACAACAAAAACAAAACCCTGGTTTAAAGCTAGCTCACAAACCTCAAGCTAAACCATTAAGCAACAGAGATATGCATAGCTGTGAATTATAGACTTCTCATACCAGTGGTCATTCAACACAATGAGACGGAGATGGGAACAATACTGCCCTTAGTATAGAGAGGATGAGAGGAGGAAGGAAGGAAGGAAGGAAGGAAGAGAGAGAAGAACATGCCAGAAACACCCTGAGGGCAGCCATTACACATGTTGTGTTGTACATCGTGAATAAGAAACTCAAGAACAAAGATGAGGGATTCATAATTAAGCATGTTCTGCAGACATCCCCGAGCAGTGTGTGTGTGTGTGTGTGTGTGTGTGTGTGTGTGTGTGTGTGTGTGTGTGTGTGTGTGTGTGTGTGTGTGTGTGTGTGTGTGTGTGTGTGTGTGTGTGTGTGTGTGTGTGTGTGTGGGAGGATGACCATGTTAGGACACAGGCCATCATTCCTTGCGCTGTAGATGCGTGTTGAGAACAGTAATTCTAATGAGAGTTTCTCCTCTTGGTTTGGAGCAGGACAGAGAGGAGTTTCATTCCTTCTACATATACCAGAACTGGTTTGGAGCAGGACAGAGAGGAGTTTCATTCCTTCTACATATACCAGAACTGGTTTGGAGCAGGACAGAGAGGAGTTTCATTCCTTCTACATATACCAGAACTGGTTTGGAGCAGGACAGAGAGGAGTTTCATTCCTTCTACATATACCAGAACTGGTTTGGAGCAGGACAGAGAGGAGTTTCATTCCTTCTACATATACCAGAACTGGTTTGGAGCAGGACAGAGAGGAGTTTCCTACCTTCAACATATACCAGAACTGGTTTGGAGCAGGACAGAGAGGGGAGGTTTCATACCTTCTACATATACCAGAACTGGTTTGGAGCAGGACAGAGAGGAGTTTCATTCCTTCAACATATACCAGAACTGGTTTGGAGCAGGACAGAGAGGAGTTTCATTCCTTCTACATATACCAGAACTGGTTTGGAGCAGGACAGAGAGGAGTTTCATTCCTTCTACATATACCAGAACTGGTTTGGAGCAGGACAGAGAGGAGTTTCATTCCTTCTACATATACCAGAACTGGTTTGGAGCAGGACAGAGAGGAGTTTCATACCTTCTACATATACCAGAACTGGTTTGGAGCAGGACAGAGAGGAGTTTCATTCCTTCTACATATACCAGAACTGGTTTGGAGCAGGACAGAGAGGAGTTTCATTCCTTCTACATATACCAGAACTGGTTTGGAGCAGGACAGAGAGGAGTTTCATTCCTTCTACATATACCAGAACTGGTTTGGAGCAGGACAGAGAGGAGTTTCATTCCTTCTACATATACCAGAACTGGTTTGGAGCAGGACAGAGAGGAGTTTCATTCCCTCTACATATACCAGAACTGGTTTGGAGCAGGACAGAGAGGAGTTTCATTCCTTCTACATATACCAGAACTGGTTTGGAGCAGGACAGAGAGGAGTTTCATTCCTTCTACATATACCAGAACTGGTTTGGAGCAGGACAGAGAGGAGTTTCATTCCTTCTACATATACCAGAACTGGTTTGGAGCAGGACAGAGAGGGGAGGTTTCATACCTTCTACATATACCAGAACTGGTTTGGAGCAGGACAGAGAGGAGTTTCATTCCTTCTACATATACCAGAACTGGTTTGGAGCAGGACAGAGAGGAGTTTCATTCCTTCTACATATACCAGAACTGGTTTGGAGCAGGACAGAGAGGGGAGGTTTCCTACCTTCTACATATACCAGAACTGGTTTGGAGCAGGACAGAGAGGGGAGGTTTCATACCTTCTACATATACCAGAACTGGTTTGGAGCAGGACAGAGAGGGGAGGTTTCCTACCTTCTACATATACCAGAACTGGTTTGGAGTAGGACAGAGAGGGGAGGTTTCATTCCTTCTACATATACCAGAACTGGTTTGGAGCAGGACAGAGAGGAGTTTCATTCCCTCTACATATACCAGAACTGGTTTGGAGCAGGACAGAGAGGAGTTTCATTCCTTCTACATATACCAGAACTGGTTTGGAGCAGGACAGAGAGGAGTTTCATTCCTTCTACATATACCAGAACTGGTTTGGAGCAGGACAGAGAGGAGTTTCATTCCTTCTACATATACCAGAACTGGTTTGGAGCAGGACAGAGAGGGGAGGTTTCATACCTTCTACATATACCAGAACTGGTTTGGAGCAGGACAGAGAGGAGTTTCATTCCTTCTACATATACCAGAACTGGTTTGGAGCAGGACAGAGAGGAGTTTCATTCCTTCTACATATACCAGAACTGGTTTGGAGCAGGACAGAGAGGGGAGGTTTCATACCTTCTACATATACCAGAACTGGTTTGGAGCAGGACAGAGAGGGGAGGTTTCCTACCTTCTACATATACCAGAACTGGTTTGGAGTAGGACAGAGAGGGGAGGTTTCATACCTTCTACATATACCAGAACTGGTTTGGAGCAGGACAGAGGGGAGGTTTCATACCTTCTACATATACCAGAACTGGTTTGGAGCAGGACAGAGAGGAGTTTCATTCCTTCTACATATACCAGAACTGGTTTGGAGCAGGACAGAGAGGAGTTTCATTCCTTCTACATATACCATAACTGGTTTGGAGCAAGACAGAGAGAGGAGGTTTCATACCTTCTACATATACCAGAACTGGTTTGGAGCAGGACAGAGAGGAGTTTCATTCCTTCTACATATACCAGAACTGGTTTGGAGCAGGACAGAGAGGAGTTTCATTCCTTCTACATATACCAGAACTGGTTTGGAGCAGGACAGAGAGGAGTTTCATTCCTTCTACATATACCAGAACTGGTTTGGAGCAGGACAGAGAGGAGTTTCATTCCTTCTACATATACCAGAACTGGTTTGGAGCAGGACAGAGAGGAGTTTCATTCCCTCTACATATACCAGAACTGGTTTGGAGCAGGACAGAGAGGAGTTTCATTCCTTCTACGTATACCAGAACTGGTTTGGAGCAGGACAGAGAGGAGTTTCATTCCTTCTACATATACCAGAACTGGTTTGGAGCAGGACAGAGAGGAGTTTCCTACCTTCAACATATACCAGAACTGGTTTGGAGCAGGACAGAGAGGGGAGGTTTTCATACCTTCAACATATACCAGAACTGGTTTGGAGCAGGACAGAGAGGAGTTTCATTCCTTCTACATATACCAGAACTGGTTTGGAGCAGGACAGAGAGGAGTTTCATTCCTTCTACATATACCAGAACTGGTTTGGAGCAGGACAGAGAGGAGTTTCATTCCTTCTACATATACCAGAACTGGTTTGGAGCAGGACAGAGAGGGGAGGTTTCATACCTTCTACATATACCAGAACTGGTTTGGAGCAGGACAGAGAGGAGTTTCATTCCTTCTACATATACCAGAACTGGTTTGGAGCAGGACAGAGAGGAGTTTCATTCCTTCTACATATACCAGAACTGGTTTGGAGCAGGACAAAGAGGGGAGGTTTCATACCTTCTACATATACCAGAACTGGTTTGGAGCAGGACAGAGAGGGGAGGTTTCCTACCTTCTACATATACCAGAACTGGTTTGGAGTAGGACAGAGAGGGGAGGTTTCATACCTTCTACATATACCAGAACTGGTTTGGAGCAGGACAGAGGGGAGGTTTCATACCTTCTACATATACCAGAACTGGTTTGGAGCAGGACAGAAAGGAGTTTCATTCCTTCTACATATACCAGAACTGGTTTGGAGCAGGACAGAGAGGAGTTTCCTACCTTCAACATATACCAGAACTGGTTTGGAGCAGGACAGAGAGGGGAGGTTTCATACCTTCAACATATACCAGAACTGGTTTGGAGCAGGACAGAGAGGAGTTTCATTCCTTCTACATATACCAGAACTGGTTTGGAGCAGGACAGAGAGGAGTTTCCTACCTTCAACATATACCAGAACTGGTTTGGAGCAGGACAGAGAGGGGAGGTTTCATACCTTCAACATATACCAGAACTGGTTTGGAGCAGGACAGAGAGGAGTTTCATTCCTTCTACATATACCAGAACTGGTTTGGAGAAGGACAGAGAGGAGTTTCATTCCTTCTACATATACCAGAACTGGTTTGGAGCAGGACAGAGAGGAGTTTCATTCCTTCTACATATACCAGAACTGGTTTGGAGCAGGACAGAGAGGGGAGGTTTCCTACCTTCTTACAGAGGACCAGCTGGTGATCAAAGAGGAAGAAGACTCGTTGCTGACTGCGTCCATAGGGCTGGTAGATCCAAGACATTTCTCCTGTATAGATCAACTCTGAGCTCCGGTCCAGGATGTCATCACCCTGGGGACAATAATATTACATGGCTTTATTTAGCACTATTCAAGAACCTAAAGACGCTTGTTTTAAACACACACACACACACACACTCCGTTGAGGGATGGTTCGTTCAGAGTGGTGTACAGTACGTACCTCCCAGTCCAGGACGGAGGCCTGCCATTGGGCAATCTTGTCAATGTTCTCCAGCCTCCTTTTCCTCTCGTTGATCTGCTGAGTGACGTTACGCATCACCGCCAGCGCCGCCGCCACGTAACGATAGTCACTATGGAGACAGAACACACATTACAACCACCACGTAGCAATAGTCACTATGGACATAGATCATGCATTACAGCCACCACGTAGCAATAGTCACTATGGAGACAGAACACACATTACAGCCACCACGTAGCAATAGTCACTATGGAGACAGAACACATTACAGCCACCACGTAGCAATAGTCACTATGGAGACAGAACACATTACAACCACCACGTAGCAATAGTCACTATGGAGACAGAACACATTACAGCCACCACGTAGCAATAGTCACTATGGAGACAGAACACACATTACAGCCACCACGTAGCAATAGTCACTATGGAGACAGAACACATTACAGCTACCACGTAGCAATAGTCACTATGGAGACAGAACACATTACAACCACCACGTAGCAATAGTCACTATGGAGACAGAACACATTACAACCACCACGTAGCAATAGTCACTATGGAGACAGAACACATTACAACCACCACGTAGCAATAGTCACTATGGAGACAGAACACATTACAGCCACCACGTAGCAATAGTCACTATGGAGACAGAACACATTACAGCCACCACGTAGCAATAGTCACTATGGAGACAGAACACATTACAACCACCACGTAGCAATAGTCACTATGGAGACAGAACACATTACAGCCACCACGTAGCAATAGTCACTATGGAGACAGAACACACATTACAACCACCACGTAGCAATAGTCACTATGGAGACAGAACACATTACAGCCACCACGTAGCAATAGTCACTATGGAGACAGAACACATTACAACCACCACGTAGCAATAGTCACTATGGAGACAGAACACATTACAGCCACCACGTAGCAATAGTCACTATGGAGACAGAACACACATTACAACCACCACGTAGCAATAGTCACTATGGAGACAGAACACACATTACAACCACCACGTAGCAATAGTCACTATGGAGACAGAACACATTACAGCCACCACGTAGCAATAGTCACTATGGAGACAGAACACATTACAGCCACCACGTAGCAATAGTCACTATGGAGACAGAACACATTACAGCCACCACGTAGCAATAGTCACTATGGAGACAGAACACATTACAGCCACCACGTAGCAATAGTCACTATGGAGACAGAACACACATTACAGCCACCACGTAGCAATAGTCACTATGGAGACAGAACACACATTACAACCACCACGTAGCAATAGTCACCATGGAGACAGAACACATTACAACCACCACGTAGCAATAGTCACTATGGAGACAGAACACACATTACAACCACCACGTAGCAATAGTCACTATGGAGACAGAACACACATTACAACCACCACGTAGCAATAGTCACTATGGAGACAGAACACATTACAGCCACCACGTAGCAATAGTCACTATGGAGACAGAACACATTACAACCACCACGTAACAATAGTCACTATGGAGACAGAACACACATTACAACCACCACGTAGCAATAGTCACTATGGAGACAGAACACACATTACAACCACCACGTAGCAATAGTCACTATGGAGACAGAACACACATTACAACCACCACGTAGCAATAGTCACTATGGAGACAGAACACACATTACAACCACCACGTAGCAATAGTCACTATGGAGACAGAACACACATTACAACCACCACGTAACAATAGTCACTATGGAGACAGAACACATTACAGCCACCACGTAGCAATAGTCACTATGGAGACAGAACACACATTACAACCACCACGTAGCAATAGTCACTATGGAGACAGAACACATTACAGCCACCACGTAGCAATAGTCACTATGGAGACAGAACACATTACAGCCACCACGTAGCAATAGTCACTATGGAGACAGAACACATTACAGCCCCCACGTAACAATAGTCACTATGGAGACAGAACACACATTACAACCACCACGTAGCAATAGTCACTATGGAGACAGAACACATTACAGCAACCACGTAGCAATAGTCACTATGGAGACAGAACACATTACAGCCCCCACGTAACAATAGTCACTATGGAGACAGAACACACATTACAACCACCACGTAGCAATAGTCACTATGGAGACAGAACACACATTACAACCACCACGTAACAATAGTCACTATGGAGACAGAACACATTACAACCACCACGTAGTAATAGTTACCATGGAGACAGAACACATTACAGCCACCACGTAACAATAGTCACTATGGAGACAGAACACATTACAACCACCACGTAACAGTAGTCACTATGGAGACAGAACACACATTACAGCCACCACGTAGCAATAGTCACTATGGAGACAGAACACATTACAACCACCACGTAACAGTAGTCACTATGGAGACAGAACACACATTACAGCCACCACGTAACAATAGTCACTATGGAGACAGAACACACATTACAACCACCACGTAGCAATAGTCACTATGGAGACAGAACACACATTACAACCACCACGTAGCAATAGTCACTATGGAGACAGAACACACATTACAACCACCACGTAGCAATAGTCACTATGGAGACAGAACACACATTACAACCACCACGTAGCAATAGTCACTATGGAGACAGAACACATTACAGCCACCACGTAGTAATAGTTACCATGGAGACAGAACACATTACAGCCACCACGTAACAATAGTCACTATGGAGACAGAACACATTACAGCCACCACGTAGCAATAGTCACTATGGAGACAGAACACACAATACAGCCACCACGTAGCAATAGTCACTATGGAGACAGAACACACATTAGAGGGTTGAATCACACCTTACAGTAGCCGCTATTGCGACAGGTTTGTGCCACATCAATGTGTGTGTTAGTAAGTGTGTATGTCTGTATCTGTGGAAGAGCTCTATCCTCCATCTGCCAGACTCACTACACCTCTCCACACACTCCTCACAGCCTGACACAGACAGAGACACAGAGAGAGACAGAGAGACAGAGAGACAGAGAGAGAGAGACAGAGAGAGAGAGAGACAGAAAGAGAGAGACATACAAAGAAAAAGACAGACAGACAGACAGACAGACAGACAGACAGACAGACAGACAGACAGACAGACAGACAGACAGACAGACAGACAGACAGACAGACAGACAGACAGACAGACAGACAGACAGACAGACAGACAGACAGACAGACAGACAGAGAGGCAGACAGGGAAAGAGAGACAGGGAAAGAGACATAGAGAGAGACAGATATCTGGCAGAGAGAGTTAAGAGTGTTGGCCCCTGCCCCTGTCTGGCTGTGAGAGTCTGATCTATGAATGACCTGGAGCCGGATGAGACAAATACAGCTGAATGACTCACTATATGTGTGTGTGTGTGTGTGTGTGTGTGTACGTGCGTGTCTGTGTGTGTGTGTGTGTGTGTGTGTCTGTGTGTGTGTGTGTGTGTGTGTGTGTGTGTGTGTGTGTGTGTGTGTGTGTGTGTGTGTGTGTGTGTGTGTGTGTGTGTGTGTGTGCGTGCGTGCGTGCGTGCGTGCGTGTGTCTGTAAACCTACCTGTGTTCCTGTGGGGTGTATTTGAGCAGCTCGGCCAGCTGCAGGGGGTATTTGCAGATCTTCTGTACCGGTGTGAGGAGGAAGCCGTCGATAGCGATGTCGATCATCTGCTGCAGCAGGCGACAGGCCTCGAAGAAGTGCTGGTACCTCCCGTCTCTCATCAGCTTGGACAGCTCCATACATGCATCCAGGTGGTTGTTACAGTACTCAGAGTAGATCCAGAAGCCATCTTGCTGTGGGACAAAACAACAAGGGAGGGGAGATCAGGAGATGGTTCATTTGTGATTTGAGACAATAAGTCCTGCAGCAGGTATTGTGAGTCATATGGTGGTTCAGGAGGCTTCAATCTTGGTGTTGCGTTTAATAACACGTTCTAGAAAGCAGGGTTCTATCTAGGTAGTAACTTATATGTTCTAGAAAGCAGGGTTCTATCTAGGTAGTAAGTTACATGTTCTAGAAAGCAGGGTTCTATCTAGGTAGTAACTTACATGTTCTAGAAAACAGGGTTCTATCTAGGTAGTAACTTATATGTTCTAGAAAGCAGGGTTATATCTAGGTAGTAACTTACATGTTCTAGAAAGCAGGGTTCTATCTAGGTAGTAACTTACATGTTCTAGAAAGCAGGGTTCTATCTAGGTAGTAACTTACATGTTCTAGAAAGCAGGGCTCTATCTAGGTAGTAACTTATATGTTCTAGAAAGCAGGGTCCTATCTAGGTAGTAACTTATATGTTCTAGAAAGCAGGGTCCTATCTAGGTAGTAACTTACATGTTCTAGAAAGCAGGGCTCTATCTAGGTAGTAACTTACATGTTCTAGAAAGCAGGGTCCTATCTCAGACAGGTGTGGTTCCTCGTTGTTGTATTGTTTCTCCAGGTCTCTAACGAAGCCCATCTGGAAACGGTAGATGTCCTCGATGTTCCCAAAGATCACCCTCAGCTGGTCATCGTTAAACATGTCTACCCTCTTCCTACACTGACGCAGGTAGCCCTGGAAGAAAGATAATTATACATACAATAGGATGGGGCTGAGCAAAGGATTGTGTGTGTGTCTGAGTGTGTGTGTGGTCTGAGTGTGTGTGTGTGTGTGTGTGTTTGTGTGTGTACCTCACAGATGTCCTTGAGGTGTTTGATGTAGTGTCTCTCTGTGCTCATGATCTCATTAATGACATTGGCTCTCATCTGGTCACGGTTCTGAAGTGGCGAGCCCAGGCACAGGCAGTCATTGGTCGGATCCAGGTGACCGTTAGCCACTTCACTGGTCCCCTCCGCAGGCTCCACCCCCCCATCCTCCTGGTTCACCCACAGCTGAGGAGACCAACACACACACTCCTGAATGGGAGATAAAATGATGACTACACACTGCTATCAGAGGGCTTTAACACAGAAAACACTGCTTCCTCTTCCAGACATCTTTTAATCATTTGTTCCAGTTTCAGGTTGTAGCTGGCAGCTCTGGGGCTCAGAGGAGAGTTGACAAAGAGAGAGTCAGTGAGAGAGAGAGAGAGAGAGAGAGAGAGAGAGAGAGAGAGAGAGAGAGAGAGAGAGCTAGAGAGAGAGAGAGAGAGAGAGAGAGAGAGAGAGAGAGAGAGAGAGAGAGAGAGAGAGAGAGAGAGTCAGAGGGGCTCTTTGTTCCAGCATTGAGCTGTGGACACACACACACACACACACACACACACACTCCGCTCAGTTAGAGGTAGATTAGAGTTAGGTTAGAGGTAGGGGATCAGATGCCTGGTACGGTAGCCAAGCCAACACCTGATGATGAAACACTGTGTGCCAACTGAACATCAAAGAGGCGACGGTTGGAATGCCAAACACACGATGCCATGCAGCTTCACAACAACAAGCAGAGAGACGGGTGGAGACAACTGCTGCTAGAGTGTGTTCCCAAATGGCACCCTATTCCCTTTATAGTGCAGTACTTTCGATCAGGGACCATAGGAATCTGGTAAAAAGTAGTGCACTATATAAGTAAAAAGGGTGTCATTTGAGAAGCATTGTGGAGGAGAAGACTCAGTTATAAACAGACTAAAAAGAGTCAAAATAGTGAATAAAATAAAGAGTAAATAGAAAAGAGAGAAAAACTAAAGGCTGTAATCTATAATAGACCCATCGTGTTCTGATGATTCCCAATCTTGTGACTGATATATAAAGCTCAAAAAGATAAAGGGAACACTTAAACAACACATCCTAGATCTGAATGAAATAAATAATCTTATTAAATACTTTTTTTTTACATAGTTGAATGTGCTGACAACAAAATCACACAAAAATAATCAATGGAAATCCAATTTATCAACCTATGGAGGTCTGGATTTGGAGTCACACTCAAAATTAAAGTGGAAAACCACACTACAGGCTGATCCAACTTTGATGTAATGTCCTTAAAACAAGTCAAAATGAAGCTCAGTAGTGTGTGTGGCCTCCACGTGCCTGTATGACCTCCCTACAACGCCTGGGCATGCTCCTGATGAGGTGGCGGATGGTCTCCTGAGGGATCTCCTCCCAGACCTGGACTAAAGCATCCGCCAACTCCTGGACAGTCTGTGGTGCAACGTGGCGTTGGTGGATGGAGCGAGACATGATGTCCCAGATGTGCTCAATTGGATTCAGGTCTGGGGAACGGGCGGGCCAGTCCATAGCATCAATGCCTTCCTCTTGCAGGAACTGCTGACACACTCCAGCCACATGAGGTCTAGCATTGTCTTGCATTAGGAGGAACCCAGGGCCAACCGCACCAGCATATGGTCTCACAAGGGGTCTGAAGATCTCATCTCGGTACCTAATGGCAGTCAGGCTACCTCTGGCGAGCACATGGAGGGCTGTGCGGCCCCCCAAAGAAATGCCACCCCACACCATGACTGACCCACCGCCAAACCGGTCATGCTGGAGGATGTTGCAGGCAGCAGAATGTTCTCCACGGCATCTCCAAACTCTGTCACGTCTGTCACGTGCTCAGTGTGAACCTGCTTTCATCTGTGAAGAGCACAGGGCGCCAGTGGCGAATTTGCCAATCTTGGTGTTCTCTGGCAAATGCCAAACGTCCTGCATGGTGTTGGGCTGTAAGCACAACCCCCACCTGTGGACGTCGGGCCCTCATACCACCCTCATGGAGTCTGTTTCTGACCGTTTGAGCAGACACATGCACATTTGTGGCCTGCTGGAGGTCCTTTTGCAGGGCTCTGGCAGTGCTTCTCCTGCTCCTCCTTGCACAAAGGCGGAGGAAGCGGTCCTGCTGCTGGGTTGTTGCCCTCCTACGGCCTCCTCCACGTCTCCTGATGTACTGGCCTGTCTCCTGGTAGCGCCTCCATGCTCTGGACACTACGCTGACAGACACAGCAAACCTTCTTGCCACAGCTCGCATTGATGTGCCATCCTGGATGAGCTGCATTTCCTGAGCCACTTGTGTGGGTTGTAGACTCCGTCTCATGCTACCACTAGAGTGAAAGCACCGCCAGCATTCAAAAGTGACCAAAACATCTGCCAGGAAGCATAGGAACTGAGAAGTGGTCTGTGGTCCCCACCTGCAGAACCACTCCTTTATTGGGGGTGTCTTGCTAATTGCCTATAATTTCCACCTGTTGTCTATTCCATTTGCACAACAGCATGTGAAATGTATTGTCAATCAGTGTTGCTTCCTAAGTGGACAGTTTGATTTCACAGAAGTGTGATTGACTTGGAGTTACATTGTGTTGATTAAGTGTTCCCTTTATTTTTTTGAGCAGTGCACATATCACAGGAGGTTGGTGGCACCTTAGTTGGGGAGGACGGGCTTGTGGTAATGGCTGGAGCGGAATGGCTGGAATGGTATATAATAATTCCATTAGCCCAGTTCCAGCCATTATTATGAGCCGTCCTCCTCTCAGCAGACAATCTACAGTTGAAGTCGAAAGTTTACATACACCTTAGCCAAATACATTTAAACTCAGTTTTTCACAATTCCTGACATTTAATCTTAGTAAAAATACCCTGTCTTAGGTCAGTTAGGATCACCACTTTATTTTAAGAATGTGAAATAATAGTAGAGAGAACAATTTATTTCAGCTTTTATTTCTTTCATCACATTCCCAGTGGGTCAGAAGTTTACATACACTCAATTAGTATTTGGTAGCATTGCCTTTAAATTGTTTAACTTGGCTCACATGTTTCGGGTAGCCTTCCACAAGCTTCCAACAATAAGTTGGGTGAATTTTGGCCCATTCCTCCTGACAGAGCTGGTGTAACTGAGTCAGGTTTGTAGGCCTCCTTGCTCACACACGCTTTTTCAGTTCTGCCAACAAATTTTCTATAGGATTGAGGTCAGGGCTTTGTGATGGCCACTCCAATACCTTGACTTTGTTGTCATTAAGCCATTTTGTCACAACTTTGGAAGTATGCTTGGGGTCATTGTCCATTTGGAAGACCTATTTTCGACCAAGATTTAACTTCCTGACTGATGTCTTGAGATGTTGCTTCAATATATCCACATAATTTTCCTTCCTCATGAAGCCATCTATTTTGTGAAGTGCACCAGTCCCTCCTGCAGCAAATCACCCCCACAACATGATGCTGCCACCCCTGTGCATCACGGTTGGGATGGTGTTCTTCAGCTTGCAAGCGTCCCCCTTTTTCCTCCAAACATAACAATGGACATTATGGCCAAACAGTTCTATTTTTGTTTCATCAGACCAGAGGACATTTCTCCAAAAAGTACGATCTTTGTCCCCATGTCCAGTTGCAAACCATAGTCTGGCTTTTTTATGCCGGTTTTGGAGCAGTGGCTTCTTCCTTGCTGAGCGGCCTTTCAGGTTATGTCGATATAGGACTCATTTTACTGTGGATATAGACACTTTTGTACTTGTTTCCTCCAGCATCTTCACAAGGTCCTTTGCTGTTGTTCTGGGATTGATTTGCACTTTTTGCGCAAAAGTACGTTGATCTCTAGGAGACTGAACGCTTCTCCTTCCTGAGCGGTATGACGGCTGCGTGGTCCCATGGTGTTTATACATGCGTACTATTGTTTGTACAGATGAACGTGGTACCTTCAGTCGTTTGGAAATTGCTCCCAAGGATGAACCAGACTTGTGGAGGTCTCCAATTTTATTTCTGATGTCTTGGCTGATTTCTTTTGATTTTCCCATGATGTCAAGCAAAGAGGGACTGAGTTTGAAGGTAGGCCTTGAAATACATCCACAGGTACTCTTCCAATTTTTACTAAGATTAAATGTCAGGAATTGTGAAAAACTGAGTTTAAATGTATTTGGCTAAGGTGTATGTAAACTTCCGACTTCAACTGTACATGTACTCTGTCTCTCTGACCAATAGAATTACGTACTGTACTGAGGTTGTGTGGAGGTTTTGGGAACGTTAGTTGTGCGTTGGTTGATTGACTGGGTAATGTTTGGGAGACGTTGTGTCGGCAGACTGAGCGGTGGGTGGCGGGGGGGTATGGCTGGATGGTTGATTGATTGGGTAATGTTTGGGAGACGTTGCGTTGGCAGACTGAGCGGTGGGTGGTGGGGGGGGGGATGGCTGGATGGTTGATTGATGATGTTGGGGAAACGCACCTTAGACGTAGTGTTTTGGAACCGAGCAGTTGCTATGGGGTTGATATAGAAAACCTGTTTTGTTTGGGGTTGAGGAGGGTGGGGTTCGACCTTAGAGAGAAAGAATGACAGAAACACACCGGTTCACTCAATGCCTGGATCGACTCAATGGATGGAGAGGTAGTGGTGGTGGGGAGAAATTGGTTCAGCCCCTGGACATGGAGTCGTCAGGGTTGGGATGGCCATTGGGGAGTCTGGAGAAAGCCTTGACTTGGTAATGTATGGAGCCTTTACTCAGTTAAGTAGGAAGTGTTTACTAGAGTTTGTCCTCTTTAGCTGTAGTGTGTGTAGCCTTTACCAGGTAATGTATGAAGCTAACAGGCAGTGTACTGTGAAGCTAACAGGAAGTGTACTGTGAAGCTAACAGGAAGTGTACTGTGCTGGCTTGGATATCATACTGGTCTTTTTTAGCAAGGTTCCAGCAACTAAAGTAGATGGGTTACCAGGCCAGCCCAGTATAGCTTGGCTTGGCTTGGCTTTTCCCTACAGATGTAGGATCTTAATTTGATCACCATGTTGCAGGAGAACTTAAAACTTAAATGTAAAACTTTCTGTCATTTACACTTTCAGACATGATTTTCCCCCAAAACTTATCAATCCCTTAATTATATATCCAATAATTATAATCCACATAACAATTCACATTTCCTGTTGCTGCAGGATTATTTTCCTCCTGTAGCAAACTAGCTCAAATCAAGATCCTACAAGGGTATAGTGTGAATCGGGGTACTCAGGAGACTAGGGTGACGTGAGGTATCACTAACTCACCCGTACGAAGCTGGCGGGGAACCACCCCTCCTCCTCGTCGATCTGACCCCACCACCAGTCCTTATTGGACGCGTCCAGCACCTTGATGACATCACCGGCCTTAAACGCCAACTCTCGGTCGGCCATGGTCACATGGTCCCATACTGCCTCAGCGCTGACGATAGATCCTCCACTTATCAACTGGAGACAAGGAACAAGGGAAGAGAGGGAGGGAGAGTGAGAAAGAGAGAGAGGGGGGGAGGAGAGAGTGAGTGTGACAGAGAGAGAGAGAGAGAGAGAGAGAGAGACAGACAGACAGACAGATTATTCTCAATTCCACTGACACAAACATACACACAATATCATCAAGCTACATTTTATTGAACTGCAACGAGACTAAATTGAATTAACCTCTGTGTTCGAGGCTATTAGGTAATTATCAGAAGCTTACAGCCAAGTGAAATACCATTAGCAACGATGTCATGTCAGCCACCTTAGGGAGGTACTGCTCACCAGAAAAGAGAACATGCTGAGGCATAAATCGCTAAAAATCACTATTGTATGAAAGTGTGGGTATTTAGTCAGTTTAGTCATAATTCCGTGCTCACACCCCCATCTAATCGTATGTGAGTGAGTCCCTTGTGCTTCAAACCCACACAGAGTAATGCATGTTAATACCAGCAACCAGAGCTAAAGTCATTAGCATCTCATCATCGCTAACACAACAACACCCAAGACATAATACAGAAGGTAGGTAGGTGACCCCACCAGTGTCAGTGGAGGCTCTGCGACTGACTGATGATAAAATTACAGAATCATTACAACAGTGTTAATGTAATATAAACATCAAGGACCAACAATTGCGTCAGCGTTTCCGTTAGGAAAATGTGGCGCATGGACATTTGACTGGCAGCATTTTAATTTACCAGACATTCTAGAAATGTACCGGACCCATATGGATTGGATGCATAACCTGATTAGAGAGGTCACCCACGCTGCTCAGAATGACAGAAATCACATTTAGATGATGGGAATTCATCTGAACAGAACATGCAATGACTTGCGTCTTTCTTACTGAATTCCGATGCGCACTTTGAAGATATTACAATAACTGTCCACACTTACTTTTCCTCAGCCAACAAGACGAGTAACGAACAGCAATATCACTACCCACAGGGCACGCATTGGTTGAATCAACATCGTTTCCACGTCATTTGATTGAAATTACGTTGAACCAACGTGGAATAGACGTTTACTTGACATCTACTAAAGGTTACCTATTCTATTGGTCAATTTAAATCAAACTTTATTTGTCACATGCGTCGAATACAACAAGTCTAGACTTTACCATGAAATGCTTACTTACAAGCCCTTAAAAAACAGTTCAAGAAGAGTTAAGAAAATATTTACCAAGTAGACTAAAATAAAAAGTAATAATAAAAAGTAACACAATAAGAATGACAATAACGAGGCTATATACAGGGGGCACCGGTACCAAGTCAGGGTGCAGGGGTACAGGCTAGTTGAGGTAATCTGTCCATGTAGGTTGGGGTGAAGTGACTATACATAGATAATAACCAGCGAGTAGCAGCACTGTACAAAAGGGGGAGGGGTCCATTTCTTCTTTTCTTTTTACAAAAATTCACCTTTATTTAACCAGGTAGGCTAGTTGAGAACAAGTCCTTTATTTAACCAGGTAGGCCAGTTGAGAACAAGTCCTTTATTTAACCAGGTAGGCTAGTTGAGAACAAGTCCTTTATTTAACCAGGTAGGCTAGTTGAGAACAAGTCCTTTATTTAACCAGGTAAGCTAGTTGAGAACAAGTCCTTTATTTAACCAGGTAGGCCAGTTGAGAACAAGTCCTTTATTTAACCAGGTAGGCCAGTTGAGAACAAGTTCTCATTTACAACTGCGACCTGGCCAAGATAAAGCAAAGCAGTGCAGCAAAAACAACAACACAGAGTTACACATAAACAAACATACAGTCAATAACACAATAGAAAAATCTATATACAGTGTGTGCAAATGGCGTGAGGAGGTAAGGCAATAAATAGGCCATAGTAGCAAAGTAATTACAATTTAACAAATTAACACTGGAGTGATAGATGTGCAGATGATGATGTGCAAGTAGAAATACTGGTGTACAAAAGCGCAAAAAAGTAAATAAAAACAATATGGGGATGAGGTAGGTACAATGTAAATGTAAATTGTCCAGTGGCGATTTTATTAGTTGTTCAGCAGTCTTATGGCTTGTGTAGAAGCTGTTGAGGAGCCTTTTGGTCCTTGGCTTGGTGCTCCGGTACCGCTTGCCGTGCAGTAGCAGAGAAAACAGTCTATAACTTGGGTTACTGGAGTCTCTGACAATTTTATGGGCTTTCCTCTGACACCGCCTATTATATAGGTCCTGGAAGGCAGGAAGCTTGGCCCCAGTGATGTACTGGGCCGTACACACTACCCTCTGTAGCGCCTTACGGTCAGATGCCAAGCAGTTGCCATACCAGGCGGTGATGCAACCGGTCAGGATGCTCTCGATGGTGCAGCTGTAGAACCTTTTGAGGATCTTGGGACCCATGACAAATCTTTTCAATCTCCTGAGGGGGGAAAGGATTTGTCGTGCCCTCTTCATGACTGTCTTGATACATTTTGACCATGATAGTTCGTTGGTGATGTAGACACCAAGGAACTTGAAACTCTCGACCCGCTCCGCTACAGCTTTTCGTTCAATGCTAGAAAGAAATATCCTATTCCAAACACTCTGGGACAGTTGTGGGATGATTGATCCCAAATTCATACAACCAGTAGGCCCAGGACACATGCATATATTTTTTTTAAACAATGAGGCTGATGCAACAAATCAGAACATTTAGCTTAAAATGTTGATGAACTGTTATCTCTTCACATTACAAGCGCAGCGATGCGCACACGGCAGTAGGCTACGCAAATGTTTGTTCCATAATGCAAATAGTGGGAAAACACTGTTGCCAAAAGCATACCGTACATGTTCAGTGGTTTCATGTGACAGAGATGAAAATATCAGTTCGAAATTTAGAAAGAAGGGAGATCTAAAGATGCAACGACTAGAATGGGTTGCTAATAGGACTAGGCTTGAAGTTTGGCTGCTGGACAATGAAAGAAAGTTGATTTGAAAACCAATATAACATGAGCGAAATAGGCTACTATTTTCAATGGCATTTGGTCTTTATAAAATCATTTTGACTATAGGCTACTTTGAAGCAAGGTAAAACATGCCTCATAATATGAAGTAAAACATTCAGGTTTCAAACAATTAAGCATACTGCCTCCAGCTCATTGAAGATAGTGACGCGCTGAAGTCTGCCAACTGTTGCCTATTGAATGGTGAATGGGAAGCCATCTTCAGAAATAAAAACCCCAACTGTTTTTAACACGTGATTGCATTTAGAATTGTTTACACAATGATTGGGCTTATAAAAACACGTTTGACTAGGCACATATTCCACTCAA